>NC_062232.1:15792896-16096571 GCF_902686445.1 Sciurus carolinensis | reverse complement strand
CTACCTTGGGAAGACTCTAACTGCCCTGCTCAGCTCCGATAAGCCACCTCTATCTGGGCCTGCCACCCGGGCCGAGCTTTACCCAGTGGGCAGACTCACCTGTGGCTCTATTTCAGTCCGAGTCTCTCAATGCCTCCCCTTCTTAACTCCTGGTTCTGGAGCGACTGGGGGTGCAGTCACCCTCTAGGCTGCCATCTTGGGTCGCCCCGTGAAGAGAGCCTGCGGCCGGAGTGGGCAGAGCCGCCTGAAGAGGTGTCTGGCTGCCCTGCCCTGATCCCAGAGACTGCTTGCGGATCGAAGCTCTCCATTGGTTCAGGGACTTGTGGCTGGTTCTATGTAGAAAGCCTCTCACTGGGCGGTCAGCTCCGAGAAGCTAGACTTGAAAGGCACCTCCCACCGCAGGGGTCCAGGCTACTTGGGGAAGTCTCTGGCTGCCCTATCCTGATCCCTGAAGCTGCTTGCGTGCCGGAGTACACTGCGCTGCACTGGCTCCAGGACTTGGAGCTTGTTCTGATCAGAAAGGCTCTCACTAGGGGGCCCGCTCTGAGAACCTGGAGAAGCTGGCTGTGTGGGAGGGGCCCACCGCCGGAGTGCGCAGGGCCGCCTTTGGAAGACTCTAGCTGCCCTGCCTGGCTCCGATAAGCCACCTCTATCTGGGCCTGCCACCCGGGCCGAGCTTTACCCAGTGGGCAGACTCACCTGTGGCTCTATTTCAGTCCGAGTCTCTCAATGCCTCCCCTTCTTAACTCCTGGGTTCTGGAGCGACTGGGGGTGCAGTCACCCTCTAAGCCGCCATCTTGGATCGCCGAAAGTTGCTTCCATAATATTATTCTTTATGGCTGAATAATATTCCATTGTGTATATATCCACAGTTTCTTTATCCGCTCATCTGTTGAAGGGCATCTAGGTTGGTTCCACAATCTAGCTATTGTGAATTGAGCTGCTGTAAACATTGATGTGGCTGTGTTACTGTAGTATGCTGATTTTAATTCCTTTGGGTATAAACTGAGGGGTAAAACAAACCAATCCCAAAAAACAAAGACCAAATGTTTTCCCTGATAAGTGGATGATGATACACAATGGGGGTGGGGGGTAAGAGAAGAATAGAGGAACTTTACACAGAAGGAACTGATAAGGGGAGGGGTGGGGGTAGGGAAAATGGTGGAATGAGATAGACATCATTACCCTATGTACTTATATGATTACATGAATGGTATGAATCTACATTGTGTACAACCATAGAAATGAAAAGTTGTACCCCATGTGTGTACAGTGAATCAAAATGCAGACTGTAAAAATAAAACAATGATTTCAATAAATGATGGATGCAAAGGCTTTTGATAGTTCCTTAGTAATAGCTTAAGATATAATAGCATAATTATTTCTAAAGTTAGAGGTAGTTATTGTCACCTTAGTGCAATAACTGGAATGGAGCTTCCTATATGGAAACTGTTTGTCAAGGCTCTAAAGAGAAGAGATCTCAGCAATGACTTTGGTAGGTCACTTCAAGCCTTGCTGCTTGGACCTAGATAAGAGATGATACTGTCAGTCTCCTCTTTTCAGCATACTCAAAGAGTGGTTTCAAATAGAAAATCTTTTTTGAACTTAATTTTCCTGTTTTCCCCTACTGTGAATAAGAGTTAGCAATCTTTGCCTTCTGGGACAGCTAGAGCACTCCACCCCAAAGAAATTCATGAAGTAATGTAAAATTAATAA
Organism: Sciurus carolinensis; assembly: GCF_902686445.1. Taxonomy (NCBI): domain Eukaryota; kingdom Metazoa; phylum Chordata; class Mammalia; order Rodentia; family Sciuridae; genus Sciurus; species Sciurus carolinensis. The sequence continues at coordinate 16,094,855 of NC_062232.1, read as the reverse complement.
GTAAAATAATTATAAAATTTTATATGGTAGAATCAAAGTTTTGGTGGCCAGAAACATGAACTTTTCATTAAGAGCTCAGTAGATTCAAAGGTAGGGATACTCAGGAGAGATCTGACAGCTAGGCTATTAAACTGTAATTGTGGGCTAGGTATTGTTTCCCTTTCAATCTTTGTGTCCCCAGAACCTACAGGTTCACTCAAATATTACTGAGTAATTGAAATGGGAATGTATGGTAGGCCTTAAGTTAAAATGAAGATCAAGGGCCATGACAGGAAAATAAGTTATTCTGGAATGGAGCCTGAAGTAGCTTGATACTTGATGGCTTGAAATGAGTCCCAGTTTAAACTGACTGCAGTCAGCATCCAAAAGACCAGAAAGAGGGGAAAACAAGGGAAGAATATGAATAAACCATATCCCTGAGCTTGTTTCAGCAGGAGCGCATCCAATAATCAAAGGCTTTTGTTAGCTACTTTTTTTTTGGTACTGTGGATTGAACCCACGGTGCTTAACCACTGTGCCACATCTCCAACCCCCCTTTTTTTTTGAGACAGGGTCTCACTAAGTTGCTTAGAGCCTTGCTATGTTGCTGAAGCTGCCCTCAAACATGCAATCCTCCTTTCTCAGTCTTCCAAGCCACTAGGATTACAGACATGTGCCACCACACCTGGCTTCTTTTTCACTTTTTGTTTGGTATAGTCATGTATGGACTGGAGGATATGCAAAGAGAACAGGAAAAGAGGACTCTCAAATTTCCTTCTATATTGGTCATGGCCCTGTGTTCATGAGTGGAATCCTCATGGACCAAATAGCATGTTTATTTGGGTCAGACATCTCTCATTGTTATCTATTCTGTGCTTCTCTTGTGGATGTCAAGAATTGAGAAACATTTAAGCAAGGTCATCTTACTAGCTATCAAGAATTTAAATGTTAAATAGGAATATTAGAAAAGTGGGAAATCAACCTATCTGCCAGAGGATAACTGTTCCTTCAACCTGGAAAAAAATTCAGGGGTTTATGATCACTCTCCTTGGACACCCTAGACAAAATAATGACTCCCAAAAATGTTCAAATCCTAATCCTCACAACCCTGGAATATGTTGTATTACAAGAGGGAATTAAGGATTCTGATAAAATTGCTGATGGACTTAAAATAGGGAGATTTTCCTAGATCATCCAGGAAAAGTGATCACAAGGGATCTAACAAGTGGGAGAGGGAGTCAGAAAAAGGAGTGTCAAAATGATGTGAGGCAAAAAAGATTGGACTGGCCATTACTGGCGTTGTAGACATTAGGGGGCCATGAGTCAAGAAAAAAAAAAAGGAAATGAATTCTCTCCTAGAGCCTCCACAAACAGGAACTGCTGTCACCTGTCATCACCTTAATTTTAGTACAGTAAGACCCATTTTGGACTTTTGACTTCCAGGACTATAAAATAATAAAGTTGTGTTGTCATAAGTCACTAAACTTTTCATAATTTGTTACAGCAATAAAAAACTTACACCTCTTCAACTTCTTTCATCTATCATTTATTCATGGGCACTGAATATGGAAACAAATGGAAAAATCAGAGACTCAGTTGTGTTAATGTGAGTTTGTGTTCAGGCTACTAAATGGCATCTCATCAACATTTGTCTAATGGAACATGACTACCAAACAAGAAAGGAAGGCTGGTTATCTTTTCAAGGTAGGTAATGAGCCATAGCCTGCCACATACCTGATAGATGATGACAGGTTTTCTCTAGCCTTGGAAATTTTAGAGTAACATGATTATTTGCAAGTATAGTAAGTTGAAAAAGGTCCTTGTGGAAAGGACAGAGTAACTCCATATTCTTTCAAGTATGATTTCATCATTTCTTTTTAAATGAAAGGTTACATATCAAATATTTTTGTTGTATCTGATCATGAGAACTCTTCTCTTAGAAACATAGTATGTTAACCTTGTGGATTAATTCCTTCTCCCCTACCACCCAAGAAAGAGTAAGAGAAGGAGAATAAAATGGCTTATAGGGGACAGCACAAGTCAACCCTACTCTCATCAACTTTACCACTTTTGATCAACTGTAGCTGAGATTTAGCCTACATGGTGTCTTTTCTGGGATATAAATAATGCAGTACAGAAATATCCAACATATGCCCTAGTTACTATCTACAGATTTGTGTTGTTAATGGTGTTTTTAGATTTCATGGATTATTTGTTGGTTTGTACTTGATGGTTTCTAAAACAATTTGATCACTGGGTTCACCAATATGTGTACAGATTGTCATATTCTGTCTGAAAAATGTCCTGACAGCTCCTGCTGAATACCTGAAGTCCCTTAAATATTCAACTCCAATAGCCAGTGAGTACTCCAACACAATGTGTGGAAACATTTTTTGTAGTGTACCTTTTCCATGGAGTTCTGTGATTTAACAAAGGTTAATTCTCTTTGGGTCAAACATCAAAGTTCTTAAATATAAGTTTTTTCAAGCTTAGAATTCACTGTTTTCCCCTGGAGAATATGTCTGAGGTATCAAAAAGTCAAGAAAAACCAGTAACTTTTGCTTTAAATACAGTTTGTCAAGATCATGTTTAATCTGTATGAAAAGACCAAATAATGTGGTCCACAAATAGCAGGTATTGCTTTAAAATTTATTCCCTTGATCACTACATCCCTAGCTTTATTTATTTTAGAATCCAGGCTAATGTTAGAACTAGTCATTTCCAAGAACTAAACCCCTCCATATGGACTTAATGGAAGCTCCTAAATTCAGTAAGGGGAGGGCATAAGCACACTGTTCAGAACATCAACATCTGCCTTCACTATTGACATTTGGGCATGATTTAGGACTTCCACCTCCATCTGCCTGTCTCCAGCTGATCAAAGGTTTATTCCCACAATAGAAAAGTATTAAAAATGACCACTTCCCAAAGTCTAGGTACACTTGAAAAGCATTCCATTAAGTGGCAAAGTAGGAAAGGTAAATGGAACCTGAGAGTCTTTTGTCTTGATGCTCCAAGTATGGAAGTGAGATCACCAGTGATGCTGGTTGTGGAGGCCCCAGAGGACTGGAGAACCACCTCTCCAGCTTCCTACTCAATGAGAGGTAAGCACTTTCTCCATGCAGAGACAGCATGATAACTTATAGAAGCTTGGGGGAAATGCATGGTGCTTCACAGCCAAAGGAGACTTCAGAAACCATTTCCTCCAACCCTCTCATCTTACAAAAGTAGATAGAGACCAGAGAAGTGAAGTGATTGGCCAAGGTCACCAAACAAGTGAGTAGTAAGACTAACAATTCAGGTTCCTGACTGGGCTCACCACATGACTTCCCCTCCAGGTGGCTCTGTTCTTAAGTTCACCTTTTTTTTTTTTTTTCTTTCCACATTCTTTAATGGGTGCATTACTAACTTAGCTTTTAAATCAAGATGTGGGACATTTGGCAACTTCAAGACTTGGCCCTGTTCTGCACAGTGCAGAGTCAGATCCTTCCCAGTGCTGGGGCCACTGCTAGGCAGAGCCAACCAGTGGGCTGGAACAGCTGCTCCAATGCCTGTATTTTTTCCACATTGAACTAGAATTTCTAAATAGGAACACACAACAGCACGCTCAAGAAACACAACAGGCAAAAGTGCAATTCTGCATCCCTTTATTTATAAACAAGTTGGAAATGCTGTATTTGGGAGCAGGAGTGGGGATGGAGAAGGGGTATGGGGAAGGGTACTGATTCCAGTAGTTCACATTATTCAGCACCAGAGCAAATGCTTGGGCATAAGGTTGGGCTTTAACCCAGACAAGTCATCATCGTCTTCTTGTCTTATATGTACAGCAGAGTCTTAAGTATGTATGCTCTTCTTATGGCTTTGTCCCCAGACACATTGCAGTGACACAACAAAAAACTAGAGAGGCATCTAGAGAAACGGAGAATTGCAAATGCCTCGTAAGCTATTTTTTAAAACCAGACAGCCAGGACTAATGCTGCATGAATGCCTGAGAAACAGGCACATCTCTGCTAGTTAGGGGCTCATCTGATTCAGCTGAGCCAGTGATGCCATTTTTGCATCTCTCCCTGGGGTATGACTGGGTGCCAAAATAAGTCCTAAAGATGGAGAGAAAACAAAACTATGCTCTTCCTGTTCCCCTCCCCTTCAAGGATGAAATACAGCATATAGGAACCTAAAACATGGAGAAAGTTCCAAATTCCCCAGCTGTGTCTTCTACACAGAGCAAGTCAGAAGCCAGGCTCCATCTCTCTTGTTCCTCATGAGGCTGGCTCCCCTTTGCCTTTGTAAGGTCCTGACACACAGGAGTTTGCTTGCCAGAAACAGGCCTTTCAGTGTGACTATGGTGTTACAATTCCACCCTTTAGCTGAAGGAAGGATCAAAATTTGATTTCACGGTTCCTGTTAGGAGGATGTGGAAGCGCTGAAATGTGAAAGGCAGAGAGGCAGGGCCCCACCTGACACCACCTGTGCTGCAAGCATATCCATTGACCTTGGAGGTATGTAATAGGAACGCTTCCTCCTTTGCCTGTTATGGGTCAAATTAACCTTGGAAAGGGAACAGAAAATACTGACCCTCCCACTCCCACCTTTCTTCAGTTCCATTTTCTCCCAGCTTCATAAACTGCCCCATCCACAATCCTAAATTGCTCTCTTCTAGCTCTTCTCAGTCTAAAGTTTCCTTCCCTTTCTACAGCAAAACAAAATTTATTTCCTTGCTTTTTGTAACTTCTGCTTACCTCACCACGTTTGTAGCATACTTCATATATTTCCTACTGCAGCCTTAACTTGCTCTTGGCCATGACTGTTGACTGGATGACCCAAACAAAGGGCAACTCCAGCTCCTGGGTGCAGGGCAAGTGAGGATAGGGGCTGGGAGAGACTGAGAAATGGCCAAAAAAACAACAAAGGTTGGATTGCAGAAATGTCCCCATTCCCTTATCAGTAGACTTGTGGTCTTAGGAAGGTGGGGAGGTGTTGTTAGAGGTTAGGAGGACGAGATTTAGAACCTATTTATGGGTTGTTGGGGCCTGTCCCTGCAATATCCCAGATATTGGTCATTTCCCATAATTGGCAGCTATGGTGGCACTATCTGATGAGTCACATATGTGGCACCTGTCAGTATGCTGTATAAGCCCTGCAAATTTATAGTCAGGCTGGTTTATCAACCACATACTGTTTGCTCCAGAGCAGGACTCAGGTAGAAATGGATCTTTCCACCCTGGGTCATGGAGTCAGAGGATTAAAAGACCTCCCCAAGAGAGTTTAACCTACAAAATGAGGTTCTGAAATGGTTTAAGAGAGTGAATGTTCATTATCCTCCTTCTCTCTCTCTAGGAGCCTCTTTCCTCATTCACACCTTATTTCTCTTTTCTTGCCCAGCTGATCCCTTGTCCTTTCACTGGTACAAGTATCAGTTGAGTGAAATGACAGGCATACAATACATGCACAGTGTGCTCTGGGTGCATGGTGGAAGGCAGAGGCCAAATGGACAAAAAAGGAAGAAAGGAGCCCTTGCTGCTCTCTGTAGAGCTATGCTCTGGGAGGGTCTTGACTGCAAAAAGAACTTTACTTTTCAAAGGCCAAGGTCCTGCTAGCCCTCTGTCTTGCTTGAGTGCTTTACAGAGTTCTGGAGAAAATCAGGAACAAGGAGGTTCCGAGCCAGCTTAGCAGCATAATTTTGCTTTCCAACAAACACCACTAGTCTCCAGGTGGGCAGGGAGGTAGTTTGACCCCAATACAAAGGGGAAAGACACGCCACCTTCCTTCATCAGTTGCCCCCAAAAGGATGGTTCCCAAGGCCTCTGAAAAGGGATGCTTCTGTCACAAGAGGTGCTGGGCTGCACCCACATGTTGCTGGTTGGGGCCTCTGCTCAGGTCCCAGCTCTGCCTGACATTACCAGGGTAACTGGGCAATATCTACATCTGCCCAAGAGTTTGGTTCTAAACCTTGATTCTACCTGCCCATTTCCTACATGTGATAGGAGCAGTAACTTCAGACAACTCTACAGGAATCTTAAAGAGTCTTCATCCCATTTAACAAAGCTATGGCCAGAGATAACTAGCCCATTCAAAGAACTAGCCCACTGTTCTTTGCAAAACTCTTCAGAGCCTGCCTTCACCCAAAAATGTTATGGGAGGCCATGAGAACAGTAATTTCCTGGTTGGAACAAAACATTTCTACAAGAATCTGGTATTAGCTCTTGACAAAGTGCCTAAGTCACAAGGGAACCAGATGGTTCTTTAGATAAGGATTTCAGCAGGCTATTAGGGTGGAGAGCAGGAGAGGAGTATATCATAAAATGCCACCACCACATATTCATATTGCATATGGTATACACCCTGGGGTGGCATATTTGGAGCATACACAGAACAGATACGTGCAGGTAGCACCCCCTATCAGTATACTATGTGTTTGGTACATCAAACTGTTACTTGAGGTCTATGAAACTGTTAACTGGTCAGAAATGGGAAGAGCCATTCCATAGTAGCATCCTTTAAGGAGAAGCTTTGAGAGATGTTTCTCATCTGCCAAACTCGGAGCCAAAGCAAAGCAGCTCCTCTTTTTTTTTTTTTATACAGGATATTTTTCCTTGTTGCAGTTTCCACCGATTAAGGTAATTTCTGGAAAACAATAAAGTCACACCAGTAATGAGAAAGTACAGCCAGGAGCACATCAGGACTTAGGTGGAGTTCTTGCCAACACTGTCCTCTGAATGAGACATTAGAGTTCACACTAGATCACCGTTTTTATCTGACCCAAAGCGAGGTTTTGGCTCTGAGCCATGGTCCTGGCACTGGAAAGAGTTGATGTGTTGCCACATCAGGTCTTAGTGGCTGCACTGAGAAGTCTGGAATTTGTTTTTAACATGACTATTTCAGAAGCGCTTTTCACCTCTGTTGGAAACAAATTTATTCTGGCAGAGCTTGGGTGGTAAGAGGCAACGTGCAAGGCCCTTTGAAGAGCCAGAGTAGCAGGTTGAGGAAACAGCCACTTCCAATGGGTGGTTTACTTGATAGGGATGGGGGTACGGATCAAAGCAGAAGTCACCTACTCAGTGCAATTCTCCCTGGGGTGCTCTGCTCCTTTCTTTAGCAAGGTTAAAGTAGAGTGATTCTAGAGGATGCTAAGAAGGTTTATGGAGGTTCTCTGACTGGAAACTTCCATGCTGAGCCCAGCTGGGCTGCATGGAGGATGAGGGAGAACAGGTCAACCTTCCCTTAGCAGAGCTCAGGGCCTCCCTACTGAGCTGCAGCTCCAGTGACTCTTCCCCTTCAAACACCACCCAGGCATCCCCATTGCCCCTCCTGCTCCTGTGTGGTGTGGCTCTTGCCTGCCAGCCACCTTTACTTTTCATCCTCATCCCCCTCACTCATGCTGCTGATGGAGGCTGAGGCTGCTTTGGGCGAGGAGGGAGGTGAGGTTTTGATCGGAAGCCACGAGAAGGTGGGTGACGGGGAGCGGGAAGGGGACCGACTCCTGGTTGGGCTGCTCACAGGGCTCTGCTTGGGTGATAAGGCTTGTAACATCCGGCTACTCCTCTCCTGGAACATCTGCTTCTAGAGAGAAATTTGAGAGAAGGCATCTGTTAATGTAGCAGTCTCAGGTGGCAGCGAAACAAAAAGGAAAGGCAGGAAGGAAAACCACCACCCCAAAACACCTGTGTCAGCATCACAGACTTTTACTACATTCCACGTTGCCAAAGACCATGAGTGGTAAGGCATTGACTAAAATTCTGAGACAAAGAGATGCTGATACATAAGATTATGATCACTGCTGGTTCTTGGAATTCTTTCTTTACTTCAGTCTACACAGTTTAACTGAGTATCTATTATTTGCCAGGCAAACAGCAATGTCCTAGGTATTGGAGGAGCAGGATAAAATAAAACAAATATCTCAGTCTTCATGAACTTGAGGAAGAATGCCACAATAAACAAAATATTTGGCATGTCAGATGGAACCATGGTCTGTGAGAGTAATGAGTGAGGATACAAGTAGGAGTAGGGGTGGGGGACTGCATTTGCAAATGGGGTGCTCAGGGAAGGCCTCCCTGAAAAACATGTTATTTGAGCAAAGACCTGAAAAAGATGAGGGGGGGACTCCATGAATGGAAATCAGGCAGCGAGCACCAAGAATGAAGAGCAAGCAGGCCCTGCAGTTGCAGTGCAGTCTGCTAAGTGTAACAGGACAAGGGAGGGAGTTAGGGGATCACCAGAGAAGTAGCAGAGAGCTGTTCTGCTAAGTGTGTTAGCAGCCATTGTGGGAACTCTTATCTTTCACTGTGAGAACCACAAGACATGTTCAAGGGGAGGAGGAAGGCCATCATGGCAGCAGTAGAGAGAGCTAGTGGGTGAGGAGTGTGGGTGACATTGGGGGATATTAGGCCAGTGAAATAACAGGGTATTGTTTTATGTAGGGCCTTCTCTGAGAAGAAAAACCTTTAGAGAGTTCTGAGTAAAGGAATAACAAAATTTGCCTTTGTTTTCTGAGAACCAATCTGGCTGCTGTGCTGAGCACACACTGTAATGAAGGAAAGGCAGGAGCAGTGAGACCAATGGGAACAGACCATTCCAACAAGAATCCAAGGTTATATGGCACCTAGCCCAGGGTGATGGTGGTAATGATGGTGAGAAAAGGTTGGATTCCCAGTATATTTTTTCCATATTTTCATTAAGGTATATTTATCTCACCTTTCTCATGTACAGTTCTGTGAGTTCTGACAAACACAGTTGTGAGACCACCACCATGATCAAAGTGTAGAAGAGTTCCATCAGCCCCCAAATTCCCTCATGATATGGTAGGCCTCTCTCCCCACCTCTGGCAACCTGTTTTCTGCTTCTACAGTTTTACCTTTTCCAGAATGTCATCAAAATGGAATCCTAGTCCAGAGCACAGTAGGTGGTCTGGCTATATTTTGAAGGTAAAGTCAACAGGACTCACTGACAGTATGATGAACACAGGAAGGTAAGAAATCAAGTGATTCCAGTTTCTGGAAAATGGCACTGCTATTCACTGGGGTAGAGAAGAGTGTGGGGTGGGAGTAAGTTTTGGCGGTAAAATTGGTTTTCTAAACTGGGACCTCAGGTGACTGTTGCCAGGTGCTTTTGGAAATGAGTCCTTCCCTGACACTGTCCTTCAGCTTTCTGGGAAGCCCAGTCCTGTCCCTGAGTTCCTCCCTGCCAGTCCTCCAGGTACTGGCAGGCTACTTGGCCTCCTACCCTTTGATTAATGCTCACCCTCCCCTCTCCCCAGTAGCTCCATTGCACCGCCTTCTGAGTGTTCTGCCTATGGTGGCTGGGGTCTTTTGATTGCTCATAGTTGACCTTGACCCCCAGAAGCTCAGTCCAATATTTTCATCCTAAACTAGTGCTGAAAGCCAATTTTTCTATAGATTGAGTATCCTTTATCCAATGCATGAAACAAGAAATGGTTTGGATTTTGAATTTTTAAAATTTTAGAATATTTGCATATATATATATATATAATGAGAAATCTTGGGGATGGGACCCAAGTCTAAACACAAAGTTCATTTATGTTTCACATACACCATATACACCTAGCCTACAGTTAATTTCACATGATACTTTCATGCATCTGTGTTTTGCCTGTGACCAGTCACATTAGGTCAGGTATGGAATTTTTCACTTCTGCATCTATTCAATGCTCAATAAATTTCAGATTTGGGGACCTTTCAGATTTTGTGTTTTCAGATTAAGGATGCTCAACCAATATTAGCCATTTTAGATTTTGCTTATCATTTGGATTATTCTGTTTTACAGATTATTATGAACACCCTCTCATACAGCCTGGGTGCTGCACAAGAGAAAGGGGAAGCAGAAGACAAGAATAAAGCAGGTGGCCGTGTCTGAGCTGGTTCTTTGATAATGTACAGGAAAAGGGGTTAGAGTTGGGGATAGGTTTGTAGGGGCTGGTGGAGAGAGGACCAGCTTTCCAAGCAGAGGACCCAAAGTAGAGAGTACTAAGTGAAAGTTGCTTGGCATGACTAGAATGTATGGGGTGGCAATAGCCTGGGCTTAGAGCTCCAGAAGGAGGCTGGACTGCCTCCCTAAAATCCCTGGGAAGATTTTAGTCAAGGGAGGGCTATGATCCAGATTTGTTCTTTAGAAATATCTTTGGGTTTAAGTATAAAAGAAATCGTAAGGGAAAAGATTGAAAGAAACCATGAAGAAAAAGGTCAAGTTTAAAACTTTGGTACTTAAAAAAATACCATGAAATAAGATGAAAGGCAATGGAAAAATAGGGGGAAATTTTTGCAACATTTAACTTCAGGGGCTGGGGATTTGGCTTAATGGTAGAGTGCTTGCTTAACATGCATGCAACCTTGGGTTCAATCCCCAGCACCATAAATAAATAAATATTATAGATCCTGATATATAAATAGAGATCATAAATTAAAAAGAAGGTAAAAACTATTAATAAAAAAGGAGCTTGGGATATTCCATATTGCAATTCACACAAAAAATTTATAAATGAACTAAGCATGTTTAGAATCACTGATAATCAAACAGATGCAAATGATTGTAAGGAGAGACTTTTTTGTATATTGGATTGCTAACTTTCTTAAAAAAATTGCAATGGCTAGTGTTGATGGATGAGTGCACAGGAAAAGTAGGAGGACAACACAGTAGCACCTTTCTCAGGGGTATTTGGCAATAGGTACAAAAGTATTTTTTCTTTCCTGAGGAGATAATCAGAGATGTATGTGAATATTTATTGTTTATATGAATATTTATTGCAATGTCAGACAAAACTGCAAACATGGACTCAGTGGTAGGGTACCCACCCAGTGTGTACAAGGGCCTGGGTTCCATTCCCAGCACTGTGAAAAAACAAGCAAAACAAAACTCATACAACACCAAGATGATATACTAAGCAGCTGAGGAAAGTCAGGTTCTTAAAAAGTATTTAATGTGAAAAAAATGTTCATGGCCAATTGTAACATGAAAAGATTTTAGAATATGTTCTGCATGATTTAAATGTTACACAAGTAATGTATATAATGCAGAAGGAAAAAGATATGGGCAATGGGACTACAAGTGATTTTCAGTCTCCTTTTAGTCTTTATTTTCTAATAATTCTATGATGAATACAGTTGACTCTTCATGTCTGTGAGTTCAACGTCTATGGATTCAACCAACTACAGACCAAAAACTGCACTTGTGCCAAACATGTACAGATGTTTCTCTTGTTATTTTTCATTAAACAAAATAGTATAAGATATATGTATGTAGCATTTACATTGTATTAGTATTATAAGTATTCTAGAGATGATTTAACGTATACAGGAGGATTGTACAGGTTATATACAAATATTATACCAGTTTATATAAGGGACTTGAACATCTGCAGATATCAGTATTCAAGGGAAGTCCTACAACCAATCCCCTGCAGATACCAAGGGTTGGCTGTATATTAATTTTATGATCATAAAAAAAGTATATGGTAGGAGGGAGGTGAGGAGTGATACTGGCCAATTTATATTGTTATATTGTGTGCATATATAAATATGTAACAACAAATCATTATGTACAACTATAATGCATCAATAAAAATGTGGAAAGAAAACAAAACAAATTATCAAAAAGTATATGGTAGGAATAAAGAAAGATAACTCAGATGTCTTGGGTAGGGAGATCAAGCAGAAGGGCAGACACTGCAATAATGATGTAGGTGAGAAAATATTAAGACCTCAGGCACATCATCAATTCTTTCAGGTACTCATTTTTCCTTCCTAAGCTCTAGCCCATTACTTCTTAGAGTCTCAGGTTTCCTGTAGCAGACATAAAAGAGATGACTTGCTGATCACTAAAATCCTTTCCAGATTTAAAATTCCACATGCTTATGAATACGCCAATTATTTACCTTCCATTAAGGGCATTGATAATTCTGTCCAAAGACATCCAACTCCCCTCAAAAATCAAATAGAAAAAAAATAGTGCAGTACAACAGCATTACCTTAGATTAAGCCCATTTATGAGACAAAATCAAATGCCAAAAGGATCTGGTGGCCTATTATTAACAGCAACATTAAAAAAATCCTTGAACTTCTAGTAAGCACTTTAAAATATGTGTTTTTATTACTGTAATCTTTAAGTATATTTTTAGTGGCAGCCATTAGCCCTCCTGCTGTTAATGGATTGTCACCATTTCCATTAGAAACCCACTTTCTAAGAAATCTACCTCTTGTCTACTCTAGTTTGAATCAGACTCATAAATGAGAATATTCTGCCTAAGGGAATGAAGGAATTTGAATCCTTAATGATAAACAATGGTGTCACACTTCATAAAATGTGATATCCATGCAAAACAACTCCAGGCCTAGATTTGCAGCCTCTCTGATCTGTTTCTGGTACATTTTGAAGGGTGGTTCCCCTGCAAAGGAGCTGAATTAAATCAGGTCAGGAGACAGTTTGTAATGAGCTTCCTGGGAAGAAAAGCACTTTAGAAATATAACAAATAATGAAGACCATGGCATGGCATTTTCAAAGAGAAAAGGTATTTAAATTCAGTCTTTTACTGTATTAAGAAGTTTCCATTTATAAATTTCCACCAAGAAAATAATCCCATTTATAGTCCTGTCCATATGAAAGTAATTTTCTATTTCCCTCCTACAAAGTTTTCCCTTTTAAGAAGTACTTAACATCTAGTGAGGCAATAAATGTCTTGACAAATGCCTTTAAAGGTTTCAGTATTTCAGATATATTCTAGCATGTCTGCTAGAAATGAAAAATATTGTAGTATGATTGGTTTGAACCTCTGCTAAGCAAGATCAAACTCAAGGAGAGAGAGGGATGGTGTTTCAGTTCTGACCAAATTGATAAACAATGACATCATCAACACTAACCCTTACACAGTGCCTGATGTGCATCTGGGTGCCAGGTACCATTATAAGGGTTTTACAGTGTGAACCAGTTTAATCCTCCCAACAACCCTAGCAGGCGGCTAAACTTACTTTCCCCATTTACAGATGCTGTGACTGAGGCCTGGAGATGCAAAGGTACTTGCCTAAGACCACCCAGCCAGGAACTGAGTCCATGCTCATGACTACCTCTCTTGTAATTAGCCACTTTCACAGTAAGAAGCTTTTCACATTTACTTACATTTTACTTGTGCATTTGTTTAAAATTATCCCATTTTTTTGTTTAAAAATCCCAAGTGGGAAATCTATCTTAGATACACAGACTTCATTTTATCTCCTTTCACAAAATCAAAACAATCTTTGAAATTAGCAGTGCCTAAAATGAAGATGGCTATTATAAAAAAATGAAACAAAACAGTAAGTGTTGGTGAGGATATGGAGAAATTAGAACCCTTGTGCATCGTTAGTGGGAATATAAAATAGTGCAGCCAAAGTGGAAAACAGTATGGGATTTCCTCAAGAAATTAAACATAGAATTACCATATAATCCAGCAATTCAATTTCCATATATATACCCAAGAGAATTGAAAGCAGGGACCCAGACACATGCACATAGCACCAATGTTCATACTAGCATTATCTACCATTGCCAAAAGGTGGCAACAACCAAAATCCATCAACAGAATAGATATACAAGATGTGGTATACACAAACATATAACAGAATATTACTCAACCTTTGGAAAGCTGCTACAACATTGATCCATGCTACGACATGGATGAACCTTGAAGATGTTGTATGAAGTAAAATAAACCAGACACAAAATGACAAAAACTGTATGATTCTACTGATATCAAAGTGTATACCTAAAGTACACAAATTCATGAGACAGAAAGTAGAATTATATTTGTCAGGGGCCAGAGGGGAGTTGTTTAAAATGTAGAGTGTTTTTGTTTCTGTTTGGGACAATGAAAAAGCTTTGGAGATGGATGGTGGTGATGGTTGCACAATAATGTGAAGGTACTATACACTTAAAAGCATTAAAACGGGAATGTTTATGTTTTATATACATATTTTCCATGATTTTTAAAATTAGCAATGGTCCTCACATTATGTAAATCTGTTCTTTGAAAAAATGAACACACAGTTCACTTTATTAAAAGGTAATCTCATAGGGCTGAGGTTGAGGCTCGGTGGTGGATCACTTGCCTAGCATGTGTGAAGCACTGGGTTCAATTCTCAGCACCACATATAAATAAATAAATAAAATAAAGGTCCATTGACAACTAAAAAAATATTTTTAAAAAAGGTAATCTCATATATCAGACGGTGCCTGCCTGCTTGGTTGGCAAAGGATCTATCCAATTGATTGGTCTGGGACAAGAAGAGTTTACTGATCTAATATGAACTAAAAACTTGCACCTAGGGCTGGGGTCGTAGCTCAGTGGTAGAGCGCTTGCCTGGCATGTGTGAGGTACTGGGTTGGATTCTCAGCACCACATAAAAATAAATAAATAAAATAAAGGTCCATGAACAACTAAAAGAATATTGAAAAAAAAAACCTTGCACCTGGCTTAAGAATATTCTCTCTTAGTTCTCAAGGAAATAATCTGTATTTGCATGGTAAACTCAAATAGAGTCACTTCATTTTAAACAGGAATGAATTCTGTTTTCAGAGTTAATGAAGCAATGGGGCAGGTCATTCAAAATAATGCATAATGTTTTTAAAAACAGCATATGTGGCTGAGGTGCTAATATTTCAAAAGAATGTGTCTAATCTTAGAAGTTGGATACTTCAAACAAAAACAACAAAGTTTTGCTAGGAAGACCCTACCCCTAAATCAAACCCTAGGTCAACATCTCCTGACCTAGGTTCCTCGACCCTCAGTACTAAGTAATACTTTGGAAAGTACTACTACAGCATCACTTCCAACATGTTAACAAAGCTTCAAAATTAATCTTATTTAAAGACCCTTCCTTTAGATGGTCTGTCTTTCAGAAACACACCCACCAAAGAGAGGTAATACTGTGTCTCTGTTGGAAAGGTGCTATAGTTTGGGTTTGGAATGTCCCCCAAAGGTCCACTTGTTAAAGGCTTGGTCTTCCGCTCATAGCACCACTGGGAGGTGGTGGAAACTTTAAAAAAAATGAGGCCTAGTGGGAGGTCTTCCTGTCACTGGGAGGAATCCTCAAAGGGAATTCTGAGACCCTCTCCCTTCTTCTTTCCCTTCACTTCCCAGCTGCCATGAAGTGAGCAGCTTCCTCTATCACATACTGCTATGATGTACTGTTTCACCACAGACCCAGAAACAATGGGACCAATCAACCATGGACTGAAGCCTCCAAAAACTGAGAGCCAAAATAAACCTTTCCTCTTTTAAAGTTGATTTTGTTGTTGTAACACAAAGCTGACTAACACAGAAGGCTTCCCTTTGTCACTCTGGCTGGGTTATAGGCTACCTTCTGAGTATGAGTCAAGACGCCTTAGAATTAAGCAAGCTGGGTGTAGCAGTACACGCCTGTAATCCCAGAGCTCAGGAAGCTGATGGAAGGAGGATCTCAAGTTTGAGGCCAACCTTGGCAATTTAGTGAGACCTTGTCTCAAAATTTAAATAAATAAATAAATAAGAAGGACTAGGGGTCTAACTCAGTGGTAATGTCCCTGGGTTTAATTCCTAGTACTGGGAAGGAGGAGGAGGAAGAGGAGGCGGTTGCACATGCCTGTAATTCCAGCTACTTGGGAGTCTGAGGAAGGAGGATTGTAAGTTCCAGGCCAGTCTCAGCAACTTAGCAAGGCCCTCAGCAACTTAGTGAGACCCTGTCTCAAAAATAAAAAGGGTTGGGGATGTGGCTCAGTGGTAAAGTGCCCCTGGGTTCAATCCCCAGTAGAAGAAGGGGAAGGGGAAGGGAAAGAGGAAGAAGAGAAGGAAGAGGAAGAAAAAGAAGAGGAGGAGGAGAAGGAGGAGGAGGAGAATCAAGCAAAAATAGTTGAATAAGTAGAGTGATGAGACTGAAAAACAGCAGCTTGTACTCTCATAATTCACCAATAAAACTGAATAAGTGGCAAAGATAATCCATTATAGCATTTAAGACATCCATGGATTGCTTGCTTTAAATTCTCAAAAACTGTTGTGGCTGACAGCCTCCAAGATGACCCCCAATGTTTCCACTTCCTACTATTCACATCCTTATGCAGTGTCTTCCCATGATGGATAAGGAGCAAATTTAAATATTCCTTGGAGTCAGGTGGGCAGCATAAATGTGTGAGTCAGGTTGGGGGAGAGGGAGAAACCATGGGGAATGATGTGGCCATAGAAAAGCAGAGAAGTTCATGCCCTCTCAAAAAGAAACTGTAAAATATTGTTGAGGGCCAAGCAAACCAACTCTGCCTATTGAATTTGATCCACCAAATACAAAGTTTTAATCCACACCATAAGCAATGAAAAGCTAATGGTATGGAAGATTCACACCTCATCATATTCTTTGTAGATGCTGGAAGGTTCTATGAATGGGTCCTCCTCACACATCTATTCAATCATATGTCCATTCAATCCAGAAACATTTATGGAGTACCCATTATAAGCTACATACTATGCATACTGATCCTGTTGTACCAAATTTTGTACTTTAAATCCTTCTATTTTGTGCCTTTCCAAGTTTGGGTAATTTGTATCAATACTGTATTTGCAGGTAATGCAGATCTTCTAGTTTAAGAAATGAGTTCCAGTCCCAAATCCACAAATAAAGAATTATTATAATAATAGCATATTCATGAAAAGCAAATTACTTATCTTGGCGTTTAACATCCTTGTAACTATTTCCGTACTTTTAATGTCAACAGGAAAAAAGTAATGTCTAAGTCTGGCTGATACAGTAAATTAACGTTAATAACAGTTTTGACACTAATAGCAAGTTTGAAAAAGAAAAACCTCCAGTCTCTAAGCTGGGTTTCATTTCTTAAAAATCACCTCAGCTCACTGTCACCAGACTCCCCAAGAACAATTCCAGCTACTATTTTGCCTTCACTGGATGCTTGAAAAGACTAGGGCCATAGAGTTGCTACAAAATTATATCCTTCTCCTGCCTTTGCTCACCTCAGGTGGAGAAAACATCCACCCCTTGTATTACAATATGAGGGCTTCTCAGCAGATACACATTTCTGAATCCCTGTAAGCAAATGAATACCTATATGGTTTCATTAAAAAACCACTAGCTATTCCTTCAGAGTCTGAAAGTTAGTTGTGAAAATGTGGTAAGGTATGCACGAGATTAAATAAGAAATTTCAGACTTCATGTTATAGAGATCAGAGAACAGTCTTCATTTTGCCTATCTTAGTGTTCTTCCATAGTGCTGTGCACAGACAAAAACATTAATAAATGTCATGAATTAAATTGTCTGAACTGAAAATTTTAACAGGCCTGAGGAAAATGGAAAGGAACCCAACACCTGGCTCTTCCACTCTTGCCAGCTCTTTCTAGAAGTTATTAAAAGCTCAAACAGCCCTTGCATAGTTTCCACCTCTCCCCACTCAAACTCAAATAGGTAGGATAAGGTTAGCCTATAACATTCACCTCTGTAATCACTTAGAGGCTACTAGGTTTTAAGCAAGTCATCTCTTCCCAAACATTGTTCTTTTTCTATTATTAATTGAGTGTTTTACTTTTAGATAATCCTATAATGAATGAGCTCAAATGAGCAGAGGCAGCAGTGACAACCCATCAATAAAATAATTAAGTCAATGTGGATTTCATTAGAGACTTCTCATATCATAATAGGAAATCTAGGCTACTTAAAATCAGGGAAAGCAAGCGGAATCATGTATTTTTGTTTTGTTTTACAAGGAAAGTCAGCCTTAAAAGTATTTGTTTCATAGAACCCCCCTCAGTTCTGCTGACTATGCCAGTTATTTACTCAGGAAGGGCAAGCATTGTAGAAATACCAGTGGAAACCTAGGTGATTTCCAGAATATTCTTTTTTCCCTTTCCATAGTTATCATTCAAAGTTGTCCATAGAATTTAGGCAAGAAGATGATTTACATTTTTTTCTCAGTTTATGGCCTCAGTCCCTAAGATTTTGTGACTTATCCTAACCCTTGTATGCTATGAAAAAATAAGAGAGTCAGGTCATGATAGGCACAGCTACAGGGCAAAATTCTACTTCTTCTCTCTTCCTCTCTTCCAAAAGAGAAAGGAGAAAGATTCCTGACAACGAAAGGTAACCAAGGCAGCTACGCTTCTTTTACATTCTCCTCCTCAAAACATAATTGCCTCTGGTAGATCCAAGAGCCAATGGCCTTGGCTTGCAACACAAGCTCCATGCCGCCAATGATTGGTTTACCCTTAATCCCAAGCTTTACATCATCTCCAACTGGGAGATTGGGATGAGCTACTAAACTCTGCAATAATTGACATTCAGTGATTACTGAATGGCTAGTAAGCTCTGGACAAGAAAGAGAAAGAGTCCAGGCCTGGCTTTGGGTGCTACTATATACCATATTGAGGAGTAAAGCCATAACTCAATAAGGAAGTGACATGGTCTTAAAGTCATTTGGGTTGATGCCCAAGCAGAGGTCACATAGTGGTCTGAGGTAAGGGAAGCACTTGTGTGGCTCCATGGAAAGGAAGATAAACTGAAAACACTCATTCCTGTGGGACCATGTGAAATAATTACATACCCATGCTCCATCAGGTCCAAACAGTTCTAGGAAGTTGCCAATGAATTCCCTTGACTTTTCTTCCCACTTTTGAATTAGATCATGACTCTTTTCTTCCACTCTGTTAACAAATTCCTTTGATCTTTCCTCCACATTCTTGACCTTTTCTTTCATCTTGTCCACCTGGTTCTGGAAACGGTACTTCTTTTCCTGAACACAATTTATAGAAGAAAGAAGTGGATTTATCCAAGAAGGCATGAGAGAGATCACACTAATGGTAACATTTTATGTCAACTTGTGTTTGTTCCTAACATTAAGAGTCAGGATGTTGCCATTTCCCAAGGGCTAGATTGACAGGAAGGGCAATTCTTGTAAGAAAGTCATTTGTCATTAATCTATTTGGATATGTAAAGGGAAGTAAAAGTCATTTTAATATTTCCATTCTGTTAAATGTCTATGAGCTAAATTCACTTATATAAGACAAGAATAAAAAAATATACAGTTGCCCTTTATTGGGCAAATATCTCACCCAATTCTTCTGGGACTTAGACAAAAGTACAAGTTGTGTACAGAATGTTTTTCTGGTTAGGCAGGACATTGTTAAAACCAATATTGCTTGTCATAAGTGGACCATTTACTGAGTTTTTGAACCTGTGTGTTATACTGAAATTTTCATTGTAATGATATTTTCCAGTAAGCTAGTTGGACTGCATCAGTTTCCTTGGTGATGAAGAAAGTTTTTGTTCTGATAGCTTCTCTGAACCTTGGATTTTGTTCTTAGGGAATTTATGCAGCAGTTCTGTCTACCTACATGCCTGGAAGCCACTGTGTGTTTCGGAAGTCATACATCACCTCTGAACCTGTTTTCTAATCTGTAAAATGGTGGTAATAATCCTCCCTACCTCACAGGGTCGCTGTGAAAATTAGGTAAGACACCTCATATAAGTGCTTGACACATGCCTGGCATTTTGGAAATTCTCCATATGCATTGGCTGTTTCATTGAGATTAAGTGGCACTGGCATTTATCTGTTATCTCATAAACATGATATCAAAACAATGAAAATAACATGAGGCAAACAGTCTTCCCCCATAAAATCATGATATGTTTTCTGCTTAAAGGGTAATAAGATATATATATATATATATATATATATATATATATATATATATATATTTTTTTTTTTTTTTTTTAATGTGTGGAACTCAAATTCATTTTGAATTTCAGAATTTTCTGAAACACCTTGAATATTGTGAAACTGATACAGATCTTCCTTGGATCCCTGACTTAGATCTTCCAAACCTTACTGCAGCCTCAGGGTGAGGAATGAGCTATGTAAATGTCACCACTCAGTAATATATATACACATATATGCTGTGGGAAGTCATTCAGTCTTTTCTGACTTACTGTGTGAACTTAGGTGAGTTGTTCAACTTCTCTGGGCCTCTGTTTCCTCACCCCTGTGTTGGATAAGGTCATTATACTCAATGTTGTAGGCTTATCATGAAGAGTAAATTAAATAATCCAGGTAAAACACTCAGATGGGCACATGATATGCTCAAGACATTTTAGCTGTTGTTTTTATAACATTCTCTTCCACAGTTCATTTTGCACAGAAAATGGTTACTATGTACAGCTCTCAGGGGCAGCATGGGGAGCACTGGGCTAGAAGTCATGATACTGGGAGCTGCTGCGGCCTCCACTTCTCCCTTATTTGAGGGATGTTGGCCAGGTTCCCTCTCTGGGTTCTGCTTTCTTCATCTCTGAATCAAGGGACTTAGACTTAATGACTGGCCCCCGTCAGGTCCCTGCCACTTCTGAGGTTCTGTGATTCATCTACACGCCCATCCAACACATTCAATTTCATCTCTGAGCTGCGGCCAGGTTTGTTGTCACAGAAAGGCAGGGAGTGCATCCACACTGTCTGCACGGTTCCTTGAGCTAAGTGGCTTATCTAAAGACCATTTAAAGAGAGTGAGCAATAACTTTTGGAAATGGCTTGCCATGCTTGGATGGTTGACTGAATTCAATTTAAAAGAACAGACAGTTTAATTTATTGAAATAACCAGGGCTTTATTCTCTGTAAGATACCAAATAATCACTTTGACTGAATTCTTTTCAGCCACTTGTTCTGGTGCCACTCAAACCCGACATTTTCCATTTTGTTGCCTGGCTTGTGCGAAGCAACAAAGCTGGACTCCCAACACTCTCTGCCTCAGGAGGACAATTAATAATCACTGATTTACAATTAATGAACCTCTCCTAGTTTGAAGGTACCAATGATCAATTATGTAGATGCTGGATAATTATGTATGCATGTGATGACAAGTACCTAGTATGGAGTTTTTAAATTTTTTTTTGTACTGAGGATTGAAACCAGGGGCATTTTACCTCTGAGCCACATCCCCAGCCCTTTTTATTTTTTATTTTGAGACAGGGTCTCGCTAAGTTGCTGAGGCTGACTTTGAACTTGTGATCCTCCTGCTTCAGCCTCCCAAGTAGCTGGGATTACAGGTATTCACCACCTAGTATAAGCACATAGTTTTCAAGACAAATCACTCTTTCAAACTATAGTATCTATTTGTGGGAGTTGAAATTATGTATGTATGGAGGACTGTCATTTTCATCA
This sequence comes from Sciurus carolinensis, assembly GCF_902686445.1. Taxonomy (NCBI): domain Eukaryota; kingdom Metazoa; phylum Chordata; class Mammalia; order Rodentia; family Sciuridae; genus Sciurus; species Sciurus carolinensis. The sequence continues at coordinate 16,073,713 of NC_062232.1, read as the reverse complement.
AAGGTATCAGCTCCTTGGAGGCCAGGCAAATATAGTTGTCCAGACTCGCTAACATCACCTCCAGCCATGGGGCTGCCCTTTTGCTTTGTAACAGCTTGTTTTGCTTGTTTTAAAGATTGTTTTAATAGTTGCTCTATTATTAAACTAACAACACCTCTGTGGGAACAATACAGTAGAAATACAAAAGGAAGTCAAGGACTTTAGACTTTATTTAAGCAGCTGTAATTTCTCTGGACAATAAAAAATGGTTGTTAAGGTTTCTAATGAGCAGGTGTAAGCCCTAAAGAAAATGAAAAATTTTAAATGTTAAAACAAGACAGCATTTTCTCTGGGCTTAGCCCATTGTCTCCCCTTGCCCTCCTTCTTTCCCTTTGAGCAGAAGACAAATCTTGCCTTTTACAAGGGGAAGGTTTCCCAGAAACCCTTTATGCAGGTCTGAAAACTTAAGAGGGAGGTTGTGGCGAGGGAAGGGAAGTGAGGAAACTCTATAATAAATGTGAAGCTCACTACCTGTTTCTTGTTAACTTATTACCCCTTTGGAAATTGATTTCCTCAACTGTAAAATGGGGATAAAAACACATCATTGGGTTGTGATGTGGAGTAAATGGAACAATAAATGTAAATCATTTTTTTTCAGTACCAGAAATTGAATCAAGGGGCACTTAACCTCTGAGCTACATCCCCAGCCCTTTTTATTTTTTGTTTTGAGACAGAATCTCACTAAATCGTTGATGCTGGCCTAAAACTTGTGTTTCTCCTGTCTCAGCCTCCCTGAGTCACTGGGATTACAGGCATGTCCCACAGTACCCAGCTAATACAAAACATTAAGAACACTGCATGGCACATAGTAACCACTTGGTAGATGGCAGCAGTGGTAGTAGTGAAGGTGTGATGTGGTGGTCCTCAGGGGACATGGAGGGGCATGCTTACATTTATAAAGCTGACATTCAGTTCCTTGGCTGTGTACCCTCTCTGAAGGTTGCGTCGGGCATACACATCATAGTCCCGGACAATTCTGGTGATGATGTCTGATGTTGAGATGCCTTCTGTTCTCTGGGTGGGAACAAACATTCCTGTTCAAATAGGAAAGGAGATAAAACTAAGATCAGTTTGGTTGACCCATTTCCTTTCATGGTCCTCCTTTCCAGGACAAAGTTGGAACTCTTAGCTATGCCAGGAAGGCCTTCAGGTCTGGCCCCAGATCTTCCAGCCTTAGTTCCAAACACTTGCCCCCTACCATAAACCCTGTGGAGTCATCTCAGTCCTGTTCACAGGGTACACCATGCACTCATCTGGCTCCTAATGTTAACTCATGCTGAGCCCATCCTTTCTGCCCTGGATACCACTTCCCTGCTCATATCAACTACAGAGCTCCTCCTCATCCTGCATGGCCCAGCTTCAAGTTTCTACCTCTGGGAAGTCTTTTCTGATATCACCAGGCAGAATCCATAACATTTTGGACATAAACACATCTTCTGTTAACAAAGGGATTTTTAATATTTGACTCCGCATAGAAACAGACATTTCAAAGGTGCAGATTATGCCTTGTCATTGCATCCCCAGCACCCAGCTCAGAGCCTCTGTGTCTAGCACATGAAATATGCCCAATAAATGCAAATCTAATGAGTAAGTGAATGAAGAATAACTGAGTCAATGAATTAGTCATATCACAGCAACTCCTGTTCTTCCAGGGAAGTCTATGTCACATTATACTGAAGGAAAAGAGGAGAAAGTATACTGCTTTCGTTATCTCTGATCTAAAAACATGTCTGTGCAGGTCTGGATGATTTTATCTAAGAGTCTACTCTGCATGGAAGTTTTACCACACAAAGATCCTTTCATCTGGAATATGTGGGACTGAGTAAAATAAGCACACAGGGTGCCAAGATCTAATAGTTCTATTAGATTTTTTTAAAGTCTTCAAAGATATGTTTGGGTATGCCAACCAATACAGGGTATAAAGAGGTCATAAATATTAATATAGAAGTGGATTCATGCTCAAAATTCTGTTGTCAACTGAAATGATATGTTAGCAACTGGGATGTTTCTACCCAACATCATTATAACCACTTAGACACATCACTCATGGGACAGCATGATAAAGCCTGGGGAAAAAGGTAGTGGGTTCTCAGTTTACAGGATTGGGCAAGTCACTCAAACCCTATGAAGGCAAGTTACTTAACCTTAGTCTTCTTAACTGAGAAATAGGGTAGCCAGACAGAGTGACCTGGGATTCATCTGTGCCTTTTCTCTTGCCCTCAGTCCCCATAGCTGATCAATTTCCAACCCATTTCTCAAAAGTTTTCCTAATTCACTCACTTTTCTCCATCCTTATCCTCAACAAAACCAATACAATCTTGTTCAAAGATCACAGCAGGAGCCTCAAAAGCAGTCTCCATTTGTATCCTTTGTGTGTGTGTGGTGCTATGGATGAAACCCAGGACTTTATGCATGTGAGACAAGTGATCTACCACTAAGTGACATCCCACTTCAACTCACTTAACACGATCTACAAAGTTATTATTATTATTATTATTATTATTATTATTATTATTATTATTTTGCAGTACTGAGGATTAAACCCAGGGGCGCTTTACCACTGATCTACATGCCCGGTCCTTTTTATTTTGAGACAGGATCTCAATAAGTTGCTTAGGGCCTCACTAAGTTCCTGAGGCCGGCCTGGAACTTGCAATCCTCCTGCTTCAGTCTTCTGAGCTGCTGGGATTATAGGTGTGCACCACTGTGCCTGGCTCAGTGATCTTTCTAAATTGGTGAGGCTGGCTTTGAACTTGGGATCCTCCTGCCTCAGCCTCCTGAGTTGCTGGGATTACAGGTGTGTACCACTGTGCCCAGCTCGAAGTGAGCTTTCTAAATCTGCCTACTCAGACCCCTTTATTGACTTTCTACTGTCCTCTGAATTTAGAGCCAAATCCTTAATTTGGTTCTGAAGCAGTTTGCATGATTTCTTCCTTGTGCTTCTTTCCAGCCTCATCTCAGACCCTCTCCCCTTCACTGCCTAAACTAAGGCCCCTGTGCTGCATTACTGCAGATTTTGTTCTTATTGTATTCTGTGGAGCTAGAAAATACATGAACATGCCTAGCCATACTGGACTTTGGTGTTCTGAAAATGTTGGCTCTCCTCCCCTCCCTCTGTCACAAACACAATCTATCTGGTTAATTCCTGGTCATCCTTTGGGTTTCAATTCTGGTGTTACTTCCTCAAGGAAATCCCTCAACCCCCAGACCAGGTCTTTTTGTTTGTTATCCCCCACCCATGTGCCACTGCTCTTTGTCTTCAAGTACTGCAAGATTTTTATAGAACACCTTGTTCAGTAACTGTTTTCTCCACCTGCCTAGAAGATGCATGAAAGAAGAAACTCTTTTATGTTCTCAGCACTGGGTGACAAGCAGACATAGGAACGTTGTCGAATGAATGACTAGATGAATATTGATCTCTCAGTGACCTCGTTCACCCTGAATTTTTCATCCTTATAAACACAACTAGGATGTTCCTTCTAGAACTTTCTTTTGATGTCATCTATTGGTCGTGCTGCTAATGTTAGGAATGGAATATTCAGTTTTTCATGTACCTTGGCTCAGAGGACTGAGTTAAGGTTTACCACTAGGTGAAAAACTTTATCATCTTCTAGGGGAGTGGAATCAAAAACAGAAAACTAAATGGAAGGCAGAGAGTGCAAATATCTAAACACATGGGCATAAATAGCACTCCAACGACCCAAGTGTGTAGGGTGCTCTGGTGAGTAGAGGAACCCTGAGTGGTCTCAAGCTGGTGGTGGTGGGGTGCTGGAAAAACATCCCTACCTTGGTGGGAGCAGTGGAAAACATTCTGTTGAGAAATCCATCCCATCTTTCAGCAGGCAGATATTTCACCCACACCCCAGCCTGCTGTGATGTTAAGAAGACTCTCTAGCTATGAACAGATTTTAGCAAGTGATTTAGACATTGGTGACATGAGCTCACCCCTTCTTTGAAGCCAGAAGGTGAAGTGTCTAGTTGAGTAACCAAAAGTAGGTTTGGGGTTGGGGAGAGATTTGCTTTGGGTGGTTGGGAGGTAGGTCTCTGAAAGAAGCCAAGCCCTCTGCTGACATAATGAGGCACCCGGCTTCCTCCAAATCCTAATTATTGCTCTGCTAAAAATATTCAGTAATGAGCATGATCAGAGAACCTTTTTTGTCATGCTTTTTAGAACTGCAGCGTTTGGTTATGGAGTTATTTTAAGAAGCAGCAAAGCACATGTTAATGAAGGAAATTTTCAACAGTAGTAGGCAATATTAGAATGATGATGAGTAATGTGGACCTTACAGTCTATTTCATTTCAGCTCCATGGTTTCATCCAGCCTTGCTAGAGGATTTTGATATGTAGTTCTGACAAGCAGAGCAGAGTGTTGTAAAGCTTAATTCATGCTCTTGATATCTCAGGCTTCATTTAAAGTGATTTTTTACTTTCAAAACAAACCACAATTAGAGTGTAAAAGTCAAATATGGATGCTCAGGCCATTTCTGAGCATCTTTATCTCACAATGAACTCTGGTCCTCTCTACCTGGGCTCCAAATAGATCTATACTGTGACTCTCCCTCCTGGAAAGCAGTCAACCGAGCAGGATAATGGACCAGAAGGAAAAAAATCTTCATGTACATGACATGTCATACAGAATCTTAGGGCCCAGAACAAGTAAAATACCACCTGACTATTTAATTTGGAAAAGGAATTGTGGTGGATTAAAGATGGTCATAATTCCCTTTCCCTTGAATTTGGGTTGGCTCAGGTGACTTGCTTGTACTGTATAGAAAGGTATGTGACACTGTGTGATTTCCAATGCTAGGTCAGAGGAAGCCTGTGGCTTCTATCCAGATTGCTTGTGCTCTAGATAGTTCCTCCCAGTTACCATGCTGTGAGAAGCCCAAGCAATATGGAGATACCAAGTTTAGGTACTCCAATGACAAACATGACTGAGCTCCCTGTTGACAGCCAGCATCCAAGGCCAGCCGTTAAGTGTGCAAGCTGGGAGCCCCAGCCCAATAAGCTTTCAGAGAACTGCAGCCCCTTCCAATATCAGACTACAACTATGTGAGAGGCCCAAGCAAGAAGCACCCAGCTGAGTCCCTATTAAAATCCTGCCCACAAAATCAAGAGCAAAATAAAGTGACTCTTTCAAGCCACTAAATTTGGGAGTCATGTTGTTACACAACAATAGGGATGCTGGATTGCTAGAGTTAGAAAAATGTTGGACTTGTTCTTACACACAGTCAATTGGAACTCAGCGTTGATTTTATTCCCTAAAATCAGGAAAGCAACTTATTCTTCACTCACTAGAGGTCACTCACTGCAAAAGAAAACCAGCACCTAACGCTTATTCCTATATTACAAGGTAGCTGAGTAACCCCAGGAAACAGTGATTCAGTTAGCCTTGGGGGATATGTGACTGGACCCCAACTGCTAGTCTAGATCCAAGTGGCTCTAAATAAGGTCTATAGTCCTGCAGCATTTAGCAACATGTGAGCTCATTAGAAATGGGAATTTCAGGCCCCACCAGACTTCCTGAATTCAAATCTGAATTTTCACAAGATCCTACAGATGATGTGTAGGCATTTGAAAAACAGAGGTCTATACCAGGTCCTTATGGGGATTTTAGGGAAGGAGCACCTGACTCACAGCTCAGATCTTAGGAAACCTTAAAAAGTCTTCAATCACCCTGTGTCATAAAATCCATCTTCATGTAACTGACAGTTTTTTCTCCCCTTCTCCCCACACTGTGTTTCCCAGCTTCTCAATGCCTTCCAAGTTTGAAATGTAAAGAATTTCCTTTTTTGGAACTCCTTACAAATAAGATTAGGACTTAAGAATGTCAGTTCTCCCATGCTTATCCAATGCTCCTGAACCCTGAGAAAATCCCTTACTAAGAGGATAGTACAAGCCTGACTGGGAGTGACATGGAGCTTCCCCAATTGACCAAAAGAGTGGGAACAAGCCAGAACACCATTGTGGAGAATAAGTACATTCTATGTAGCAGAATAATTCCCTGAACTATTATCCAATGTCATTTTCACTTCTGGTATCATGTCTGTCCTGAGGCCCTGTTCCCACTGACACTAAGACCTCTATCATTTCAACAGAAGGTAGATCTAGCTGAGATTACAAGAGAAAGTATTCAGCCTTTGACTTCTCTACACAGGCTGTTTTTAAGGCTCACTGGAAAAAAAGAAGAGTTAATAAAGGCAAGTACAAAAAGAGTTTTCTAAATCCCAAAAATGTTCCTGGAATTATTAAGGACCAGAGGCTGAGCAGACTCAGGCTATGGAATGTTTTACCACAAGCCCTAAAGTGGGAAAGTCATGAAATTAACAAAGGGGTGGTTTTAACCATTTTATGATTTTAATCTGATGAGCCCTAAAATCGAGCCTCAGACCTGAGCCTGAGTACTTTGGTGCTCAGGCTAATTCTTATATAAATGCTTAAATGGTGTCTGTGCTGTGACTGAGCCTTAGCACATGTTAACAGAGGCCGATTGGGAGACTCTTGATATTCCAATGTACTGTATAGCTATGCTACAGTCCTAGGGCAGATGTCTCTTCTTGCACCTGATTAGTTGGTGTGGTGGACAGGTGAGCACAGGGCAATACCTCACCTGCTTCCTTTATATGCTTGTAAACATCATCAGAGCCAGCAGAAGAATATGGAATATCATCATGAGCCACAAAGTCAATCTGTTGGAGACAAGAGTAACATTACCGATGGAATGGATGGGCATGTCTGAAGATTTGAAGGGATCTGGTGACTCCAAAATGCCTTTTTTAAAACTTAGAGCTTTATGGTTATACATAGTAGTTGGGTTCACCTTGACAAACACATACATGCATGGAAATCAATTTCAATCTATAATTCCCCCTTTTTCCTCCCTCTCTTCCCTCCCATCCTCCCTCTCCTCTCCCAGTCTCCTTCCTCTACTAGACTTCCTTTCACTCATCTATTAATTTTTATCAAAAATGCCTTTTTGAAATAGGGCAACAATATGTTACATTTATAGTGCAGATCTGAATCCTTGACTGAGAGTTTTATAACTGTCACCATTTCCTTGAGATAACATGAACTGAAAGAATAAATGTTTGTTTCTCCTACTTTGCTGACAGTAGATTTCTACCTCTGACAGTAGGTTTTCTTGATCTTCTTTTGCCTCTAAACTTTCTCCTTCAAAGAACTCATACATTTCTCAGACTTTAATCATTCTTGCTATGAAAAGGACCCCAAATCTCCGTTTCCTGTCCCAGTGAGACCATAGTCCCTCACACTTAGGTCACATTTTATATCATGAAAATGAACTTATCTCTTTTCTTATTTGATCCTCATAACCTTGCGAACTGGGTAGGGCATATAGTACTACTTCAGTTAGGATATAAGGTGCTGAAATGAGATAATTTCTTAGATATGTCCAAAGTCACACAGCTGATTAGTGGTTTAGAAATGGGGGTGGGCAACCAGGGAACAAGGCCAGGCTTTCTTAACTCCCACTACAGCCTATTCTCTTTTTTCACTTCTTGCTGTCACTTAAAAATCAACCTGTTCTGAATTTAATTCATCTTCCTGAAAACTGGTGCCCACTTCCAATGGCACCTCCATTTTCTGTTTTCCTTTACCAAAACCTTGGAATTGACCTTCATTCCCTACTTCCTTCACTTTCCATAGCACATGCACATACATGCAAGTGCTTGTTCCCATCACTTCCTCTATATTGATATCATAACAAATCCAGGGTCCTGTCACCTAGATTACTGACACCAACTTGTATCTGGACCTCCTCAATGTAGTTACAAGGGGTGTCATCCTTAAACAGAATTTCCTTCTGGTCTTTGTCTTGCCTGCTAATCTTCATCCCTGTTTCCTACTACATCCAGCAAACTCTCTTTGCACAGCTTTCAAAGTCTTTTACAACAAGGCTTTACTCCATTCTGAGAGGTAGTTTAGAGTAGTAATTTAAATTGCTGGGCTATGAGTCTTGTCCTATCACTTGCTAGCTATACCACTACCAGGTTGGCAGGAAGGATTCAATCAGTATTTCTCAACCTCAGTATTAGTAACATTGGGGACCGGATAACTTTTTGGTATGGAAGACTGTCCTGTGCACTGAAGGATGCTTAGCAGCATCCCATGCCTTTACCCACTAGATGCCAGTAGCACCTTCTAGCTATCACAACCAAAACTATTTCCAGACATTGCCATGTGGAGAATTACTGGATTAAATGATATAAATATGTAACTATGCCTAAAAATAATAACTGGCACATAGAAAGTACTCAATAAATCATTATTATTGTTATTAATTATATTCTCAGTACTCAAACTTAGTTCCTCCTCTCCAATGTATAATAATAACTTCTTGGGGTAGTCGTGAGATTGAATTGAATTCATATAATAACAAAGTCTTTAGCAGAGTGCTGGGCACAAGGTAAATAAATGGCAGTCATCATTATCATTATTAGTATCTCCTATAATGCCTATCACATGTTGAATATACAATAGATGCTTAGTAAAAATGTGGCAGTGATTACTGGAAGTCAATCATATTGTAGTTTTTCCCTTTTCTTTTCATTCTCACTAGGAAATTGTCTCCTTTGCTATTACCCATGCACATTTATCACTGTTCTCTATTCTCTTCTGCATTGTGAATTTAAAAATAGAAAAGAAAATTCTTAGAACAGCTTAATCTTATTTTTTTTGTACTGCTTATGAGAGGAAAGAATAGCTCCTAATGTGGGGCTGGTAGGGAGATATAGCACATAATTTGATGCAGATCAAAAGAATTTCTCATGTTTTCAACTAATAAAAATCTTATGTCAGTAGGAATCTTAGGGTTGCAAAATCAGAAATAGAAAGTTCTTTCCTTAAAGGCTGGCCCCTGACCTGGATAAGATGTATGTTCATTTGTTCTACATAAAAGGATGCCTGTGAATCTGCAAGCAATAATGATGGCAGTCATGGTGATGAGGATGACACCCTTGTAGCTCTTGCTACAGACCAGCCAGGTTTCCAAGCGCTTAACTTACATTATCTCCTGAAGTCCTCAACACGGACTCCAGGAAGAAGATACCACTGTCACCCTATTTTATAGATAAGGTAAGTGAGTAGCATGGTTAAATATCTTGTTCAAGGTTGCACAGTTAGGAGAAGAGAGAGGCAGCATTGGACCTGGGTGGTCCAGCTCTAGAACCTATACTCAAGGAATTAAGAAGACAGTGGTCCCCACGATCAGGTAGAAGACAAGTGCTACATCAGGTGACACCACATGACAGCTTCCAAAGCTACCTCTTTTAGAAAGTGGAAGAGTTTGGGGGGGCTTCTGCATCCTCTGATGCAGAACCAGACTCCCTAATCTTGTTACTTAAAGAACATGGGAGAATGAGAAGTACCTTGTGTTTTTCTAGAAACTCTGGTGTGAGAGTCCACGGAGCGTCTCTGATGACTTCATCCACATAGCGACAGTGTCTGAGAGCTTCATACCTCTCTGCTTCATTCATCACAGTGAAACCTTTGAATTTGTGGGTGAGATCATCACTGCAAACTGAAACAGTCAAATGTATTAAATACTGTTACCAGCTGCCCTGGTGCAAACATGGTTTCCTTAGCAAGACAAAAGGAGCACAGGCTGACTAGGTGCTTGGCATAATTGAACACAGCCTTTTTACAGGAACAAAGGATCAGGAGAGTGAAGCAAACTTAAATCCACTGGGAATTCAGAATTTCATTTCAGTGCTAATTACAAGTACATTCTCCATTGAGACTTTTGTTAAAATTATTCTCCACTTACCCAATGTGATTTTCATATCTTTTTATCTCCCTATCCCACCCTTCAGTGAAAATTACCATTCAGAAATAAAATGACCAGATGAACAGAGAAAGGAGAGAGAAGTCAAGAAATCTGAATTATAGAAGGTGTGAAAAATCAGTTCCAATTATTTTATTAGATTGTTCATACTTAAAAACCCAAGTGTGATCCCTCCCAACACACTTCTATTCCTTGGATGGAGGTCCACTCTTTACACATCAGCCTATACAATCAATCAAGAGGAGAAAGTCATAAAATAGAAGGTCTGATTCAACAGAGTTCACCCTTCCCATATCACTTATCCATTCTGGATCTCAGGTTCCTGAACCCTCAAATGAGAATAGTAATATATTTACTATCAGTCTTAGGTAAGAGTTTTTGAGGGTTTACATAAATGTGTTTTGAAATAACCTGAAAAAATTTTTAAAATATTCACTATTCCATCTTTTGGTTAGCCAAGGAAACTTTCCTAATGTTTGCTACATGCCAGGAAGAAATCCCACCGTGGGTATAGTCCCCATTTGCACAGATCCTGGTGAGGGTCTTGCTGCAACCAGTCAGAACTACCCTGACTGGTCCTTGTAATGAGATTTATCTCTTTAAAGTATTATGTACACACAATAAATTCTCTAATTTTAAGTGCACAAGAAGTGGTTTACGAACAAAAATATGATCATTTTCATGCCTAGAACCTGTTTCATGCCTAGAACCAAAGCTGGCCACAGAGTAAGTACAGTCCACAGCAACATTCAGCATCCTTGGAAACCCTCCTTTTGTAGCCCCTTCCTATACCCCACATCCAAACCATCAGCAAAATTACTAGATCTACCTTCAAAGGAAAAAGAGGAGAAGTTGATCAAAGGGTACAAAGTTTTAGACTGGAGGAATAAGTTTCATTGATCTAGTGGACTGCAATGGTGACCATAGTCAATAATAATGTACTATATATTTTTAAATGGCTAAAGTAGATTTTTAACATTCTCACCACAAAAAATGATAAATTGGTGAGGTAATAGATATATTAATTAACTTGATCAAATATTTCTCTAATGATTGAAACATCACATTGTACCCCATAAATATACACAATTATTATCTGTCAATAATAGTCATGTGTTGCTTAATGACAGGGAAAAGTTCTGAGAAATGCATCATTAGTTGACTTCATTGTTGTATGAAGATCATGGAGTGTACTTACACAGACATAGATGGTATAATAGGTCCATCACTCAATATAGCCTCTTGATGTAATCAATAGACACAGTAAACATTAAATGAATACATCTACTACTGGCAAACCTAGCATATTATTTACGGTAAACTTTTTAAAAATAAGTACACTCTAAATTAACAACAGAAAGTATAGCATCATAAACACATGAACCAGAAGCATAGGTGTTCCTTATCATTATCCATATTATATACTGTACATAATTGTATGTGCTATACTTATGTCTTATGACACAGGGTCTCAATATGTTGCCAGGACTGACCTCAAACTTGCCATCGTCCTGCCTCAGCTTACCAAGTATCTGCAATTACAGGTACACACCACCACACCTGGCTTATACTATACTTTTATATGACTGGTGGAGCAGTGGGTTTATTTACACCAGCAGCACCATAAACATGTGAGTAATGTGTTGCGCTGTCATATTCTGATGGCTTAAACATCACTAGGCGATAGGAAGTTTTCAACTCCATTGTAATCTCATGGGACCACCTTTATATATGTGGTCCACTGCTGACTGAAATGACCTAGTGTGGCACATGAGTTAAAAAATCATTTTTAAAAGTACACCTGGAATCTAAGTTCTTCTCACCACCTTCACTGCTCCCACTGTGGTCCACTCACTTTTATGGATTAATACCAGGGCCTCTTAACTGGTTCCAGTTTTGCTCACCCCCAACAGCCTATTCTCATCCAGAAAACGCCCATTAAACCTGTCAGATTATGTCTTTTCATATTCAGAACCCTCTCCATCCCCCTCAGAGTAAATGCCAAAGCCCTATAATGGCCTACGGACCCCCTATACGACCCAGAACTCTGCCCACTCCTTGCCTCTCTGATCTATCTTCTATTGCATCCCAGCCCCCAGTCTCCTCACTGTTTCCTGCAGCCACTATGATGCTTCTCCTCAGGGTAGGGTTTTGTACTTCCTGTTTTCCAAACCTGGAATGGATGTGCTCCAAATACCCATAGGCCTCACTCCCTCTCCTCCCTCAAGTCTTCCTCTGGCACCCTATTCTAAGTTACAATCAAATCACTCCCTGCCATCACACTCGCGGTCATGCAACTGTCTTATTTAATTTTATTGTTGGTATTCTCTTCTAAAATGCAAGATCACTGGGGGGGAAGGGACTTTCAGCCATTTCATTTTCTGATGGAACAGTACCTGGCCTCTAGTAGGCTCTTAACAAATACTTGATAAATGAATTAATGGTACCTGATGCATATAGATGCTCAATAAATGTTCATTTTTATTTAAAATAATAGATGTATATTCATCACAGGTACATTTCAACAACATACATGCAAATAAGAGACTAATGCATCTCCGAATATGTATATATATATATATATATATTCAGAGATATAAAATATATCAGAAAAATAAACATTAATGTTTATCACCTATAAATATTTTCTGAGATATCTTATTGTAGTAGTTTACATTACCAAAACAACACCAACCATGTGGCTGGCTCAAAAACTTTGATGAGTATCAGAATCACCTAAAGAGCTGGTTAAATACAAATGTGTGTGGGTTCTGCTCTTTGACAGTTTGATTCAGTGGGTCTGTAGTGGGACCCAAGCAGCTCTGTTTTTCACAAGCTTCAGAGATGATACTGATGCCCACTATATGTGCAAACCCCTGAGGAATATTATGAACAATTTGAGTAAAGAGACTTGTCTGTCTTTGAATCATCCATCATGCCCAGAGGCAGGAGGCAATGGGGGAGGCTGGAAGGCAGGGTCATAATGACCATGTATTGATTGACTAATTGTATCAACATTTGTCTCCATAAATAGGAATTATTAGTGGGTGGGTCACCCTATACAACTTTAAAAAACTGATCTAGGACTTATTAGACGTTCTTTTGGAACTTTATTAAAATACAAAATCAAGAATCATACTGAGGGCCTGCAGTTGTAGCTCAGTGGTAGAGCTCTTGCTTGGCAAGTGTGAGACACTGGGTTTGATCCTCAGCACCACATGAAAATAAATAAATACAATAAAGGTATCGTGTCCATCTACAACTAAAAAATTTTTTAAAAGAATCATACTGAGCACAAAAGGGATTTCAGATCCATCAATATTCTATCTCAAACAGCACAAAACTAGGTTAGCTGATATCTTCCCCCCTTTTTGAATCTGCACCTGAGCAATTTAGTATAACTTCTGCATGACCAAGATAATGGCCTCCTGATAGATCACAAAGAAAACAAACATCCTGTTTATGCCAATACAGGGCTCTATTTTCATATCCCAGGAGTGACCTCAAGAAGCAGCTGAACATGCTGACCAGTTATTGTCTAAACATTAATTACACCCAAAGCAGCACTGTTGTTCTTGAGTCTTGGCAAATGCACTCTGACAACCAGATGGAGAACTGTGAGCAGTGGTATTCCATGGATGAATTCATTGAGCTCTCTGGGAGCTCATGCTGCAACTAACCTATCCTGGCAGCTCACTGCGCTCAAAATGAAATACCCTGCAGGAGAGAAAAAATAGCATAGGGGTTGAACTTTAGAGTCAACAGATTTGGATTCCAATCCCAGCTCTACTACTTATTACTTGCAAAGTTATTCAAACTCTCCAAACCTCAGTTGCCTAATCTTTGAATGTGGTGAAGTTTTGAGAATTAAATTTGATAAACCACATGAGCAGAAAGTAATGCTCGATTATGTTAGCCATTTATTAACAGTAGTAGTATGCAGGATCATTTATAGGAATATTCCTTTGGGTTTTGTGTTGTCTTTTCCCTGTCCCAGCTCCACACAGGTGTCCAGACCTCTTGGTACAAACTCCCTTGCAGAATTTGTAAAGTTCAAGTTACTGGTAGACAGCCTGTCTTCTTGGCAGCTGTTTTTTACAAAGCCAGAGCTCCTTGGAGGAATTATATAAGGAAGAACACATGAGAGAGAAGATTCCTCCATATAGGGAGGAAAAGACCAATTGACTGTGAATTCTACAAGCAGCAGGGGCCAGTGGCAGAGCCTCAAGGGGGATGAGGACTTGAGGCCCTAAGCATCGGAGCTTCCACTTGGGCATAGACCACAGGTGCCTCACTTGCAACGGATCTACTTTCTGCTATTAATTATGTGGGCTTGGACAATGAGGGCAGTGCAAAAAGTGTCACTGAGTTGAAGACTAGAAGCTCCTTTCCTTTTTTTGCAAATATTTTGGACATTTGTTGATTCTGGGGAGGTAAAGAGAACCCAATAAAAACTGCAATTGCGTTTCTCACTAGTCATGCAAAATGGAATCAGAAATTTTTTACTGTTTTTTGCTTGTTTGCAATACAGGGGTTCAAGCCCAGGGCCTCCTCCCTGCTAAGCAGGTAGTCTACCACTGAGCTACACACCCAGCTGTATTTCAATTAAAATACAATAAAGTATAAACCCAAGCTAGTGGAGTAATATTTACATCAACTATAGTAGCAGTACTAATATATCTATTGCTCCTATTTTTATTCCCCTCCTATGATGCAGAGGTAGATGCTTGGTGACTCTCATCCTTTAAAAATATTTTTAGGGGGAGAAAAAACTGCTATAAATTGTAATTTCTTGACCTGTTTTCAAATAACATGAATTTTTAAATTAAAATGAAGAAAAAAGTACTTTACAAGTGGATCATTTCATTTCATTAAAATAATGCTAATAAGCTTGCACAGAAAAAATTTCAAATCATTATTGGCTATTTGCTCAAAAATTGTAAATTCAGGTATTTTAATCTTAGTGTGAAATCATGACAGTTGTGGTGTCTATTACTGCCTAAGGTTGAGAAGTATAGTACCTACAGTTATCCCAGTTTCTGATCTTTTGATAAATTATTTCTGATAACTACTAAGTATTTCCACCAAATACCTGTCCATGTACTTGCCACAAACAGAGTGACTTCTTAGGGCAAAGCCTAAGAAGAGTGCGGGTTCCTACAGTGAACCTACCTGTAAATATAAGGGGTACTACAATTGACATGGCAGGCTCTTTTGACTCACTGTAAGCATTTTTATTTGTTAACTACACACATAATATCAAGAGCCAGCCTTTCAACTGACAACACAGTATACCTATTCTTCAAGGGCTCTCTGAATGTCCTCAGTATATAATTGTCTGCCATTAAATTGGTTTGTGATAATCCAAAAAGATAATCTAAGGTGAAGGTCCCCTCAAGCTAGGGTAAATATACCAGGGACATGCCAAGATTTTCAGGAGGTAGTCAAACACACAGTTTTAAAAGAATCAGTGTCTGGAACCTCAACTTCTAATAGCACCCTTCCCTAAAACTAATGGGTCTGAAAAAGTCTATATCCAAAACCACTCTTACCTCACTTCATAAAAGAGAAGTGCCATCTAAACCTTACTATGTTGCATTTCAAGGGACAAAGGGTTTCACCCTCAGGCCAAACCAAATGGAAAGCTCATTCAATGACTCTTTGAAGTACCATGAACCTATAAAAGTTTCCTGTATTTCCCTCTCATGTACATACTTCTGTTACAGGTGAAATCTGGTGTTAGAAACTGAATCTGGTAGAATGGAGAATAATGCAAATTTTGACCCAACAACTTTGCTTCCTCTTCTCCCAACTATTATCAGAAAACACATGGAAATTTAGGGATAAGGCCCAGGAGGAATTCAAAGCAAAAGGAGCACTGGAAAGAAATATTGAATGCTAAAAATGGCTTTTTCATGTAGTTATGGGTAAGCATTTTTCCAGCTATTCTCAACACTCATATTGAATCCTAAAAATGGCTTTTCTCTTGTAGTTAAGAGTAAGCATTTTTTCCAGCTATTCACTTCAAAATCACTTTAATAAGCCAAAGCTGTATAAGCTGGTACTGCTGCTTCTCGGAAATGTAACTGGAATATTTTCTGGAATTATCAAATTTTTAAAGATACACTGGAATAAATGTATGAGCAAAACATTAACATGATTTTTCCAGATTTCATATATGCATTATTTAAAAAGGAAGTTAAAAACCTATTTTATAAATTCACATTATAAAATATTCCATTTACAGATAATCTTTATTCTATTTCATCTTCTAAAATGTTTATTTTCTATCTCCTTATAACAAAAAATAAAATTACATACTTCCAGAGCAATTACTTTTAGTAGGTTTTTTCCTTTCCATCTTTAAATACATAGGGAAAATTTAATCATGATGTCTAACAAAGATAGTTATTTCTGATTTTTATATTTGATTTTATGTAATTATTCCCCAAAGTCAAATACAAGAATTTGTTATACACACACATACACACATACCAATAATTAGAGAAGGAACAGCATACCTTTAAAAATTGTGTTTCTCTCCTTATTAATGCCATATGATTTTTTCTATAAATTACATTGCATTACTACAAATTAAGTACATTGATTTATTGTCTCATTTATAATTTATTATATTAGATCTACAATATTTTAATCTTAACTCATTCTATTGCATATAATCCATTCTATAATTTATTTCTCAGTGGTTTTATAAAGCTTCTTGAAATACATTAATACATTTGATTTAAGATATTTTCTTGGCTTCTGGTAGTTTTGATCATGAGGACTACTTTTACCAATTAGGTTAGAAAATATGCTCTGAAAATTTAGTAAGCTAAAACTGCAGCCCCAAAGTTTTCCCTTTTAATTTTGCTTTGAGACAGGGTCTAACTAAGTTTCTCAGGCTGGCCTGAAACTTGCAATCCACCTGTCTCAACCTCCTGAGTAGCTGGGATTGCAGGCATGCACCACCATGCCTGACATACCTGATTTTTTTTAAGCAAATGATAAAATAAATTGTTTCAAAAATTATTGGACTGATGCACAAGGTCCTGGGTTCAATCTCAGCACACACACACACCCCCCCCCCCACACACACACATACACACAATACTGGCTTGGTAATGGTGTAATGAAATTACCAGTATTTCCATTCTCCGAACCCTTTCTGCATAGATCTGGTTAAATAAGTTGCTTTCAAGTAAAAGAGTAATGGTTATAATTAAGAGTCATTTGATAAGTCTTGATATAGCCTTTTGTTATTATTCCCAGAAAGGGAAAAAGCAAATGATTCTAATAGCTTTAACAATTCCTTTTGCAGATCAGGTCATTTCCAATTCATTGCTTGCAACAGATTTGAAGGAGGTTCTTAGCAAATAGTCACTTGATAAATTACATTGGGTGACAAAATAATAATAATAATAATAATAATAATAATAATAATAATAAAAAATTATTTTTGTGGGTTTTTTTTGGGCCAGTAACTCTGAAGGAATTCAAAGAATTGAGTGGCATCACTATAACAAACATCCCATTCTGATCTACACAGCTGTGCGAACCAAATATTTCAGTACCTACATGTATAACAAGGAAAATAGGAATAAAATTTATGCTAAACATTGTCTCATTCTAGCAATAATTATATTTATCCACAGGTACATCCACATATAAAGAGATCCTACTCATCTCATTAAAAGACAAATTTAAGGACCTGGGGATATAGCTCAGTTGATAGGGTGCTTGCCTTGCAAGCACAAGGCCCTGGGTTCAATTCCCAGCACTGAAAAAAACAAAAAAGAGAGAGAGAGACAAATTTATGCTGATCAAATTTATGTTCATTTTTAATAATTTATTAAAAGGTATAATGCAGTATTTTGGTTAGTTGTATGCTAATTTATATACAAAATTCTGTTTCAGAGGATATGATAGAGTGATCACTAAAACATTTCAAGCAGTAAAGCACCAAATTAGGAAAAATTATAGGACAGAAAAGAATGAATGTATAAATGTGAGGAGAAAAAAAATTTGTAAAATATTTGAAAGTTTAAAAAGAGCTTGATATATTTTGTGAATGTATAATGGTGCATTTCAAAGTTTCATATGTTTTAAATGCCACTGGTACATGCAAGTGATTAGGTAACAATTTTGTTTTAAAATGTCAAAATTGATTACACTACTGGTGTGACTCTGTACCATGTTCATTCAGAGGAAGGAGAAGTTGTGCTCCATTTGTGTACAGTGTGTCTAAATGTATTATACTGTCATATATAACTAATTAGAACAAATCTGAAAAAGATAAAAATTTAAAAAAACAATACCTTGTAAATCTGCCATGATCAAAACAATATTACTGTCATACAAAACAGGTGTATAGATCAATAGAACAGAGCAAAGAGGCCAGAAATAACATGTTATCAACAAGTATTTAACAAAGGTGCCAGGAATAAACAACGGGAATAGGATAATCTCTTCAATAAATGGTTTTGGGGAAACCGAATATCCACATGCAAGAGAATGAAATTGGACCCTCATCTTACATGATACACAAAATTAACTTGAAATTAAAGTCTTATGTAGAACACCTGAAAAAATAAAATATTGACATTGGACTTCTAGTTTCTGGTCTGGCATGTAAGAAGCTTGGACATTATCACTCCATTCTAACAACAAGTGAAAAGGAGAAGCAACTGAAAAATCAAAACTCTTCATAGATTTGTGAGAGAAATTATGTCACAGGGTAAACTGTTGCCCCCAACGTTGGAGAGACAGACAGATAAAGAGAATCACGATTTACTGGAGCATAAACCTACCAGCAGAAACCTCTGAGGGATCTGGTGCAGGGGAGGAAAATTTAAACTGACAAATTGCTGGGGGCTCAGTGTGGACAAGTGTGAGTTTAAAACTCCAGGAATGCAGAAAACATTCACTGTGATCCACACCAAACCATCTCCAAGCTTAAGTTGCCAAAATGACCAAAACCCAAACACAGCAGAGGTCTCCCAGGTTTCTGGTAGCCTAGGACCAGCCTCCAGGTATCTATGCTCAATCAAGAAAGTTTTCCACTCAGGACGATGGGAAGCAAACAAGAGTTGGGTTTTCTGCCCATTTTGGATATTCTCTGCATGATTTGTTCATTAACTGCTGCCTTTCACCCTCTCTTCCTTCTGAAAGGACTCCATTCATTAGCCACATGATCAGCACCCTTAGCAAAATCTGCAGAAGAGTTCCTCTTAAATATACAAAGAGCAGTTTTAAAATTTGCAGAAGATACCAAAATACTTAAAAAAAATAGTGTTACCAGCACTGTTTTTTTCTTACAGTAGAAGTTTTAAGATGGATGGTGAAAAAAATTAAATAAATAAAGGTGGATGGTGTCCACTTTATACAGTGCCACAAAAACTGATCATAGTGAATGGATATGCCGCTTCCAGAAGCTACAGAAGTGAGACAAAAGTCTCCCAGTCAGGTACTATCCCTTTTGCCCAAATTGAAATAGGTAGGCCCTCCAGGGGAGGAAAATTTCTATCTACATTTAACCATCCTTCTCTCTCCATAAACTTAGAAAGTAAGTCCATCCCTTCATTATGAACCAAGATTACTTGGATACATAAATCTCCATTTCTTTAATACACTGAAAAAGATTCAACTAATTAGGGCTATCTTAAGCCATTATTGTTAGCACGATACTGTCCTAAGTGCTATCTGTAGGTCACACAAAGGAAATAGACAGTGACCTTGTTTGCCCTTAATCATTCTAAACCTCTTCAACCTCTTCGCCAAGATTTTAAATCAGAATAATATTGCTTTTCTCTTAATCATGCCTCTGGATCATACCCCAAATACCATTTGAAAGGTATTGGTGGAAATCGCAAAGCAGCTACCCTTAGTGGAATTATTAATCTGTCTCTCTGAGGATCAATGGTACATAATCTCATGATGTAAATTTCCCTATGGTCTTTAAAATGTCATTTTAAATTTCAGACAGTGAACAAGTGAGCCAATATGGGATGAATTGGAAGCATTAACAATGTCAGATTTTACTTATGGAACTCTGAAAGGGGCCCTTTTCTGGAAGCATATTATAAAGGAGTTTTCTGGGCAAAGAGAAAATGCACTTCTTACCTCCCACCAACAAGTAGCTGTTAGGAAACAGTGTTTTTGCTTGCATAAGTGCCCTTGCGTGACCTGAGTGAAAGAGGTCAAATATTCCATCTGCATATACTCTGACAGGCCTGTCAACTGTGGAAGAAAGAAAACACTGTTAACAGAACTGCAGAATAAGGAATTCCAGTTACCTTCTATTAGGATAGTGCCATAAGAAGGTTTACCTAGATAAGATGCAATCTCTATGAATCATCAATTTCATATTAGTGCATGAAATTGATTTTAAATACAAGTTCTTCTAAAGACATCAAAGCAAAGCAAAAACAAAATTAAGATCAAACAAGAACACACATTGTTAGCCAACAGGAAAGACAAACACAGAGCACTGGGGAGTTCTCTTGACTCAGAGTGAAATCTAGATGTCTGAGCTGGCAGAATCGGCCTGGCAGGAACATCAAGACATGAGTAACTGAGGAGCTCAATGGAAAGGACAAATGACTATGTCCTTGAGTCTGGCAGTCTTGAATGAAGACTACGAATCCTATTTCAAAGGCAAAGCTGTGCTGGAGTTTGTTCATACTGCTCAAACACTTTTCTTCCCAACTTCAAGTCTCATTGGTAATCTGTGAGACATAGTAAGGGTGTTTTCATTGTAGAAATTGGCAAATGCTACAAATCAGGGTTTATTTCCCTCTGAAGGTCCAGTTGTTAAACATGTTCCAGAATATCATTGCACAAAGTCACTCCCTAACCTTTTTGGTATCATAAGAGATGGGGCCCTATGCCCCCAAATGGAGGGGAGTCAGGGAATAAGTGTTGCATATAAGGATGGTGCTTGGAGGTAAGCAATCAACACTATAGTCCTTCATGGTCCTACAGGACATTTGCTGAGCCAGGCCAAAGACCTATCCCCTTCAAGTCAGAAGGGGGAGTTTAGGGGTTCCATTAATTTGGTGGATGAAGCAAGTCACACATCCTGCTAGTCTGGAAAATGCCTGTTACATTTGTTGAAAGTTTTATCTGTTTGCAACTTTTACACCCTTCTCTACTCTCAACAAAGGAACAAGAAAGTGAAAATCCAAGAAGATCCAAAATTAGATAACAGGAGAAAGAAGTAGTTTCTCATAACAAAGTACTCTTGTCCCAAGCACATCTGTCACCTCTTCTCCATGGTTACATATACCATAGAGACATTTTATTATCTAAGAAGGAAAGAGATCTATGTGGTCACAACAATACTTCCCCCGAAACTCCCCAGTACTGTGGATGGAACACGGGGCTTTGCACACACAAGGCAAGTGCTCTATCACTGAGTTACACCCCCAACCGCACAATGGGTTTTTAAAAAGAGGAATATGAGAAGTCAGGTGTAGTGGCATGCACCTATAGTTCCAACTACTTGAGAGGCTGAGACAGGAGGACTCCATCTCAAAGAAAGGAAAGAAAGAAAGAAAGAAAGAAAGAAAGAAAGAAAGAAAGAAAGAAGAAAGAAAGAAAGAAAGAAAGAAAAGAGAGAGAGAGAGAGAAAGAAAGAAAGAAAGAAAGAAAGAAAGAAAGAAAGAAAGAAAGAAAGAAAGAAGAAAGAAAGAGAAAATAAAGGAAAGGAAAAAGAGGACCATGAGAACTTATTTTTCCTAATATTAACATTGTACCTATTAACCAACCTCTCACCCTTCCTTCACTTCCTACCCTCCCAAGTCTCTGGTAATCACTATTCTACTCACTAAACAATTTGATTTTATTACCCAATATATACATGAATCAAAATGTCACACTGTACCTCATAAGTATGTACAATTATATTCAGTAAAAAAAGATAAAATATAGAAAAACAGAACATGAGGATTATCAGTTAAATATGGTGAACTGAACATGTACATTTATCTCTACCTCCTCCCGGACACCAAAACAAATACAAATAAAAGAGTTTAAAAGGTATCATTTTGCAGGACTCAGTGGCACATGCCTGTAATCCCAGCAACTCAGGAGGTTGAGGCAAGAGGATCACAAGTTTGAGGCCAGTCTCAGCAACTTAATGAGACCCTCAGAAACTCATCAAGACCCAGTCTTAAAATAAAAATGACTAGGAATGTAGCTGAGTGGTGGTGTGCTTGTCTAGCATGTGTGAGGCCCTGGGCTCCATCCCCAGTTTGGTGAGGGGGAAGGCATAATTTTCACCAAGGTTAGAGAGAACAAGGAAGACAGTGACAATGAATGAGAGATGTCAAAAACATTTTGTAGTCAGTTGTCAAGTGTTAAGTGCCTACAGGAAATAAGAATTAGAGGTGGGCAAGAAAGGAAAGGGATTGCTGATTTTACTTATAAACCTAAGTGTCCTACTGACTTTAAAAAATAAATGCATGTATTATATTGATATTATAAATGAATTTTTATTATAATTAACACATTAATTGTACAAATTAATGGAATTCACTGTGATATTCCATACATGCATACATTGTACCTTGATCATATCCATTCACCCTTTTATCTTCATCCTTTCCTTCCTCCCTATCCCCTTTCCAGTCCCTAGTAATCCTCTTCTACTTTCAGATTGTCTTTTTGTTTGCTTGTTTGTGAGAAAACATACTTGTCTTTCTTTGAATGCTTTAAAAAGAAAGAAATCAATGGAAACCTCTATTGAATGATCTTTAGAACTTAGATTTCAAATAGTGATTATTTCTTGATGCAATTCAACTGCATTAATTTAGAAACAAATAAATGTTACATTAATAGATTCAGATGGTACAATGTTTTTAATAAATTTCTAATAAAATATCTAGATATTTATGTCAGATTAGGAACTGCAACTATTTTCAATTTTACACTATTTTGAACAAACAGAATTGCCTTCACAGGATCATACTGTATTCTAAATAAAGCACAGTAAACAGAAAATGCTTCGAAATAACAAACTGTCTAATGAGGGATCCTTGGTTTCAATGCTTTTATTCAATTTGAATTCAATTGAGAAAATTTGTTTTAAGATATAAACCCCATGGGACAGCAGATGGCAGTTTTGTAGAAGTTTTGTTAATGATTCAGAGGTGATCAGGATAAATGAATTCAGGAAGCAGGGAAGAAAGAAAAGAAAGATGACATAATTATGGGGAAGAAGGACGTTTCGTAAATTTGAGAGTATTTGCAGAGTTGATTTTGCAGTAAGTTCACTTTTTAAAATTGTAATGTTTCAGCAATTTCTAGACTGTGAGAAGCTTTATGAGACCAAAAACAAGAGAACCTGGTGTCTTTATCTCTTCAAAAATTAAACTTCAAGGGATCAAAAGGGGGGAGAGAGAGACAGAGAGAGACACAGACAGAGAAGGAAAGAGGACCTGCAGATTGAAATTTAAAAGACATATCAATATCAACTTATTGTAATGTGTGGACATTACTCTTTCTTGTTCACACACCATCCATCCTGAAGGATAGTGTTCAAAGCCCGAGCATGTTTTCACTGAGCTCCATGATCATAGGCTGAGGACCATGCCTCACAGAGCAGCCCCTTGTGATGGACAAAGCAGAGATTTGAGGTGAAAGGGACTCAAAGTTGAATCCCAGTTCTACCCAGTTGGGACATTTAACAAGTTACTTTTCAGTTCTTTAAGTCTCATTTGCCTCCTCTGCAGAAAGGACAAAGTCATAAACACCTCACATAGTTTTTATAAAGATTAAATGAGATGGAGTACAACAGATGTAAAATAAGTTCTGCTTCCTTTTCTTTTCCCCAGAAAAGTAAGGTCTTTTTATGCTTGGACCTGAAGCTCACTATTTAACTTGAGGTCAAATCTGTTTTCTTCATAGCCACCTTGTTATGGATTGGATCTTAAATGTCTCCCACAATCTCATGTGTTGAAGACTTGGTCCCCAGCTGATGTCAGTATTGGGAGATGGTGGAAACTTTAGGAGGCTGGACCCAGTTGGAGGAAATTAGGTAATTAGGGACATGCCCTTGAAGGATATATTGGAACTTCAGCCCTTTCCTTTCACTTTTTCTTGCTTCCTGTCCACCGTGATATGAGCAATTTTGCTCCACCATATGCTCCCTGTCATGATGTTCAGCTTTGCCATAGGCCTGAAGCAACAGGGCCAAGTGACCATGCAGTGAAACCTCAGAAACTGTGAGTCAAAATAAATCTTTCCTCCTTTTAAGTTGTTTAACTCAAGTGTTTTATGACAGAAGCAGAAAGCTAATACACACCTGGACTTTCATTTGGCATCACTTGGATTTATTGCTGGGTAAGACCAACTTAAGAATTATCTGGGCTCTTTGTTAAAAATGTAGATGTCCAGACCCTGTCCCTGATTTGAGGTTTTGGTGTGGGTGGGGAATAGAGCATGGATTCTACTCTAACAAGCTAACCAGGTGATTCTTGACACATTAAAGTCTGCTCTGAGTTACCTCCCCAAGTCTCTGGTTGCCCTTTTCAAAAGAAGCTCATGAAAAAGCTTACTAACTCGGCTCA
The DNA here is from genome assembly GCF_902686445.1 of Sciurus carolinensis. Taxonomy (NCBI): domain Eukaryota; kingdom Metazoa; phylum Chordata; class Mammalia; order Rodentia; family Sciuridae; genus Sciurus; species Sciurus carolinensis. The sequence goes on along the minus strand of NC_062232.1, from coordinate 16,049,301 downwards.
TCTTCTTCCTCACTTCACTCTTTTCAAGGCTATTCTTAAAGAAGAAGCAGAGTGTCATGGTTAAGAGGTTAAGCTCTAACAAAAATAGGTTTGAGATATCAAATAGCTTTACCACTTAGAAGTGGTTCTCCAAGTGTGCTCTGAGAGTGGCAGTATCACCCAGGAACTTGTTAGAGCAGCAACTCTTGGAATCAGAAACTAGGGGTTGGGCCCAGCCATCTGTGGTTAATTTTAAATTTTTTGGTACCAGGGATTGAATCCAGTGGTGCTTACCACTGAGCCACACCACCAGCCCTTTTTATTTTTTTTTATTTTGAGACAAGATCTCACTAAGTTGCTTAGGGCCTTGCTAAGTTGCTGAATCTGGCTTTGAACTTGCAATCCTCCTGCCTCAGCCTTTGGAGTCTTGGGGATCACAGGCATGCAATCCACTGTGCCCAGTAGCTATCTGTGTTTTAACAAATACTCCAGGTGATTCTGATGCAGACTCAAGTGTGAGAATCACTGCCACATAGTAGCTGATAAACTTAGGCAGGTTCACAACTTCTCTAAGCCTTCATTTCTTTATCTGTGAAATACTAAGTCCTAGCTGTATAGAACTATGATAGTTAAATTGCATGATACACATAAAGACCTTAGTACATAGTAAGGATTTAATAAATATCCATTATTGTTGTTAAGCAAATTGTCCTTTGTCCCATGTATTCTTCTAAGTTTAGATTGGTTGTTTTTGGCAAAGGCAAGTAAATAATAAGTTATGTTATTGTAACTGGGTCAAAACTTACCTGTTCAACTAGTCTTATTTTTTACTCATCCCAATCAACTTGAATTACACATTTATTCTCATAGACCTCTCTATCTCTATGTCTTCATTGTTTTGGTTCCATCCTTCTGGGAATACTTTTGCCATTTCTGCCCACACAGTTCAAATCTTATTTCTTGCAAAAGTATCAACTCCATTTTTCTCCCTCACAGACATCTTGCCTGACCACTCCAGGCCAAATAAATTTGCCCTTTTCTCAACTGTCAGTCATCATATGTGTTGCAGGAGTTAGCCCCTAAGCACATGCAAGCATGCTACTTGTGGTTTTTATTTCATATCTAATTGTCTTGTCTCTTTAATTATCATGAAAACCTTGGGAGACAAATGATATTTTATATTTTTAAATCTCTTCACTATTCATTCTCTGGTATAGCCTAAAGAAAGAATGAACGAATTTCTATACCAGAGCCCAGTCTTTTTAAGGCATGATTGAAAGATTTTTTTTAAATGCTGACTTTTAAGAATAGTAATAATTACAGTAGCTTAGGTTCATAAAAGCCTTCATGGTTAAAAATATGCTTTGGACCAGATGTGGTGGAACCTGGTATAGGAGGATCGCAAGTTGGAGGTCAGCCTCAGCAACTTAGCAAGACCCTGTCTCAAAATAAAAAACTAAAAGGGGCTGAGGATACAGCTCAGTGGTAGAGCACCTGTGGGTTCAATCTCCAGTACTGAAAAAAAATGCTTTGGTACTTTTAACTGAATTTAACTATCACAAAACCCTTGCAGAACAGGTATTATTGTACCCATTTTGCACATGAGGAAACAGACTCATATCTCTCATGACTTGCCCATGGTGTTGAACTAGTAAATGGCAGAGCTGGGGCTCAAATTCATGCATTAGGCTGCATCTTTTACTTGGATAGTTTGATTGGTCTAGGTTACCAATGGTAACATTTACCCTTCTTGCACTGTGCTATAATCTTTAAATTCAACTCTAATTAAAAACAAGCAATGCTCAAATAATGATGGGGCTTTATGATACTTCAACTATCAAGATAGAACCCATTTGAGGAACAAGAACAGCCTCACCTGGTGTTCCTAAGCGGGCCTGAGCAATGGTCAGTTTTTCATGGGGTGCTTGGCACTGGCAGCTGGTTTCATCTGCAAATGGGCAGGTGCAGTCAGGGTCTAGAAGGGAAAAAACAAAACAAAGGGAGCACAGTCTCACAAGTTTTCCTTCAGCACCATCTTCCCCTGAAGTTGACTACACAGGTATGAATAAGAAGTAGAATATATCTGCTAAACCTCTCAGAGAAATATTGTACTGCTAGAAATAAAGATGGTATTGTCATGACCTCCCCGCTGCTTTCTTTTTTACTGATGCTTCAGAAATAATAGCTTTTCAGTGTCTACCTCTGCCAGGTACCAGATGAGCTACTCTGGATCCATACTCTCTTTTAGGCTTCACAACACCCTATGATGGAGGCACACTTCTATAGTGCAGGATAAATACAATGACTATTTCACAGAAAAGGCAACTGAGGCTCAGCAGGTTTAATAAAGATGCTAAGTCAAACCCTTGTAAAGGCCTAATGCCCAGCTTTGAGCATTTCCCAAGCAATGAGGGCAGTCTTCAAACATTTAGACTCACCCACACCCCGGGTACTCGGCTGAAAGGAGCATCATACTCGGAAGCGTGGCACGACATCTCCTTTATTTCACAGGCCAGCCTGGCCAATCATAAACTCTGACGTCTCTTCAGTGCAAAGACCAAGTCCGTTATCTGTGCTCTGGGAGGGCCTAAATATACAGCAATTCTGGCGGGCTGCAGACAACTGTTACTGTGGTAGCTTTGCCAGCCACCAATGGCTGGAGGCCCCGCCCCAGGCAGCTTAGGCTGGAGCTCTGGGGAATGCTATGAGAAAGATGTAGTCACTTGGAAGCCTGCCCAGGAAGTGGCCCTGCATTTTTTAGTCAGCCTCTTAAAATGAAAATCTCACTCTCTCCAGACAGGGGAAGACAAAGAAGGCGGTGTTTTTGTAAACAGGGTAGATGCAATCCAGAGTTGTCCTTTTGTAATCTTTGAACTATGTCATTACCACAGTCAGCACTACATCATCTTTGGTCATTTTTAAGCTCAAGTTGACTAGTCACTGTAAACAGTAGTCATACTGCTGCATGAATAGTTTCTTAGAGATGGAGACAGGTGTTCCTTAAGTTGGGAAGATTCAACTGAAGAAGGATCCATACATTTTCTAAAAAAAATTTTATTGATGTATGATAATTATACCTAATAGTGGAATTCATTTTGATATATTCATACATGCATATAACATAATTTGATCAATTTCATTCCCTAGTTCCTCCCCTTTCTCTTCCCTCCTTCTCTCCCTGATTCCCTTCCTCTACCCTGCTGGGCTCTCTTCTATTTTCTGAAGATTCCATTTTTCCTTTTTTCTCGCTAGCTTCCACATATGAGAGGAGAATCCACACACTTGAACAGAAACTGAAACCCACTTCTGCCATTCATTTATTCAATCATTCATTCATTCAAATACAAATCAGGCACTGTCTTAGAATCTGAGGCTAGAAGTGGGGATAAGACCAGTCCCTGCCCTTAAGAAGCCCCTATTCTCTGCATTGACTAGAATGGATCTATGTCTCGGCCCCATCCCTTCTCCCCATTGTAATGCCTTCCACCCTAGAAATGGGAGTCCTACCCCAGTTTTGTTTGGAGACCTTCCAGTTGCCTGAGACTTTCTTAACCCACACCCTCTTTCAGGGCTCTGGAAGCAAACCAAAACTTGGGACAAAGATTCAGAAAGCTTGAGTCCACTGTTGATTCTTTTTCAGACTTATTAAGGTGACCTTGTGGGTCGTGGTGGATCAGTATAGCATTTGTAATGTGGCAAAGGGGTATAGTGACAAGAGTAGGAACTCTGTGCCTGCAAAACCAGGGTTCAAATCCCCTTTGCAGCACTTATTGGCTATGTGTTTTAACTTGGCTCTTCTGGTAAAAAGGAACTGGCACCCACTAAAGTTAGCCCAAGGGATGAGGAATTTATTTTAAGGCTACCCTGGCACAGAAACTATGGAAAAGGAAGAAAGGAGCAGAGTGTGGCCCCAGAATGCCAAGTGTTCTGTACCAACCTGGTTGTTCCCCAAACATGATTCTTTCTATTCCATTTCCATTCACCCTATATCCTTCTACCACACTGAAGTGTCTGCTTCCCTTCCATTCCCCATAACTTCAGCTTGATGATGGTTTATCATGGCCTTCTCAGCCTCCCTTCAGAACACTCATTTATCAACTTCTGATTGTGTCTTTCAGTCTCATCTCCTGCTACCAACTTATTGCTTCTTTCTATGTTGCCTGATTCAAATTCCTAAGGCAGGGCTGGGGGTAGGGCTCAGTATAGAACCTTTGCCTAGCATGTGAAAGGCCCTGGGTTCCATTCCTAGCATCACACAGATATAAAAAATAAGATCCTAAGGCAGATTTTGACTGGCCAAGCTCATCTTTTCACATCAGGCCATAACCAGGATGAGCTGGAGTTGGAAGGTGAACACCCTATAGACCAACAGCGGTGGCGAGGAAAGTCATGAGTGGCCTATTGCCACTTTAGCAGAAGCTTTGGATGGGACAAGACAAGTCTTTCACTTTGTGTGCTCTTAAAAGCAAGTTCCTTAGCTTATTGGAACGTCAGCTTCATCTGCAAAATGGGTAACTATCTTATAGGGTTATTATGAAAAACAGATAATATGTATAACATACTTGATACTCAATAAATTATTGTTATTGATACCATTACTCATTCTTATATAACATATACAATACTACATATTTTGAAATAATAATAGCATAGTTCTCCATAGGAACAAGTAAATTGACTTATGAATGGACTTATAGTACATGATCTAAATGGGCAAATCAGTTGACAAATGAAACTAGCTTACATTAAAGATGCATTACCCTTTAATATACATGGACAGTGAAACTTCTTCACATGATCTAAAATAAATTACTATTTGGAGAGCTTTTACACTCTAGTTACAAAGTTTATTAAAGAGATGAGGGTTGCCATTTTCTAAGAAAGGTGTATTCTAGAGGGTGTGAAATCTGATAATTAAATCAGAGATAGATAAATTTGTAAAGTAACAATAATTACTCAAAGGTTAGGAAACGGTTTATGTACACTATGTATTTTGGTCCTAATTATTTTGCCCTAGCAGTAGGAAAAAGGGGGAATTGAACTGAAGAAACACTCAAGATTCTTAGACAATTAGAATGGAGAGACCTCAAAAAGGAGATACTGAAATTCCTGATAGAGAAGAGGATCCCGAAAAATTAAGTGAAGAAATAAATACATGACATATTTGTACCTAGGTTTGTTGAAGCAGATCAGGTGACTCACACATAGTAACTGGCAAGCCTCAGTTTAGACTCTAAATTACCCAGATCATGTTTAATTGATGCTAGATGTTTTGAGGGTAGATAAATGGGAGAAAAAATAAGAAAGGAAGAAACAGAATTGGTTCTGGGACAGTAATCTTCCAAATTGAAGAGTAGCCCTTTTAGAATGGGAGAAGGTATTAGTTTGAAAAGATATGTTCAATTTTCAATATTTTCATATTTGGAACAAAAGTCCTACTCTTCTCAACATGCAAATCATAGACACTAAGCCACTGAACTATTGGGGATGATCAGAGAATACATAATTTCCACCTAGAGAGCCATATCCCAAATTAAGAGTCTGGGGAGGCATATGACATTATTGCTAAGCAGAAAAGAGTGAGGATTTTAAAGAAGCCCAGTAACCTGGACCACACATGTACAAAGGTCTTGCAAGACCACAGACTTGGAGCTAGCTCATAATAAAACTTTTTTCTACCTAATATGTTGCTCATTCATCATGCATGTTCTGCTTTTGTAAACTGCACCATAGTACTACACAGAAGACATATTCCCAGCAGGTTTTTTAAAAGGAAAGATGTTATATGTTGGACATTTCATTTGCAGAATCTCTTTAATTGGACATTTAATTGGACAAATATTTCCTTAAAAGCTATGAGGTAATATATAAAATATACAATGCAAATATTACTTGAGTGCAAAACATGACTGGTAGGATCTATACTTACAAAATGTGCATTATTGACTGAAAATTGGACTGATTAAACTCTAGAACCATAAACTGAGAGCTACCAAAAAAACACACAAAATCTCATTCCTTAGTCTCATACTAAAGTTTGTTATTTACTCATCTCTGAACATAATTGCTAAGACTGATTTAATTTGGGATCAGAATGTTTTAATCTTTTTGGAGATAGAGAAGAAAATAGATCTTACGGCTTTCCGTAGGTCTGACACATATGAATCACTGGATTCTTTGTCATTGATTATGTAGAATCTCACATCAGACAGCTGGAATGAAGTCCTCACCAACAGACTTCAATGGAGTGGAAGAAAAAGAGGCCCAGAACATGGCTCAACACCACAAAGTATCCATTTTTCATTTAGTTAAGTATGGTATGCACGTGCTATAAAGTAATTGGCATCATTAAAATAGTAAGACAAGGCTGGGGATGTAGCTCTGTGGTAGAGCACTTGCCTAGCATATATGAGGCACTGGGTTCAATCCCCAGCACTGCAAAAAAAGGAAAAATAGTAAGACAGGTATGTATGTACTAACAGGGAATGATTTCATCGCAAAAAGCAGGTCACAAAACAATATGTATATATGTTAATAGTATGATGCCATTTATGATGAAAAGAGAGGGAGAAATGGGCAACAGTGGTTAGTGCCTATAATCCCAGCTGCTTGGGAATCTGAGGCAGGAGGAGCACAAGTTCCAGGCCAGCCTGAGCAATTTAGTGTGGCTCCGTCTCAAAATTAAAAAATTTAAAATAGGTCTGGGAATGTAGCTCAGTGGTGTAGCGCTTTCCTAATTTGCTTGAGGCCCTGAATTTGGTCTCTAGTACCACTAAATACTGTTTTAAAAGGCCAGTATGTCTGGAGGAAGTGAGCAAAGGGAAATGTAGTATGTGATATAGCCAGAGATAAGGCAGGGAGGAAGTTGGTAGGAAGCACATGGGTAAGGGGCTTTTAGAACACTACAAGCACTGATTTTCACTCCAGGGAGATGGGAACCATTACAGAGTTTTGAAGAAGCCATGATCTGATCTGACTTAGCTTTAGCAGGGCCACTTGGCTGATATGTTGATAATAAACAGTAAAAGGGTAAAGGTATAAACAAGAAAACCATTGAGGTGTCTGATGTAATACTCAGGCAAAAGAAAACAGGCTGGAGTGATAGTTGTGGTCAGATTTGGGGTTGGGTGTATGGCTTAGTGGTAGAGTGCTTACCTAGCATGCACAAAGCCTTAGGTTCCATCCCACAAACACACACACACGCACACACACACACACACACACACACGCACACACACAAAGTGGTCAGACTCTGGATAGATTTGGTATAAATAAAATTTGGAAGAGATTGATGGAGAATGTGAAAGAATGAGAAGAATCAAAATAATTCCAAATTAAATGGCCTAAAGAACTGGAAAAAACTATTGCCATTCCCTAGGATGGGGAATACACTGGAAGAGTAGGTCTGGGGTGCAAGGAACAGGGATGGAAAGATCAAGAATTCTGTTCTCTCTGATTTGATTTGACATACCTACTAGAGCTCCACATGTAGAAGTCTGGTAAACAGTTGAATAAATAAGTCTGGAGTTTGGGAGAGAGTACTAAGCTAGAGATATAGGTTTAGAAGCTGACACAATGTTTAAAGGATTAGACTCAATTTGCTCATTCAGCTAAGGGTATAAGTGCATGTAGAAGAGAGGTTAAGGTTGTCAAATGAGCAGACAATATGTGTTTATGCTCAGGCTCTCCCCACTGTTATAGAAGCTCCAAGAAACAAGGACTTGTTCTGTCGTGTTCATTGCTGTATCTCTACCCACTAGAGTGGTATCTGGCACATAGAAGGTTCATCAATATTTTTGAATGGGAACTAGAGAGAGAATAATTATTGATAAAGACAAAAGACTTTAAACAAGAAAATCTATGTATTTATCAATGTTTCATTGATTTTTTCTTATCTTCATAATATATATTATAGAAAACTTGGGAAGATTAAGAGAAAAAACAGAAATTACCAATAATTCTACTTCCCAGAGATAGCTATTGCTAATACTTTTTATATTTAATTTCAGCCTTTCTGATATGTCATATATACATATCAACAACTCTGGAATCTTACTGCATAGGCAATTTTTCAATCAATATATCAAGATTATTTTATCACATCATTTAAATAGTTTTTAACCTCCCTAATTTTGAGAGCTATAGAACATTCCACTGAAGAGAAAAATCATAATATGAATTCTTTATTTTTGAATATTAAAATATTTATATTTTACTAATAACATTCTAAACATAATTCTGAACCTCTGATTATTTTCCTAAGATAGATGTTCAGGAGCTGAATTACTTAGATCAGGAATGTTTAAACATAAACATTTGAAGAACGTTTTAAAATGTATTGGTAAATTACCTTCTACAAAAGCTTTATCATTTATACTCACATTACAATGTATGAATGTACCGATCTTGCTGTCATCTCACTAGCATTGAGTATTATCTTTGTCAATTTTATAGACCAAAAAATGGTATCATGCTGTTTCAATTTGCATTATTTTGATTACAAGAAAGATTGAACATTTTCAAATGTTTATTAGTCATATGTATTTTCTTCTGAGAATAATCTGTCCTTTGCCCACTTTTCTATTGTTGAGAATAAGTATTTTGACGTTCGTTAAAAGCAAAACAATAGCACAGTTAAAAAGTTACCTGAAATATCCTTTTTTAACATATTTTCCAACTTTATTTAGAGTTCCTTCAGAAGAAATCCATCTTTTAAATCAGTGTGTAAACACCAACATCTAGGACAGTTTAATAATTAACTGCCCTTCTGGAGATCAGAATCAGAATTTTTATTATGCTCTGCGATACAGGCTTCCTTAAAACACTGACCACCTAAGCCAGGTGTGGTGGTGCATACCTTTAATCCCAGCTACTCGAGGGACTGAGTCAGGAGGATCACAAGTCCATGGCCAACCTCAGCAACTTAGCGAGACCCTGTCTCAAAATGAAAAATAAAATGGGCTGGGGACATAGCTCAGTGGCAGTGGTAGAGTACCCCTGGGTTCGATCCCCAGAACCACCACCACCAACAACAACAAAAAAAAAAACATAAAAACAAAACACTGACCCCTCCTAAACTGCAACTCCCTCCCATGTGGCTACCTTTAGAAACCCAGGGCAGCGAATCGCAAATAACCACATACTTTTTAACATCTTTGAGGTTAGGAGGGGTCTTAACAATAAATATTGTCTTAAAGTCAGTGTTGACCAATTTTTTACATTGTCACACCTCTGAAATGGAAGTGCAGTTTACAATGAATAGCACCTTAGATTTATGAAATGCATAGACACTATTACTAATATAAAATAATCTTTGTCTAGAGATAAGAAATTCCATACCTTAAATCACTTTTTCCTTTGGCAGTTTTACTTAAGGAGTTTATAATGAACATCAACAATAATCATGTATCTCCCTAACTCCTAAAACTTGAGGTGACTTAAAAATAATAAAATTTGAAAGTTTAAATAGTTGCAAGATCTCAGGTAAAGGAGGAAATATTGTTTTTTTTTTTCTTAAGAGGTGAAATGAGCACACTGGGATTCATATCATGGTTTTCAACATTTTATAGATAGACTACAAAAATGGCTTTAACTCGCAGCAGTCATAGTAAAGAGGGGAATAAATTCAATATTATCCATAAGTGAAAACAAAGGAAAGCTATCAAGAAAAAGCACAGCATTTCTTGATGCCAGGTTCTGGAAGAAATTCCTCCTGTGGTACCACCTTAAAGGATATACAGGTGATATATTCAACAACCATATATTCAATGATAGCCCCCTGATAAAGACAGTTTGGGTTTTTATGCTTGTCTTTATAGTGACCTCCATGCAAGGCAGAACCCAGAACCAAAAAGCAATTCAGAAAAGCATTTCTAAAAGGATCCAAACATGCCAGCTGAAAATTCAGTTCCTTCTCTCTGATGGCTGAATCCAAGGGCTGGATTTAGAATATCTAGACCAGTATTTTCTAATATGGGATGAGCAAGACAATTCACTGAAGAGCAAAGTCTGTGCTTACATTTGTATTTCATGTCAAAAATCAAGAAAGGAAGCATTATTAATATCTAGTTCTGGGCTGGGGATATAGCTCAGTTGGTAGAGTGCTTGCCTTGCAAGCACAAGGCCATGGGTTCAAATCCCCAGCACCACACACACACACAAAATCTAGTTCTGGGGCTGGGTTGCGGCTCAGTGGCAGAGTGCTCATCTAGTATGTGTGAGGCCCTGGGTTCAATTCTCAGCACCACATAAAAATAAAATAAAGGTATTGTGTTCACCTACAGCTAAAAAATAAATATTTAAAAAATACCTAGTTCTAATACATTTATACCGGTGTACCATCTCTGTTACTACAAAATGTACAAGATGTCCCAACAGGACAGTACAAGTTGGGTGGCCTGGATTGCCTGATATTTTCATTTGTTTCAGTTTATTACAGTATGTTACAATTTACCTGGACCTTGATAAATTTCTTTGTGGATTATATCATCTAGTTTGAACAAAACCAACACTCACAAGATCAGCAGGTGACTTAAAATAGTTCCCAAAATGAAATAAGGAAGCAAAAGATAATTCAAGCACAAGTGAACTGTAAGAAAATGGTAAAGCTGATCCTTCTACTTCCTGTATGAGTTCTGCATCAGCCACATTATCAGGTATAAACAATGACCATTTAATCTGAGCTGACAAGACAAGTGAATCAAAATTATCACACAGAAGACTATTAGAAATACCTGCTGCCATTGGCATTAGACTTCACCTTCAGGGATGGGAATGTGTCTCAGTGGTGGAGCACTTGCTTAGCATGCATGAGGCACTGGGTTCAATCCCACCACCAAAAAAGGTCTATCACCTTGACTATATATATTAGCTAACTATAGTATGAAGCTATTATAATTATCATGATATTCTAAAATGAAGCATCCAAAACATGAAGACAAACCTCCATGATTTTTTTCACACTTCAAATCAGATGATACTCAATCGAGTAATTTACAGAGTACTGTTACATGTAATGATAAATGTTTAGAAGACTTTTCTGAGCTTCCCACAATTCAATAGAGAAAAAACCAAAGTCCCATACCATTGTGAAAACACCTGTTCTTCATCCTACGTAGAATTGACTGCTCTAATGTTTTGAAAAAGTCAAACTCTAATGCAGCCCTTTGTCAGATAATATATTTAGAAGATATACAGAAAACATTGTTGAAGACTGGAAGAAACAAGCATTAGAACAAATTATGGAATATGGAATATAGGATGTTTGTATAGTCAGATGGAAGTACAGATATTTCTAACATGTCTCAGTTTGAAGTATTTGCTAGATTTTTAATAATAAAACACCCTTTTTTCCTGAACCACTAAAAGAAAGATGTTCCAAGGAAGATAGATATATTGTGCAAAATGGATGATTTCTTTAACACTTTAACAAAAATAATTTGGGGGGGAATTATGTGTTTATCAATGAGGTGATTGCTTTGCCCTTTGACCCCCCTGATCTCCTACCTACTTAAGAAATAACTTTTCTGTCTTCTTTTCATGATCCTTCCTCTGTTGGCTCTCTAAATGTTCTTCCTCAAGGTTCCATCCTGGAAGATTGTGAGGTAAAGTAGATTAATTAAACCAAATTTCATGTAGAGACAGGCAGATACAGGGAGGATTCTAATAACTTTAATTATAGCTCTTCTATTTTTCCCCCTCCATGAACCTGATAGGTAGGTTCAGGATCAGTTACTTTCAAGAATCAACCCTGTGGTAGGATTATTCTGAGACACTCTTGCTAGCTAATCATTTCCATTCATTCCCTTCTGAGTCCAGAAACTGACTGCAAGACCAGACCATTATTAGAAAAAGCATAAAAGTTGGGGACCATGGATTTTAATTCACAGATTATATGAATAGAACCGTACTGGTCCTAGAAATAAGGCAAATTTAGTTCAAGGGCTCACCTAGGTTCTCACTGGGGCTTGGATATAATGGTCCCTAAAAGGGCTGAGCACAGTGAAGTTCTGTTAGTAGCCAAGAGCTATAACTTGAGATGGGTTCTGATACCACTCTTAGAGTGTTAAATATTAGATCACCAGAAGTCTTTGGAAATGGGAAATATGTGGTAGAATGTATTATTTCTCCATTACTATGGTCTGGATATCTTCAAACTTTGTACTAAAGAATAACATACATATAGAAAAGTACACATGTCCCAAGTGTGTGACTCAATGAACTTTCACAAGCTGATTACATGCAGCATCCAGATCAAGTAACTGACCACTGCCAGCCTGTTTCATATGCCCCTTCCTCTATTGCTGACTTCTAACATTATAGAAGAGTTCTGCCTCTTTTATATTTTGTAGAAGTGAAATTGGATATATTATTTCTGACTTCTTTTATCCAATATTGTTTGTGAGATTCAGTCACAGTCCTGCAGGTGATTATATGTTCTTCATTCTCATCATGGATATACTACATATTGTATGAATATACTACAATTTGTCTATTCCTCCACTTCTGGACATTTGGGTAGGTTCCAGCTTGGGGTAATAATGAATAAAGGTTACTAAAAATGTCCTAATATCCTAATATTGGTTTTTAGTGGTCATTATAAAAATTTCCTATGAGTGGAACTGCTGAGTCAAAAACATTTACTTTGAATTTCTAGTGGTACTATAAAGAGCCTAGACACCCTATTTATTTCTTTTCCTTGTCCTAAGAGCAGAAGATATGACATGGCAGGGCTAAGTACAGCCTAGCTCTAAGTACTGGCAGGTACATCTTACTTCCAAATCACCTGGGGATTTGAGCAGGTAGGTGACTCTTCACTCACTGATGTTTAAGAACTGTATGTAGTACAAATGAGATTTTAGAAGTCAGATCTGATTCTAAATCTCAGTTTAATCAGTTAGTATCTGGTCTTTGGGAAATTATTCTTGATTTTCTTATAACATGGGATATAGTAATTCTCATTGCATGGGTATCCAGCCTGTTTAAATGGGATAACACACACAGAGCATTCAACAAAGTGTCCAACACACTGCACACTATGATTGGTTGTTCCATTTCCCCCACATAGAAAATGCATGAGATCTCTAGCCTTGGGACCTAGTATAGAACAATTACCTTATAACTAAACAATTTGGACGTACAATAAAATTTATTATTATGTGACTGTGCCTACAGTCAATATTAGGCACACTAGAGATGAAGCACAGAAGTCTACGTGTGCCAGGAATGGGTTTTTGACATCATTTTGTTGGCAATAAGCTGTACACATCATTCATGATGTTTCTATTAACCTATTATTGCTGTTGTTATTTTTCTTAAATGCCAGTTTAAATAACCCTTGGCGTCCTTTTTACACTGATGTTAGGTTCAGCATGCATGAATTACCTAGTGGAAAACAAAAACACCAAGTCAAAGACTTTGGCGGGAGGAAGGAGATTATATGAAAATGAATCCTGCTCAATAGGCTAGCCTTGTGCAGCCCTGCACATTATTATACAGGCACATACTACTAGGGCTTGCTGCTTTATTTTCTAATCACTGTGTTTTCAAGTCTGCCTTCAAGATTGTTGAGTGCTAAGTCTTTTTAACCCCAAGCAAGGTCAGCTTCCCCAGCCTCCCATACAACCCAGTTCATGCTGGGATAAAGAGGAAGGTAGGAATGTTAAAACAATAATACTATGGTCTGAGGCCAGCAACGGGTAATCAGACTCTAGCAAGGTAGAGGCTGTTACCTGGGAGATTACTGGAAGAAAATAGGCCTAGCCTGCTATGACTTAGTTTGTTCCTACCTTCCTTGCTTTCTCCTTTTCATCTTGCTCCTAGTGATCAGACAGAATAACTTTTTCTGCATTTATTTCCCTAAGGGTCACTGAGAAGCTTTGTGCAGGACACCAGCTAAAGATGCAAGAGTTTCAAGACTATAGTCTGACCCACTGCCAGGCTTTAATCTCAAATATTAAGCTTAATTGGACAGCACCTGTTAAGAAAGGTTCCACTAGTTCAGTGTCACTGCCACACCTCAAAGAAAGCCCAATGTTTCAAACTTCAGTATAATGAAATAGATAAATTAGAAAGTTATTGTTCACATTAAGAAAAAATTCAATATAGGTTTCTTTAAACAATGAATATTATAACATTCCAAATACATTTGAGAATATGTTCAACATTTTTGAGGATGTAACTGAAGAATAAAGTGGAGGATAGCAGAAGTGGTTTATATAACATTAATACAAGACTCCGAAGTATTTTGTGAACATTTGTCATTCATATTTAGCCAATGTCTTACCATAAGATTATTCAACCTATTTTTACCCCAAATGGATAAAACCAAAAGAAGGTGAGAAGTTGGGTAGTCCTGACTTTATTTATTTTTAAACAAAACAGGGAATTGAACCCAAGGGTGCTCTATCATTGAGCTACAGTCCCAGCCCTTTTAATTTTTTTTTTTTTTGAGATGGGGTCTTGCTAAGTTACCCATGCTGGCCTTGAGCTTGTGATCCTTTTGTCTCAGTTTCCCGAATGTCTGGGATCACAGGTGTGCACCACCACATGTGTACTCCTGACTCTGATAGGAGCATCAGGATAAACAGAGAACACTACAGTGGACCATGTTCCATGATGATGGAAGTCAGAATCACAGCCTAAGAACTAGAGATCATCTAATTCATTATGGGTTATAAGATTGGGGTTCACAAAAGAAAAGTGATTTCCTTAAGTCCACACAATAATTCAATGACAAAACTGAGATTAGAATGAGACTACAGGAGCCAGCAAGTAGAGACGAAGGTGCAATATATTTGTTTCACTAGCTCCTGGCTCTTTCATGGTAGGCCAGTCCAGTTTTCCATGACCAGTTCTAGATTTGCCTTGATGTGAGTTGATGTGGAATCCCACAGGACACAAAGAAGCAGATCAATTTGCTCTTGTCACTACACATCCAATCAGAAATCAACCCAGCCTTTCCACTTTTTCCTATTCTCAGACTGCTGGCCTCTGAAAAGGAAATATGGAGCTGGACTCAACTTTCTAGGCTATCCCAGAATTAACTCTGCACCTGCCAGAACTAAATCACCATGACTTTGCCTTCATATTTACAGATAAAATGGAAGTCATTAGATAAAAGGGTACATCATTTTTTAGTCCTCTTCCTTTTATTACTTTTTCTTACCCAAACCATTCTTGCCTGCATCACACAGTGGGAAAGGTATCATTTTCCCTTCCTGAAGTCTATCCTTCCACATATGCACTGGAGCCCAATCCCTCCAGCATGTGGGGCACTCCCTGCATCAGTTGTCCTTATCACCTTCACCCTATCCCTCTCTACTGGTTCTTTCTCATTTTATTTAGGTTAAAGTTACTATCACCTTAAAAGAATGAGCCAGCTAGGCACAGTGGAACACACCTCTAATCCCAGTTACTCAGGAGGGTGAGACAGGAGGATTCCAAGTTTGAAGCCAGCCTCAGTAATTTAGTGAGACTGTCTCAAAAAAAAATAGGACTTGGGATATAGCTCAGTGGTAAAGCACTTGCCTAGCATGCTTGAGGTCCTAGGTTTAATACCAGTACCACAATATAAATAAATTAATTAAATAAATAAAAAGACCGGGGTTGTAACTTAGTTGTAGAACACTTCCCTACTATTCATGAGGCTGTGGGTTAAACCCCAAGTACTACAAAAAATGCCAACCAAGAGTTTTGGCATCTTGGATAAAGGGAAGGAAGGAAGAAGGGGAAAAAACTAGATGCTCTTGACCCTAAACTTAATTTTCTCCATTTCTTGGCACTATACATTCTATTTGCTTCCCATTCAGTTAAGTTTCCACTCCCCTACCTCTTAGAGTCTCTTCAACCTACTGCCATCTGGTCCCTACTCCTACTACTTCACTGAAACACCATCGCTGACTTTTTTCTAAATCAAATCTGAAATTCTTCCTTATTTCTTCTCATTTGACTTTCTGCTACATTTGCTTCTTTGGACATTCTCTCCACGGAACTTACCCTGCCCTTGGTTCCCTGATCTCCCAGCCATTTGAGAAATACCTCTCTCTCTTCTTTTCATGATCCTTCCTCTATCGGCTCTTTAAATGGTCTTCCTCGGAGTTCCATCCTGGAAAGATTCTGGGATAAAGTAGATTAATTTAACCAGATTTCATGTAGAGATAGGCAGATATAAGGAAGATTCTAAAAGCTTTAATTACAGCTCTTCTATTTCCCCCCTCTAAGAATCTGATAGAATAACTCACAGTCCGTTACTTTCTAGAATTAGCCCCTGTAGTAGAATTATCTGGAGGCATTCTTCCTGCCAAACATTTCAATCCACTTCCCTTTCAGTCCAAAAAGTGATTCAGTTTCAGTTTCATATCCATGTGCTCCATGCTGATGTCTCCCAAGTTTACATCTCTGGAGTTCCAGAACAAAATATTAACTAGACACCTGTAAGTGGAAGTCTCCATGGTATTTCCAACATAGCACTCAAAATCCCTTCTCTCATAATCCTTCCATTTCAGTGATGGTACCCACTCACTGAAACTGGAAAACTGAGTCTTCACTGACCATGTCTCAGACTCAGTTATCAAGTCCTGGATCATTTACCTCCATAACGCCTCCCATATTCATTCAGTTCTCTTCTCCCACTGCCCCAACATAACTTCAAACTTATTAACTCTCATTTAGATTACTCTAACAGCTTCCTAATTGACACAGATTAGGATAACATAGAAAAGTTATGAGTGTAAAATATGAAATAAGTGATGTTTGGCTTTACTTATGACTACATATATGTATATGTGTATTGTACAACATGAAAAGCATTTGTTGTTTTTGTTCCTCAGAATTCATCCTGCACAGGACTGGGCAGGCAGATGACTAGGAATTCCTCTAAAGGCACATGTGGCCACTGAGCACTTGACACTGGCTAGTCTCATTTGAAATGTATTGCAAGTAAAATAAACACACTGGATTTCAGACTCAGTATGAGGAAAAGAATGTAAAATAATATTTGGGATATATTGCATAAAATAAGATACATTATTAAACTTAAATTTCAACTTTTTTTTTTTTTTTTACTTTTTAAACTGTGGCTACTAGAAAATTTTAAATTACATATTTGGCTCCAGTGGCATTTCTATTGCATAGCACTGCTGTAGAAGAAGTTGGGATGTGCCACCTATAATAGAGACTTAAGAGCCACTCAAAAATAGACTGATTGTTTCCATGTCCCAAAATGTTTTCGGTCAGAATATTTTCTTCAGATGGAGTGACTTAACTTGGGGATCAGGTTAAAAGATCCCTCCCTGCTGGGAAGTACTTCTGCTCAGTGGATAAAATACAGTTTTTAAGAAAGTCCAATATATTAAAACCAAACTTACAAAAAGACTCTCTTAAGGGATCTCAGTATCCTGGCATGTTTCCACATAACAAACTACTGTCTTCTACTAAGTGGAAATGATCTTTAAGGGCAGGGGCTTTGAATTCTCTTTTATATCTTCCCACAGCACCTTGCTGTGCCTGGAAGTTGTTAACCATCTGGTTGACTGTGGATCCTGTTGGTAGGAGTTGGTAGGCAACAGTTTACTGTTACCTTCTAAAGCTTTGCATTATGGAATACTTAACACTCTCTCACTGCCTGAATGATGACATGTGTACCTTTTGATTTCTATATGCTCAAACACAAAAGTAAAACAGATTACCCATCTTATATTTGAATTAGGTTTATTTCTTCCACATGAAGTTTGCCATTAGGCAAATGGAGTCATGGAGGGATAGTGAAAACAAATTTAAAAGAATGGAAGAAACTGATTCATTGATCCCATGCTCAATACACCTGACTATTATCAATCTGTAAGAAATGGATGTTGCATCTGAAGAGACCAACAGAAAGATGTCTAATAATAACCTTGGGCAGAATTCCAGTTGACCACAGTAAATGCCCAAAGAAGCTCATGTTTGTTTATTTTCACCAACACAACACATTGAAAACGTCTCACTTGCAAAATGCATGCTGCTCTGAGTGGCTAAATAGATGATGATACTAGTAAAGGAAGTTACTAATGTCTGGAAATCCAACCATCTTTTTGAGTACTACTGGTGAGCAGCCTACATCCCAACTGACATAATGCACCTTCTGCAAGACAGCAGTCTCTTGGCACTGCTCCGCTTTGAAGTGAAGCCCAAAATGAACTCCTGCTAACGTGGCATATTGAACCAGCCCTTTTTTATTTCTAAGGCCTTCTCGGTTGATCCGTGGCACATTTATCTTCATGGAAGTGACAATTTCAGGCTAGAATTACAACTTCCTTCTGATGGAAGAATGCACCCCTTGAAGAACCTGACCAAGGTCATTAACCAAATTCTCAAGCAGTCAGCTTTCAGGGTGGCTAGACCTTATTAGAAAGGGTTTATGGAACACTTGCTCAGCTCAGAGGTTTTGTCTAGGTATAATTAGGGCTGGGGAGATAGAAGGACAGTTCTTGCCCACAAGGAGTCCTTATCCCTCAGGAGTTAGGTTACATCATATCACTCAAGGTCACTCAGTTTCTCTTCTTGACAAGCTTATGAGTCACCTTGCTTCATGTTCAAGCAGGAAAGTATTGAGCAGAAAACCAGTCAGATATTAAGAATATGCATTATAACAATGGAAAGAAGAGTTTTCAGAGACACCTCAAGCCAGAACACCATGGTAAGGAGATAAGAGTAATAAGATTGCATTACTATTCATGTACAACCAGAGAAATGAAAGTTGTACCCCATTTGTGCACAATGAATCAAAATAATAATTTTAAAAAGATTGTTACTAAAATATAGGCTCTATCATAAAACTTAAATGATTTTCTGTTTCTACTTTTCTAATGTGTGTATGTGTGTGTGTGGCACTGGGTATGGAACCCTGTGTATGCTAGGCAAGCATTCTACCACTGAGCCACATTCCTAGCCC
This sequence comes from Sciurus carolinensis, assembly GCF_902686445.1. NCBI lineage: Eukaryota > Metazoa > Chordata > Mammalia > Rodentia > Sciuridae > Sciurus > Sciurus carolinensis. The sequence goes on along the minus strand of NC_062232.1, from coordinate 16,030,391 downwards.
TTTTTATTTTTTATTTTGAGACCATGTCTGGTGAAGTTACCCAGGCTGATCCCAAACTTGTGAACCTCCTGCTTCAGCCTCCCAAGTGGCTAAAATTAGTCATGTGCCACCATACCTGGTCTTTTCTAATGTCTTTAACAGTGTTATTTTATCCTATTTTCCCTTCTCCTTTCTTGTAAGGTACCTGGGAAAATACATATATTCCATTCTCAAAAATTTCCCTTTGAAATATGATTCAATTTTATCCTCAATATCACCAATATGCTATTTACATGGATCTAAAATATAGAAGGCTTTAAAGCCTTTTTCACTCAGGGATGGTGGCTTTCTTCATTTCAACAACTGGGAGAGGAAATCTGATGTCTGAAGGGAAATCTAAGTGTGGAGTTTCATTCCTAAGCAGGTCCTCTCAAATTCTTCATGCACTTCACAAAGTTAGTTAAGCAACTCAGTATCATACCTATTGATAGCTATGGATGGTATGACCCACATGTGATTAGGGGAGATATGCTTGGGTATCAGGAGAAATACAGAATTAATAGAATTTGAAAGATGAAGATATTAGCAAAGCTACAAGATCAACAGAAACTCTTAAAACCCACAAGACTAATTTCTCATTTTCACGTGCCATACACTGTCAACAAACTTTGAAATAGTGAGCATGTGCCTTAGTTATTAAAGTAAAATCATTAGCAAAGGATACTTGGGTTATCATGCATAAATCTAAAGTTAAAATATAACCAACCTTACAGTGATCAAAGTTTGATAACAAGAGCAAAGGTGCTTTAATAATTAAGTGGCTATTTATAAATTGGTTACAAGCCCCTATTTAAACAGAAGGAATTTCTGCAACCCACAATGATGCACAATGTGGAAAATTCTGATCAAAAGTAGATCAAAGCAATTGTTTCAATTTCTGTACATCCCTATCAAACCTGATCTTGTGTGTGCATGCACGCATACTCTCTCTCTCTCTCTCATACTCATTCACACACTCACTTACTCTTACTTTCAATCAGAACAGCCAAAAAGATGGGAAGGGAATGTATCTCAACAGTGTTTTTTAGGGCTGGGGATGTAGCTCAGTGCTAGAGCATGCACAAGTCCCTTGGTTTGATTCCCAGTACTGGGGATCGGGATGTGGTGGGTGGAAAGCAGTGTCTTATAAGGGGAAAGATCTAAAGACCTTGTGGATTCAATTCCTAGCTCTGCTCCTTCAAAGCAATATGACCTTTGATAATGTCACTTACTTTCTCTGAACCTGTTTCCCCATTTCTAAAATGGATGGGAGGTGTGGGCATAAACTGCAGCCTTTATGTGGTTCTTATGAGTTACCACCTGGGATGAGCTGTCAAAAGTGAAAGTGGAAAGCAACTTGAACTTTCTTCCCTTGATTTCCTCTGCCAATCTCTCTCAGGTAGAAGCAACCAAGGAGCAGAATAATTAAGTGAAAAAGGAAGAAAAAGTAGACACACAAGGCTGAAATGTACACAAAATGGAACCACCTCTCTCTCCCTCACCCTTTTTCTCTGAAAGGTTTGAGATCCAAATCTGAACACAGTTTATTTAAAAGTACATTGTGGGTGATCTTGCAACATAATTTTAGTAGCCATTTTTTTTCCAATGCCAAATCATGAGTTGTTTGTTGGCTCCAAGGAATCCCTCAGTAACACACTTATTGGGATAATTTATACCCCATAAGAACATGAATGCTACATTGTGTATGTCATCCAGTAACTATCTAAAGGGCTAGGAAGCATTAAAATTCCCTAAGAAAATATTTCAAAAATTAGAAATGTAACAAAAGTCCACAGGGCTCTAATACAACTTGGTTTTACTGCTTTTTAGGAAGTAGTTCTAAACTGTCTTGGAACCCTTATTAACCCTTAAGAAATGACAATTCCAAGATGGGTTAGCTTTGAAATCTGTAAGCCCTTATTTTGGGGTTTCATAGAAAATGCTACACCACACAACCCTTAAGAAATGAAACAACAACAAAACTCTTCCCCAGGGTCAAACTTCACAGCCAATCAAAATATTGCACCTTTTAACTCGAGAGAAAATGATAAAGGATAGATATAGTGTGCCTCTTGGACTTGGGGGCTCAAAGAGAGATCTCCCCAAGTTCCGCAAGACTTCAAGCCACAGAAAACTCGCCACTTATTTGATGTTTTTGATTCCTTGAGCACACATGCTGAGGTGGTTGAGAAGGAACTTCCACATCTACTTAAGGGATCATGACTGGTGCCGGAAGAGGGACTCATCAAATTTGAGATACTGGTTACTGAGATGGACGGAAGCTCTGAGTGCCCCGTTTCCACACTTTCATTATTAAAGGCATGCAGCCCTATTCTAAATAAATGTAGCTTCCCCAGGTTTCCACTATGTGAATAGAAACCCTCACCGTACACTCCGGAAATCTTTACAATTCATTTTAAATGCCTGTTATTTCTAAATACAATGTGAAGGGACCCCTATTTATTTACTTTTTATTTTTCAAACGAATGAGGGGAAGTTTTGCCTCCATGTCGCTTTCATTTTTCCAAAATTGGCATCAGGCACAAAGATGAGTTGAGTACCGAATCATTCCTGAGCTAGAATTTAGAACTTAACAAGGGACTTGTTCCAAGCTTTGCGTAGAGAAAACCATTTTAAATTTGCACTATAGGTTTTTTACCTCCAGACGAGAATACACCCAAAAGGAAAAAGGCCATCCCCTCCTCCCAAAGCACAAAAACACAGCATATCCCAAGCAGCCCGTTTCCTACCCAGCCAATACAATAATGCTTTGTAAGCTGAGAGCAGCACCCGGTATAGAAGCTAAGTATAAACAGCTGAGAAGGATTAGGCGGTAGCTCCATTCTCATTTACATGAAAATCCTCTAAGCATCGTTTTCCTCGCTGGCTGCGGGCGCATAAGGAACTCTTTTGTGCCATAGCCACGCATACATTTGCATCCTTTGTCTTTACTTACCAGTCGAGGCTGTGGGCATGTGTGCTCTATTTCCTCCATGGTTTCTGAGGGAGGCTCATTGGAAAGGGATTTTGGGATACCTGTTTCTGACTCAGCATCAGTGGTAAGTACTGGCATGGCCAGCGAATGCTCCCTCCAGCTCTACACCCTCTGGTAGTCGCCTCCCAAGCAGAGAATGTTTTCTTTGTCACGTATTTTTTTCTTCCCTACCCATCCCCCTTCTTCCCTTCTTTCTCTCTTCCCTGGGGGAAGTAAAGAGGTTACCCCCCTCGCCCGCCCCTTTCTTTCTCCCAGAAGCAAAGAGGCAAGGCCTCAGTTTATCACTATAACAACCAGAAGGCACTGGAGCGGCTGGTGCGGGATACAGTATCCTCATTTGCATGGAGCGCGCTGGTTGGCTACTGTCATCATAGTACCACTCCAGCGGGGAGCGGCCAGGTCCCATTGGCTGGCCAGCCTTACCCACGGGGCCGAACTTGCTGCTTTTGTTTCTTCTATTTAATTCAACTGCAAAGGTCTCCGTGTAGATTGGGCAAGGGACTGGGCTGCACTACCCAGATAAGATAAATCCGCTTCCTGAGGGGCCTAGGACGCCTCAAGAAAGAACATAGCAGACCTTCACTTAAAAAGGGACCAGGTCCCTGGCGTGTTATGATGTGCAATCGCCACAGTATTTGCCAAATAGAAGTCACCCTGAGGACATGGCCACTTTTGAGTCCAAATTCACTGTGCCAATTGCCAGCTGGCTTCCAAGGACCTCTCAGGGAATTCACTGTGGGCACCTGAATGTTCACCCCCTGGACTGCTTGCAACAGGTACAGGAGTAGATCCCCTATAGTCTGATGTATCCCTGGAGTCTGTCTATCCCTGGGGCTGCCCTAGGATCAACTCTGAAGGAGGTAGATTGTCTTTGACAGCCTGCCTGCCACTTCTGGTCACCCTCACCAACTGCTTCCTGTCAGCCACACTTGCTGTTGTTTGCCCTTGAATATACTGCTCCATGTGTTGGTCTATTATCCCTCTACTCCCATTTTATCAGTCCTATTTCCTAAGTACTCTGTTCTCAGCCAAATGCTCATGCCACTCAGAGAAGTATCCCAGAAGGAATGTTAAAAATGATGTGCCTGAAAGTTTAAATTGTCTGGGAATATTCACATTTCAAAAGGAGTTTTCTGAAGATACACACTCAAAGGAAAGAACTTACAAAGGTATTTGTTCTAGTGAAATGTCATACATTCAATATTAATAAAAGTTATAATCACTAGCATTTATTAAGCACAAGCACAGAGTACTAAGTCTTTCCCTTAGATCTTGCTTAATCTTCACAAGAACCCAAAGAAGTTGATCCTATTATTATCCCCATTTTACAGGTGAGGAAATTGCAACTTAGCATAATGACTCAGGGTCTCAAAGCTCCTAAGTAACGGAGCTGGCATTTGAAAGATGGGGTGGGGGAGCAGGGTTACAGCAGGTATAGTAGAAAAAGAACCCAGGAAGGAGTCCTCTTAAGACAAGTCCCTAGGCTTTTAAATATTTCATTTTTATCTGTAGTTGTGGTTTTTATCCAAGTGTGATCCAAGACCAGCACCATCAGGGAACTTATTAGAAATACCAATTATTGACCCCACACCAGACTCCAGACCAGATTCAGTAGGTCTAGGGTGCAGCTAGATTTTGCAGTTTTAATAAATGCCTGGGTGATGCTAATGCTCCAGATCTAGGGACAATACTTTGAGAAACAGTATTCCAAAGAATGCTATAAAAGTACCAACCCTTCTTCTCTCATAGAATTGTGGGAGATCAAATGAGGTATCATGTGACTACTTTGTCAATTAGAATGAGCAATGCTAAAGTAAAAGGACATTATTTTTGTTATTCCTCAAATAAACAAAGAAGGCTAGCCCTAAAAGAAGAAAATGAATATTACATCAGAGAATTATATAGTTTTACAGTTATAGATCCTCCCACATTGTCAGGGTGTTGTCACCTGATAGTATATTGTCTATGCTCAAGAAAACTTCAGTGATGCAATAATTACAGGGATGTTTGGGTCATCTGAAGAAGGATCACTTTCTTTTTACTTTATCTGCCCTTCTAGAAACACAAAATACCTCAAGCTGCAGGTTTGGCTTTAAGGAGCTAAACAACATGGAAGGTCCAGGCCCTGCATTATATTTGAGAGCCCCATTTCCACCCATGCTGGATGATGGGAGAGTGAGATTGTCATTCTAATCTCAATATTTTCTTTGCCTTAGAGCAGTGATTCTTAGAGGGTGGTCCTCTAAGGAGCAGTAGCATACCTGGCAACTTGTCAGAAAAATTTCATTCTCCATCCTAGACCAACTGAATCAGAAACTGAGGCAGTAGAGCCCAGAAACCTGGACTTTCACAAAAGTTCTTGGTTTGGGACACATTCTGATATACACTAGAAGTTTGAGAACCACTACTTTGGAATCATATATTTACCAAGGAAAGCACCTCGCTTATTGTATTCTGGGTTGCTGAGCTCCCACTGAGTTTGGTTCTTAATTGGTCTTCTGATTCCCTCTCTTGAAGACTTACCTCTTCACCTGTTTACTTAGCTGAGTTCTGATGTCTAGCTGAGTCCTCTGAACCTTTCTTCTCCCAGAGCCTGGCCCATGACCTTATGCCCCCAGACTTTTGTGTCTTAAAATGGACAGATGTCTCTTCTCTCCTCCTCATCTTCCCCTGTCCCATCAAACCAAGAGGCTACTTCTGCCTAGGATGAGTACCTTCATCACATCACTCATGTTAGATCCTTATTCATCCCAAGTCCTTGAATTTCTCAATTTGGACTTCTAACCACCCCAAAGGTCAGCCCTATAACTAATTGCAGAAGCATTAATCCTATTCTAGCCTAGTCTTTGATTCCTTCTGTCCCTCTCCCAGCAACCCAGTGGTTGAATCCCAGCATGCCTTGCAATCCTAATAGCAGAAATAGACTCTTTCAGGCACCTCTCTGAGAAGGATCCTTACTAGATCCACCCACTTTGGAGCCCAGTCTTGGCTGATACTGCTACCTGATTCAGGAATGTCTTAATACTTGAAAGGGTTATTTAACTTGGAAATCTTGTAATAATATCAAGACAATTAGCTGAGAATGGTCAGTTAATTTCACACTATGGAACTGCATATTCCACAATCCTCCAGGGGTTATAGTAGGGTGACTATAATGGGATAGCAGGAAAGAGTTTATTGGAGTGATGGAATTGTTCTGTATTCTGATTATGATAATAGTTACACAAAACTGATGTCTATATTAACATAATTAAAAACTCCACAGAGGCTGGGCATCATGGTAGTGGCACATGCCTGTAATCCCAGCAACTTGGGAGGCTGAGGCAGGAGGATTGAGAGTTCAAAGCCAGCCTCAGCAACTTAGTGAGGCCCTAAGGAACTCAGTGAAACCCTGCCTCTAAATAAAATATAAAAATGGGCTGGGGATGTGGCTCAGTGGTCAAGTGCCCCTGGGTTTAATTTCTCATAAAAAAAAAGAAAAAGAAAAGACAGAAAAGAAAAAGAAACTCCTAGGAGGACATTTGTCAGCATATGCTATAAGCCCTTAAAATATTCATTGCCTTTTGTCCTAGGGATTCCACTTAGGAACTTATCCCAAAAGGATTGTTTCTTATGGGATTATGAAGGATTTTTGTTTTCTATTTTTTTCTATCTATAAAAGTATTACCCTCCTTCCAAAAGGCATAAAGGGCTGAGTATTTGGAGGGGAGGAGGTAGGACTGGCTAGCAAGTGAGCAAATAGAAAGGTGCATGTATCTCAGTGAGAGGAAACAAGAAAACTGAAATGGAGGAACAAAGCTGTGGCAGAGACCTATCTCCAGTTAGCAGGAGTGTGTTGGAGTCAGGCTGCTCAGAAAATCTGCAGAGAATGCTTGGAAACAGTGCTCCTGAGTTCTGTAATCTCTCCAAGTAGGGCATGCCTTCTGTGAGACCTTGCTACATCAGTGTTGCCCTAGCAGGCACCATCATTATTGTTTCTGCAATTTGAGTACCTTTTACATTTTTAGCATTATGATAGGTACTTACCACCTGTTGCCCCCCCACAACACTTGATCATATAAGTGTAGTTGCCCCACTTTGCAAATGCAGACACTGAGCCAGAAAGACCTTTACTTCAGCTTAGAAGAGATCTACATTATAGATGTATCATTATTCCACCAGTGGTCTTCATATTAAAATAAAATTGTTGAAAATACCACTCCCAAAGATCTGCAGAGGAGAACTAAAATCTCTTGGGGGAAGACGCTGTCTGAACCTTGTCCAAATCCCCTCAGGCCTTACTATTGCAGGCAACAGCTGACCCATTGCCAGCTGCCAGCACCTGCATCTCTTTGCCTGAGGGCTCTCCCTGACCTTTAGAGATCCATGCCCTCCCTACATCACAGCAGAGGTAGAGCTGAAGAGCACCCCCAGGAGTTCTCAGCCTATGACTCAGTTTATGAATACCTCTGTTACCCCCCTCAAGCAAGTTGCATGTTCTACTACCAAACTGCCCAGTGGGTTTAAGTTCCAATTGCCATGCAGTAGCTTGCTTGATGGTGCACCTTATACTGGATGTCTTCTTTTCCTTGCCTTAGTTGCCCACATTCCTGTGGGTGTTTCCTGGGATCGCCTACCGAATAAACTACTTGAACTCAAATCCTTCCCTTTGGGTCTACCTCTGGGTCCTCTCAGACTAAGAGGCTATTTCAGTGCCCCATCATAAGATTCTAATTTTGAGGATTTAACCCAGGGGTACTTTACCACTGGGCTCCATCCCCAGCCCCCTTTATTTTTTGAGGCAGTCTCATTAAGTTGGTTAGGGCCTTGTTAAATTCTTGAGGCTGTCCTCAAACTTGTGATTCTCCTGTCTCAGCCTCCTGAGCCACTGGGATTATAGGTATGTGCCATGGCACCTGGCTCTAATGTTTTTTATGGTAAAATACCTTTCATATCCTCATCACTTGTGGATAAAAGTGAATCATAAGGCAATCTATAAAAATGTTTTAGTCCTTTCTTTTAAAAAATGCATTAATTTTAAGCTTTTCTTTTAAAATTCTATTTTCTAACCTTTAATCACGCAGCTGGATATTTTATATACATTGTTTTAAAATGTTAGGACAATTCTACTGAAAATTTAAAATTATTTAGCTATAATTTTCATGCCATTACCAATACCATACTGCTCTTAATATTTATCAAGAAGACCACATGTAAAACTTTCATCCCTAATCCTTCCCTAATATCATCACTCCTGATTCCACTATTTCTTCTACTTTTCATTTTTTTCTCACTGTCTGAAGTTTACAAAACAAGGAAGATGGAAAGTACAGGGTAAAGTTGACAGAAGAATTTAAGATTTCCTGGAAACTATTATTCTTAGAAACCTCTTAAGGAATTTCGTTACTTTTACATCTTTTAAAATTTTTAATTTTTTGAGACACATCTCCTGTACTCCAGATGTGGCTTAAGGTTAGGGTCTAAGACCTGATAGTGGGAGCTAGGCATGGTAATGTGCACCTGTAGTTCAGCTCCTTGGGTGGCCAAAACAAGAGGATCACTTGAGCCCAAGAGTTAAAGACCAGCCTCGGCAATATATAGCAAGATCCCATCTCAAGAAAAAAAAAATTTGACAGTCTGAAAAAATCTTCATCACACCAAGTAATGAAACTTGTGCATATATTCTTTCATTCAGTCTAGGGAAATTATGGTAATAAAAATATTTTGCAATGGAAAGCATTTCACCTCTCATGTTAAATTATATCAGATTAGCATACTGAGATTGCCAAATTTTAATACTGAAAATTTTCAAACAATAAAATGACTTGGCTGATGTCACACAGTGAATAATATAAGTATCACCTGAATCCAAGCCTCCTGAATCAAAGCTGAACACTTTTCTACCATACTCTACTGCCGCACTGTTTGATATAGTTAGATTTGCTTTATTAACCTGGTTATTAACTCATATACTTCTCACCATCCACTATTGCCCCCTCCCCTCTTTTCTTTCAAGTTCATGTAACTTGAAGTACTCTTCACTGTTATTCATTTAGTTCATTTTAAATCTGTGCATTCATGCATGTATCTAGATTCACTGTAGGTGCCTGCATTTACTTATGACAGAAAAACTAACAAAGCAGCATTGATGGATTCATCAGTGGATCAAGAACTGGGCTGATACAGGGCCATGACCCATAAAGGCCATAAGGAGAAAAAATAATGGTGAGATATAACGGAGCTTCAAGACTTTTTTTTGGAAGAAAATAAGATGGAAAGTGTTTTTATTTAATTCTTAAATGTATTTTCTTTTTTCTCCATCTTTTATAATCACCAATAAAATTGACCTTTGCTCATTCATTTGACCAAAATTTATCAATTTCAAGCAGAGTTGTAAGATGCTGGGGAGAAACTGAACAGATCCAACATGACAAACCTGCATAAATGAAAATATGACTAACAAAATATCATCTTATGTCAAATATTTTATATATTTGACATAAGAAAGATAAGCAATAAGGAGGTCCCAAATTCTTAGCACTCAAGGATGCCATACCGTGATGGTTGTACCTGTGTTTGAGAAGATATTTAAAAATGTGTTTTTAATCAAAATGAGATGTAGTTATCTAAATGTTGATGATAAAATGGTTATAAATATATTTTGTTTTGCTGTAGCAAAACAGATATGATGGCAGAGGGATTTTCTGGCATAAATTAAAGTTGCCCTTAGCTGGAATAAATCAGTCTAACTGACATTAGCAGCTGTGTAGTCAGTAAAGAATTATTGTTGCTATTACTTGGTGGTATTTATAAACACTTTTATTTTCTAAGTGCTTTACAATCACTTATTGTCTAATTAATATCTAATCATCTGTTTACAAGTAATAATCACACATGTAGTGCAGTTTAATCAAAACTTCAAATGCAGCCACCATCATACTCAAGAATGCTGTGTAAATTTTGGTTCCTCCTTCATGGGGTTTGGGTCTAGACATATGTCAAACTCGTAATACAACAGAAAAAAAAGGAATAAATATTCCTATTTGTATTTGAGCATTCTTTGAATTCACAACATGCCAAATATACTATCTAATGTCAGTGGATAAGTAAGACCGTAGGTGATTTTTAACAATAGCTTGATCTCATACATATATTAAATTACTTAACCCACAAAATTGGGTGATAAATGTACAAGGCCAGGCACCAAGTTAACATTGAAACAGATAGTGACAATCACTCTTACAGTGATTTTAATGAAAAAAGACCAAATGTACCAAAAGTGGTTCAAGGACCTTCAGAGGTTAATAATCTAACCAGGTTCAAGTCCAAACCAAGGTATGACCAGCATGAACACCTGCCAGTCTTAATTATTCAACATAAATGGATATACTGCTGTCACCCTTCAGTATCCCCAGGTGTTAATCTATAAGCAATTACAGGAATCATGAAAGGATTTTTGAAGCAAGTGAATGATATGCATATTAATCCAGGTTTTTCCCCTAGGGTGAATTTTCTTACGAGTTGCTGAGTCAGAGTACTTGCCTTTTTAAAGCTTTTGGTACATGCTTTTTTATAAATTTTAAAATTTTATTTGTTCTTCCAGAATAGTTAACCACATTTACACCTGTTCATATACTGTTAAAGAATTATTTCTTGGTTATTGATCTGCCATATCCAGTTTTATTTCTTCTTGCTGAACCACCAGGCTCAGTTTCCTAGCACTGCAGCAAATACTGCAGGGTCCTGAGGATTTTGCCTGGAGTCTTTCAAATGTGATACAAATGAGTTTCATTGGCCAGTTGAATAATGAAGACTGTCTGATGCCAGGATGGATGCATTTATTCACAATTAAGCTATTATTACAATGCTTAGATTTTGTACTAATAGATTTTGAAGATCTGGTCTCCAAAGTGACTCTTCATTTTGTAAAACCTGCACTCAGAATCTTTGAATGCTCAGAGAGATTTGGTTTAATATTCTGTACTAGGTTCATATGACTGCTATAACCATTGATTACAAAGTTAGTGTATGAAAGCAACAAATATTTATTATCATTATGTGTGGACCAGGGTCAGAAGTCTGAAATGGGTCTCAGTGAGCTAAAATCAATGTATTGGCACAATTGCATTTCTTCTGGAGGAGCTAAGGGAGAATCCATTTCCCTTCCAGCTTCTAGAGGCTGCCTGCGTTACTTGACTCATGGCCCATTTTCTTCCATCTCCAAAACCAGCAATTGCATCATTTTAGCCTCTGCTTCAGTAGTCTCATCTTCTAAGCCTTCTATTTCCCTCTTTCATTTAAAAGGACGCTTGCGATTACATTAGGCCCCCTGGATAATCTCACCTCAAGATCTTTAACTGAATAACATCTGTAAAGCCCTTTTAGCTATGTAAAGTAACATATTGACAACTTTGGGACCATTAACATTAACAGACATCTTTGAGAGGTCATTATTCCACCTACCACACCTTTCTTAGCATGAGCTAGACCTCCAGATATTCTGAACAATAGATTGTCTATGATTTTAATACTTAGTAATTTATGAAACCCTACTCTGTGTCAAATACAGGCATTATGCACAGTTTGCAGATAACAAGCAGTACTTAGGGACATTAAATAATTTGCCCAAGGTCACAGAGATGGTAAGGAACAGCCAAGTTTCCAGTTCAGGGCTGTGGGACTTCAAAGTCCAGGTACAACGCCTGCTGCCTCTGTATCTCAACACTTTCAATGCTCTGATCATTTTGCTCTCTGGATAGCCTTTATGTTGAAAACTTCTTATTTAGTTTGTTTGACATTTAATGATACAACCTAGCTAGATGAAACCTTTTATTAAGGCCCTATAAATTTAATATTTGTCTCAATCAGTAGATGCCAGAACAGAATGTCATCACAAAACACACTTAAGAAGATGCCAGGGATGGGGATGTACCAGTGTTGGAGTGCTTATCTAGCATGCCTGAGGCCCTGGGTTCCATTCCCAACAGAAAAAAAATGATGCTTTCACATTCTTTAATCTTTCAAAAAGTAGCATTGATGGATTCTTCCTCTGCAATACACCTGAAGTGGATTCACTATGTAACCTTCTCTGTGACATGTACATCTCTGAATAATAATGGGTGGTGCTGGCAAGAAATGATCTTTCCAAAACTCCTCAAGTATATCAAATACTGTATTTTTTTAAGTGATGTTGGGAATGGAACCCAGGGTCTTGCACATGCTAGGCAAGCACTCTATCACCCAGCTATAGCCCCAGGCTTTTTTGTTTTATTTTTGAGGTGGGCGGTACTGGGGATTGAACTCAGGGGCACTTGACCACTGAGCCACATCCCCAGCCCTATTTTGTGTTTTGTTTAGAGACAAGGTCTCACTGAGTTGCTTAGCACCTCGCTTTTGCTGGGGCTGGCTTTGAACTCACAATCCTCCTACCTCAGCCTCCCAAGCCACCAGGATTACAGGCATGCACCACAATACCCGGCTTATCCCCAGCCTTTTTAATTTTGTTTGGAGACAGCGTCTCAATAAGTTGCCCAGGCTGGGGCTGGGGCGATAGCTCAGCTGGTAGAGTGCTTGCCTCACAAGTACAAGGTCCTGAGTTTGATCCCCAGTACTGCAAAAAAAAAAAAAAAAAAAAGTTGTCCAGGCTGGCCTCAAATTTGAGATCCTCCTGCCTCAGCCCCCAATTAGCTATGATTATAGGCATGCACTGGGCCAGGCCTAAATATCCTATTTTTGAAAAAAGAGAGTCTAATACTTAAGGGATCTGATATCATGTCTTAATGAAGTATCTTATTGTCTTCACTACCTATGTTTGTCAACCTTGGTTGTACATTAGAATTACCTGGGGAGCTTTCAATATTACTTAGTCTTGGTTGCTACACCTTAGAGATTCTGGTCTAATTGACCTGGGGTGCAGCATCCAGACTTTTAAAAGTTTAGAACCATTGAGGTAAAGCAGAGATGAGAGACTTTATTAACATATGGATTTTGACCCCCAAACAAGGTTTTCGTTCAAGACTCTATTTTGTTTGCATCAAGAGAAGCCCTATTAGTGTATGTGTCCCAAGAAACTGGTTATGTAAAAACCTTCAATATGTCCAAATACAATCCTTTTACATGCCTACTCTACTAAAGTACCAGATGTGAGGCTATGTCAAATGGCTCACCCGATGGTGCTTGAGAGTAATACAGTCAATGGGCTTCCAGAGAAACCCATCCTTGTACAATAAAATATTCTCTTAAGTAAGCAAGACAGCATGAGATAAGCATAACTTCAAAGAAAAATAATACTTTAGGCAAAATGGTTTGAATAAACATAAACCACCCTCAACCATAGAAACTCAAAATGAGCATAACTATGAGCAGTCCCTAGCACATGTAATATTATCATTGCTCAAAACACATTTGGAATAAGTCTTTTGAAATTTCCATCATTACAACTCATCAATAGCTGAGAATCAGTTATTATATAATCATATCTAAATTTTTGAATCCAAAGAGGTATTAAGAAGATTTATCAAAAACCTCTCAAACATTCACTGACTTATAGTTGATTAAAAATATCAAACACATCTCCCCCAAGATGATTATGCCTCTAGTGATAGCCAATAAGAACAGAGGGTGGCCTATTATGGTGGGAGATTCTTAAAGGGTTAGGGATAATTCCTGTGACCCTGTCTTTAAGTGGAAAGCATTAGGTACCCAAAATCAGGCTCTGAAGTCAATTGTAGAGCAAAGATTCTAGAACTTTAATGTGCATAAAAATCACCTGTAGCATTTGTCAACCACAGTTTTCTGGGCCCCAAAGGTTCCAACTCAGTAAGTCAAGTAAGGTCCATCAGTTTGAATTTTGATCAAGTTCACAGTTGTTGCCTGTGGTTCACACTTTAATATCATTGTAAAGAAATTATAAAAATATAGTAGTACAGGGGCTTCCCAGGTGATACTGTGAAGATAACAATACTTATGTGCATATATATTTTTTAAATGACATAAATTGTCAAAAGGATTTATGAGCCATCTTGAAGAGATTCCTGCCAAAGATGGAAAGTTTAAGTATCAATAAGGACTGCAATGGATTGAAGTCCATTAAATATGTTTAAGTCCATGAGTTCACAGTACTCTTGTGGGTGGTAACCCCTAAAACTTTGTCTACCTTGGAGGGTTCTAGAAAACAAATGCATTACTTTGAAAACTGGAAACTACAGAGAAGGAATCAGGCATTCATCTTACGTTTCCTATACAAACTGTCCAAATAGGAGTATCTCAGAATGAATAATTAAGAAGGTAAGAAAGTAATGAAGAACATAATGAATTATCCCTGCTTCCTAACCCCCAATGAATGATTAGATCTAGGCACTGAGCATTAACCTCTGATAAGATGACATAAAGGCAACCCTAAATATTTTGAACTTCTGCACTATGTATGAAATAATATTTGAAGTAAATAGAACCTGGCTTTGATCCCACCTCTTGATCTGAGACCAATTTACAGAAAGTACAGAAGGGATAAAAGATATATTAACACAATGGGGAAGCAATCAGCAAAATCCAAATTGCAAGAAACTCTGTAGAACAAATTTTGTTTCTTCAACCAAAAAAATTTGCAAGAAATCTATGGGTTGAGATCTAAAAACCATCAATTAGTCACAATGTGTAGAGTATGTTATTAATATCCCAATTCAAAAAACTATAAAAAATACCATTTGGTGGCCATACTACCAAAAGTTCTATACAGATTCAATGCAATTCCAATTAAAATCCCAATGATGTACCTTACAGAAATAGAGCAAGAAATTATGAAATTAATCTGGAAGAATAAAAAACCCAGAATAGTTAAAGCAATCCTTGGCAGAAAGAGTGAAGCAGGGGGTATTGCAATACCAGATCTTCAACTCTACTACAAAGCAATAGTAACAAAAACGGCATGGTATTGGTACCAAAATAGACAGGTAGATCAATGGTACAGAATAGAGGACATGGACACAAACCCAAATAAATGCAATTTTCTCATACTAGACAAAGGTTCCAAAAATATGCAATGGAGAAAAGATAGCCTCTTCAACAAATGGTGCTGGGAAAACTGGAAATCCATATGCAACAGAATGAAACTAAACCCATATTTCTCACCATGCACGAAACTAAACTCAAAATGGATTAAGGATCTCGGAATCAGACCAGAGACCTTGCATCTTATAGAAGAAAAAGTAGGTCCAGAGCTTCAACATGTCGGCTTAGGACCAGACTTCCTCAACAGGACTCCCATAGCACAAGAAATAAAAGCAAGAATTAATAACTGGGATAGATTCAAACTAAAAAGCTTTCTCTCAGCAAAGGAAACTATCAGCAATGCGAAGAAAGAGCCTACAGAGTGGGACAAAATCTTTGCCAATCATACTTCAGATAGAGCACTAATCTCCAGAATCTATAAAGAACTCAAAAAACTCTACACCAAGAATGCAAATAATCCAATCGACAAATGGGCTAAGGAAATGAATAGACACTTCACAGAAGAAGATCTACAAGCAATCAACAAACATATGGAAAAATGTTCAACATCTCTAGTAATAAGAGAAATGCAAATCAAAACTACCCTAAGATTTCATCTCACCCCAATTAGAATGGTGATTATCAAGAACACAAGCAACAATAGGTGTTGGCGAGGATGTGGGGAAAAAGGTACACTCATACATTGCTGGTGGGATTGCAAATTAGTGCAGCCACTCTGGAAAGCAGTATGGAGATTCCTCAGAAAGCTTGGAATGGAACCACCATTTGACCCAGCTATCCCACTCCTTGGCCTATACCCAAAGGACTTAAAATCAGCATACTACAGAGATACAGCCACATCAATATTCATTGCTGCTCAATTCACCATAGCCAGATTGTGGAACCAACCTAGATGCCCTTCAGTTGATGAATGGATAAAGAAACTGTGGCATATATACACAATGGAATATTACTCTGCAATGAAGAATGATAAAATTATGGCATTTGCAGGCAAATGGATGAAATTGGAGAATATCATGCTAAGTGAGATAAGCCAATCTCAAAAAATCAAAGGACGAATGATATCGCTAATAAGTAGATAATGACACATAATGGGGGGTGGGAGGGGTTAGTGTTAGGGTTAGTGTTAGGGTTAGGGAGGGGGGCAAGAATGGAGGAAGGAAGGACTGTATAGAGGGAAAAGAGGGGTGGGAGGGGTGGGGGGGAAGGGAAAAAAATAACAGAATGAATCAAACAACATTACCCTATGTAAATTTATGATTACACAAATGGTATGCCTTTACGCCATGTACAAAAAGAGAAACAACATGTATCCCATTTGTTTACAATAAAAAAAAGTAAAAAAAAAAAACCATTTGGGAGGCAATTAGAAATCTGAACAATTTCTGGATGCATGAAGAAATTGTTAATTTTGGGGGCATGATAATGACACTATGTTTATATTTTCAAATTTTTAGAAGCATATACTGTAGTTGGGCACAGTGGTGCACACCTTCAATCCTGGGAACTTGAGAGGCTGAGACAGAAGGACTGTGAGTTCAAGGTCAGTTTCAGCAACTTAGCAAGACCCTGTCTCAAAATAAAAAGGACTGACCGGGCATGGTGGTGCACACCTGTAATCCCAGTGACTTAGGAGGCTGAGGCAGGAGGATCTCAAGTTCAGGACCAGCCTCAGCAACTTAGTGAGGCCCTAAGCAACTTAGTGAGACCCTGTCTCAAAATTAAACAATAACGGTTAGGGATTTGGCTAGTGGTTAAGTACCCCTAGGTTCAATCCCTGTACCAAAATAAATACATAAAAATTAAAAGGACCAGGGATGTAGTTCAGTGGTAGCCTGTCCCTTGGTTCAATCCCTAGTACCGAAAAAAAGTATATGCTGTAATACTTGCACATGAAATATATTGTGTGGATGTGAGGAGTGGATATAGCTCTAGATCAGTGGTCCTCAATTGGGTGCAATTTTGCCCCAAGATAAATTTAGTGATGTTTGGAGACATTTTTGTTTTTACAATTTGGAGGATGGAGCTATAGGCATCCAGTGAGTGAAGGCCATAGATGTTGCTAAGCATCCTATGATGCACAGGGCACTCTTCCACTATAGGGGAATGGTCTTATCTGGCCCTCTGATGACTTTGGGTCATGCAGGCAGAGGCTTAAGGTGCAGTTCATGTGAGCCCTGGAGAATGCTTTGTGATCCCCTGGCACAGGAGAGGATGGGAGGCCTGAGAGGAGTTGCTTTAGGGCCATTTCTCACACGCTTCCTTATCTTCCTTGAAATGCTTTTGTGAGGTGGTTTCTAATCACCCCTTACATTCTGTTGGGAGAGGGGGCTTCCTACCCTGGCCCTCTTAGTATAGAACTGTAGATAGAAATCCACTTAGTTGCAGCCTGCAATGGGCTCCTGAGCAATGAGTGTGGGAGTCATCTGATCCATTTTCTTTCAGTGTTATCTTTTTCAGTGTGTGAGAAAAGGACCATGAGAAACTGGCAGCAGTAGCTACTGTTTCTTTTGCTGTCTATGTAAGTAATAAACTGACTGAATCTAAAAGTGTCTCATTGTACTTTTGCCAGACAAATCAGTCAGAACTTGGCCTGGTCTGGCCTTGTGTGTGTGCATGACACACGTAACAAACAATTATCCTGCCCAAAATGTCAATAATGTTGAGGTTGAGAAGCTCTAGCTGAAGCAAAATTGATCATGAGTTGATCACTGTTGATGTGAGGTAGGTAGGAAGTATGTGAATAGTACAAATGGGAATATATCATTTTGTCTAATTTTGTATCAGTCTGAAACTCTCCATAAGAAAAATTATATTAATAGAAAGAAACATTCTATTAAAAAAAGAAAGAAAGAAAAAGTGGTCGCCTTGGTTTATTCAGTTTCTGGCACTCTAAGTACGTAAACTCAGGCAATGTGCATAAATGCACAAACATTGATGTCAGGCTTCTAGCTCCACTACAAAATTAAAAACTGTGTCCTTGAGCATATATCTTGACCTCTTTTAGCCTCAGTTTCCTTCACAATAAAATAAGGCTAATAATGCACCTAAGGATTTTGTGGGGTTAAATATAAGTGCCTTGAATAAATACTTTTATTAGATCTTCCTTTGTTCTTTTTGTTTGCTACTTTTCAATACAGAAATGTAATGAGACCCTTCTGTTATCCGGATAAATCATTTTGATCCACTCAATTTCTTTTCAAATAATTCCCTAAAAAGTATAGGTGGCATTGGTATGAGGTTTTGTTCCCAGGGTTTTTATTTTATTTTATTTTAGGTACTGGAGTTTGAACCCGGGGCACTTTGCCCCTGAGCTACATTCCCAGCTCCCTTTAAAAAATTGTTTTTGAGACAGGGTCTCACTAAGTTGCTGAGGGTCTTGCTAATTTACTGATGCTGGCCTCAAACTTGGAACTGTCCTGTTTCAGCCTTCTGAGCCACTGGGATTACAGGTGTGTGCTACCTAATCCTGTTTTTTTCTGAGGGTTTCAAATAGCAAACCCTAGAAGGCCCCAAAGGACAGGGAGTGAGAAGGAAGGTAGTAAATTTAGTAGTTTACAATACTGGTGATTTTGCCCCACAGGAGACATTTCAAAATGTCTGGAGGGGGCAGTACTGGTATCTAATGGTTAGAGATCAGGAATGCTGTTAAGCATCCTACCATGCACAGGACAGCCCCTCAACAAAAAAATCGTCTAATCCAAAATATTAGTAGTAGCAAGGTTGAGAAACCCTAGGGTAAGGTGACCAAAATTCCTTGATGAAGTTTTTCCTGGGTAATTAACTTTGCCTTTCTTTGTTCTTCTTACCCAACACATACAGGTTATTAAAAGCATGCTCAGGAGAAATCATTCAAAATGTGATTACTCTAACTCTGAGGCCCTAATTTATTATTCATTTCTTTATGAAGAAAAAAATCTGTGTTCTGATTTTATTGCCTTTGAGTTTCAAATACCAAACTCCAAGCTTGCACTGATTACCTTCTTAATTAATAGACTGTGAAGGCAGGGCATCTCTTTATTAACTAGTGAAAAGTACCATCTCCTGACAGCTCTGCAGTCTTTGTTCCCAACTATGGGGAGGATTGGGATAAAGCAGATTCAGACACTGCCCCCCAAATGGATTATATTTCTCTTGTTAAAATAGCCCAGTTCCATTTAGATGATGCCTACCTGCTGTCATTATTTTTAGAAACCACTATGAGTAATGTGCCCTCCATTCCCTTTCTGAAGTCAGGGAACTTGAAGTCAAGACCACAGTGTTGTTGGACTGGGGATGTAGCTCAGTGGTAGAGCACCTGCCTAGTATATGTGAAGTCTTGGGTTCAATCCCCAGTGTCCAAAAACAAAACAAAACAAACAACTCCACAGTGCTATGTGGACTGAAGGAAAGAGTTTAATGGTGATAATTGTGTATTCAGTCGGCAAACCATAGAGTAAGGCCATTTCTATAAGGCATATTGTGTTTTGGGGGTAGTAAAGTAAAATATTTGAGAAGATAATGGGGGGAAGTGGGAAAAAATTCTACAGAAGTGGAATGGCTTAAGTATCTAAGATGTGGTACTTATTTCTTTATTTCTTTCACCACACCCCACCCCTTTTATGAAAACTGCTTCACCCCACAGCCCAGAAAAATTGTGTTGGACACATGATTAAGAGAATCAAGCTGGGCATTGTGGCATGTGCCTCTATTCCCAGCTACTTGGGAGGTTGAAGTCAGAGGATTGTTTGAGTTCAGAAGTTTAAGACCAACCTGGGCAGTATAGTGAGACCTGGTCTCAAAAGAGGGAGAGAGTCAAGTCACTGCCTTTTCAGTGGCTTCTCAGATCTTCATATTCATTTATTCATTAATAAGAACTAAGAGTGGGCTGCAGTGGCACATACCAGCAACTCAAGAGGCTGAGGCAGGAGGATCTCAAGTTTGAGGGCAGCTTGGGCAACTTAATGAGACCCTGTGTCAAAATAATTTTTAAAAAAAGGGGCTGGGGATGCAGCTCAGACATAGAATGCTCCTGGATTTAATCCCCAGTATCACATACACACAAAAAGAATAAGAAATAATAGTTGGACACTAAATGGGTCAAGAGCTGACCTGTAGGCAGAGCATTAGAATAAATGGAGTGATGTCTCTTCTGAGGGCTTCTTAAAACTGCCCTGATTCCTGTTTTAGATGAGGTATGATTTTCACTTTTCTTTGGATTCTATAATAAAATCCTTTGCATTCTCCACCCCACAATCACTCTTCTGAAAGAGCTAACTTAGTGAGCACCATTCCTTTAAACCATGAAGACTGTGTCTGAGATAGATATATACACGTCTCCACTAAAAGATGAGACTAGCATGAAAAATGAAATCAAGAGCTTGCCTAATTTGTACTTCTTACCTAGAAAGATCAAGTGATGATATTCTGCCCCAAAGACCAGGTCACAGTGAATTTCCCTTCTCAGAAACCAAATCAATCTAGATACACCACACTCCTGATTGTCTCATATATGGTCTTATAACTCCTTTGTTTTGTTATGTTGAACTATGGTTTAGTTCATAATACCAAACTTATTCTCACTTGTACTTTGAGAGTTATCCCTTACATGATCACTTAATTCACTGATCAGATTTGGGAAGGGCAGTTCATACACACAGAATTATTCACTTGTTTACATTTTTACATTATCTTCAACCCACTCAGACTGGCTTCTGCCTTCACTACTCCACTAAAACTGAGTTATGTTTCTGTGTGTTTCTAAGTTTCTCAGAAGGATCATTTATGGCAGTGAATCTTGACTAAAACAGATTTCCCCACAACCACCACAAGAGTTATTTTGCAATGTCTAGAGACAGTTTTGATTACTATGTGGGTGTTGCTACTGGTGTCTGGTGAATAGAGGTCCGGAATGCTACTAAACATCCCTGACATGCTCATGACAGCCCCCACAAGGAATTATCCAGCTGAAAATGTCAGTAATGATGAGCTTGAAAAATCCTGCTTCAGGACCAAGATGGGTCTTTGAGATAAATGACACAAGTCAAAATAAGCAAAGGATTTAAGTAGACATTTCTCCAAAGAAGGTGTACCAATGGCCAATAACCAAATGAAAATGCCCATCATTAGCCATTAGGGAAATGCAAATCAAAACCACAGTAAGATGATATTTCACACCTGCTAGGACATTTTTTAAACCTGCAAAATAACTGGGCACTGTGGTTTATACCCATAATCCCACCAACTCAGGAGACTAAGGCAGAAGGATCATAAGTTCAAGGTCAGCCTCAGCAATTTAGCAAGGCCCTAAGCAACTTATAAAGATCCTGTCTCAAAAAATGAAGAGGGCTGCAGATGTAGCCCACTGGTAAAGTGCCCTGTATGTTCAATCTCCAGTACAAAACCAAACAAACAAACCCTGTAAAATAACAAGTATTGGTGAGGATATGGAAAAATTGGAACTCTCATGGATTGCTGGAGGGAATGTAAAACAGCGTGGCCTTTTTGGAAACAGTTTGTCACTTCCTCAAAAAGTTAAAAAATAGAGTTACCATTAGACCTAATAATTCCATTCCTAGCTTTACACCAAGAGAATTGAAAACATGTCAACAAAAAAGATTTGTATTGAATGTCATAAGAAGCATTATTCACAATAAAAAGTGGAAACAACCCAAATGTCCATCAACTAATGAATGGAGAAACAAATTGTGATATATCCACACAATGGAATGTTATTTGGCCATAGTGGGAACTAAGTGCTGATACATGCTACAACATGGATGAATCTTAAAATCATATGCTAAGTCAAAGAAGCCAGACACAAAAGACTGCGTATTACATAATTGTACTTAATATGAAATTGTTACTGAACCAGGTCATTTTACTTAGCATGAAGTATGCCAATCTATGAAACAAAGAGTTTTACAAAAAAAAAGTTAACTCACAAGGCAACTAATTGTGAAAAGCCAAAAGACCCAAATCTCAAATCTACCCACCAAGGTTTGGGTTTGGGGATATTTATGTTTTGAGGCATGATAAAAGGGGAATGGAGATTAACTAAGAGCAGGTCAAATGAGTTAAGCCTAGAGAGTTCATTCAGGTTTTCCCTTGATTTCAAAACATCCAGAATGGGCAAATACATATAACAGAGAGTAGATTAGTGGCTTACCTGCTGCTGGGGGCATGGGAGGAGTTGTGTGGGGAGTGACTGCTAGTGGGTATGGGGTTTCTTCTATGGATGATGACAGTGGTCTAAAATTAAATTGTGGTGAATTTTGTATAACCCCATGAATATACTAAAAATATTGACTTGTATACTTTAAATGTGAATTGTATCTTTTAATTGTGTCTTATTTTAAGCTAAATTGTTTTAAAATGAAAAGACACAATTATGTGACCTTTAAAAATTGCTGTTGAATTGTTTTTTGAGGTCAAGACAACTTCAAAAGTTAGAGGATGAAATTGGAAAAAGTCTAGGATTCTATATGCAGAGTATTTGAAAGCATCTTTAAGTTTTCATTCCAATTAGAACAAACCAAAACCAGAAATAATAGGCACTATGTTTTTGTATGCCTAATGAATAAAGACAATACCAAGAGAGCTGAGGGTGTAGTTCAGTGGTAGACTGTTTGACTAGCAATGCACAAGGCCCTGAGTTCAACCCCCAGTATTAGAAAAAAAGGAAAGAAGAGCTAACAGAACTTTAATCAGTGGTTCAATCAAAAGACTGGCAAATTAATAATATTTTATATTTAAATAAGATGTTTAATGTATGTATTTATCATTTTTAAATGAGTTTCTATTATAACCATTCTATTTTTTAATGAAAAACAGAAAAAAATCCTTCAAAATTTTTATTAATTCTCCATTTTTTGTACCAGGGATTGCACCAACAGGCACTCAACCACTGAGCCATATACTCAGCCCTTTTTATTTATTACTTTGAGATAAGGTCTTGCTAAGTTGCTGAGGCTGACTTTGAACTTGTAATTCTCCTGCCTCAACCTTCCAAGACACTGGGATTACAGGTGTCCACTACGGTGCCCAGTTTAATTTTCCATTTTTTTTATCTTGAATTATTTGTGATATTGAAGAAAGTACTTCAATTGACACCCTTAGATAAAGGTGTAGCAGCCACAAGAGAAAGAATTTAGATAATATATACAAATCCTAACCATCTCTTTGATGGGTCCAGCTCCTGCCCCTCTGGGTAAGCTGAGGAAAAGTTGTAAAATGTGAGCCTGCCATCTATTGTATCTCTGAGACAGTCCTTCCGGCCATTAAATATCATAAACCTATAGCAATCCTAGAAGACTGGCAGGGATTGATGAGGAGAGCATTGTAAATGTTGATCACAACATCTTTGTTACTAGTGCTAATGGTAATGTCAATCAATTTAGAGTCTGGGGTCAGGTTGAGGTCAGTCCACCTAATATTGAATCATGCTTCAAAGGCTAGACTGAAACCCGTTCATTCTCCTAAATGACCTGGAAATAACCCTAGATGGACAAACTCAGGATTCCCTGGACAAGAAAGATACAGAATAAACTATGATTTAAATTCCATTCACTCATTCAACAAACATTTACTAAGCACACTCGGGAGCCATGCATCCAAGATGAAAGAGAGTTTTCATTTTCAAGAACATCTAGAACAAGAATATATATGTAGAACAAACTCTTAAAGATTGATTTTGGGGTAGCAGATGTAGCTCCATGGTACAGCACATGTTTAGCATGCAGGAAGGCTTGAGTTCCATCCCCAGCACCAAAACACAAACAAAACAAAGTGTGCTCCAATGAAAAAAATTAAAAGATTGATATTTTTAGTGAGTACGATGGTACTATTAAAATTCTAATCATGTGGGTCTTTGCTTTCAAAAGAAATTATCATTTAAATTCCTCTGTGCTTTTATTTATGACTTAAAACAATGGAACTAAGGAAAACAGATTTGAAACATTATTTTTCTCTTGGGCCTGGACCATACTTTCCAATTTTTAAAATTCTTTATCTCCTTCTCTCTCTGAGGTATATGGGGGTGTGATTTGTCATTCACAGAAAGAGAATTTTAAAATGTTCTAATACCTGGGGCAGGATGAGCTTCACCTGTCCATATTCAGAGGGAAAAATGTCAGAAGAGAAACCTCTGACAGTGATCATATATTTGCTAATTGAGTTAAGAGGACATGTGACCCTTTAGAAAGACACAAAGACTATGTTGAGTTAGCTGAAGTCTGTGCAAATCCAAGCCTGTTCCTGTAATATTAGGGTTCGTGTGCAGGAATTACAGAGAGATGAGAGGAAAGAAGGTCTAATGGTGTTTTGGAACAAAAAGTAAAAATGTAACTACTTTTCCTTTAGGTGGTTTTTAAAAATGCTCAGCTTCATAAATCTGGAGGGTTCTAAGTTGTTCAATTCCTTCCAAATAAAGTCTTAAATATTTAATGCATATTTACATTGTTTCTATTCATTTTTCTTTCTCTGATTATGGCCCACAGGCTAGAAATTTTCCCTGTGGAAGACAAGGAAGCAACAAAACATGTTCTTTGAAGCTTACAGCTAAAACTGAGGTGTCAGGTTTTATTTTTGCTAAAAATGCATTAATATTTGGTATGATGGATCTCAGTAGGCTGTAAGAAACCACCTCAGCTAAGGATTTAGACATATAAGTGCCAGTCTGGGAGTGTAGCTCAGTGGTAAAGTGCTTGCTTAGTATACACAAGATCATGGGTTTGATCCCCAGCACTGCAAACAAACAAAACTATAAGTATCATTCTTCCCTAAACAAGTCAAAATTCTCTCTTCCATCATGTTTATTATCTACAACCAGCACAGTACTAGCAAATGCACTCAACATGGTGTTTTAGGACTGATGGAGCTAACTGATGAGTGGATCCTTGGGCATGTTTGCTGCCTATCTCTCCCCTCTGAAGAAGCTGGCAGATGTAGTTTCCAAATCCATAGGCCAGATCACACTCTCCTCCCCCTCACCTGAATGCCCAGAAGTCATCTTTTTCTCACAAATGGAAAGCCCTTATCTTACCATGAAGACTTGGCAGCAAAGATTGATACAGGAAGAAGAAAAAATGGGAGAGAGTTTTCCATTTGATTCATGTATTCTCTGTAGAAAATCAGAGTCCACTTTAGTAAATGGTATCTTGAAAGAACTGTGTCAATCAACAGATATTTAGCCAATCTTTGCTACATGCCAGGTGCTATCCTGGGTCCACAGGAGCACCCCTTCCAAAGAATCACAAAATATAGAGGGAGAAGTGAGGGCTTTGGTATTAGATATTGAGCTAGTCAAACTTTCAATGTGGAAGTATGTTGTGCTACCAATTTCTATATGATCCAAAGGAAGAGAAGAAAGAAAGAAGGGAAATCAATAGCATAAAGTGATTTTACATAGAATTTAGAAATAAAAGGGTTACTAGAAATAAGTAGGCTAGCCACATTATTTCCTACAAGGGCACCTTAGGGGATCCCTGTTTTAATGAATAAATAAAAATGATATGTAATTATCATATCAATTGCTTGCATCTAAGTGAGTGCTTCTGGAGTTATTTGATGGTGCTTAAAAATCTTTGGTCTCTGAAGTGCATTTAACATTCTCCTTGACTCTTATCTATATTATTAATTTGCAGACCAAAGTTAACTTGTACTATGCAAATGAGGAGATTTTAAATGAATGAGATTTTAATATAAGATTTTAAATCTATATTATTTGTAACAAAACTGCAATATATTTTGAGGACATGTGTCAACATATCTAAAAGAGACATTATGATTTTGAACAGTATTATTTAAAAGAACTTTCCATGATTATGGAACATTTTGTAATTGCATTGTCCAAATGAGGTAGTCACTACGCATGTGTAGCTATTGAGCACTTGAAATGTGGCTAGTGTGATTGAGGAAATTAATTTCAAATTTTGTTTAATTTAAATTTAAATAGACATATGTGGTTAGTGCCCACCTTATTTGACAGCACAGGTTTAAAGAAAAAGTGAAACTGAATTTGAGGAACCTGAATTTCAGCTCTACCTTGGACAATTTACTTAACTCCTGGGAGTTCCAATTTTCTCACTTGAAAATGAGATTATGAATAATATCGACTTCATAGGACTTAGGGCAAGAGGAATTGGAATAATGTTTGGGCATTCTGTTTTTCCAAATAAGTGCTAACCAAATGTAAACATGTGAAAAGTAAATAACCAACTTTCTCACTTAAAAGTAGTTTCCAGTCTCAGAAAGTTCTAAGATATTATTAAATTCATAGTTATCCAAACTTTTCATATACAATATTTAACGATGCTTGTAACTATTGGCTGATAAGCAACCCATTAGCAATAACCAGAAATGATCATGTGTCAGCGTGGGGTAACAGTGCATGATGTACAAAAATGCCGACAGAAGTTAAATTTATAAAAGTTGCGATCACCTGTGTGAGAAAAGCACAGTACATTGAGAACTGAGAAACATGATAAAAATGTTAGTGCAATCCCTTCTTTAGTATTGTTACATTTAACAATATAATCCATTTAGATTGCCCACAGAGGTTAAATAAACCGATTTCATTTAACTGGGAGGAACTCAGCCACAAATAGCAAAATAGAACAGTAGCTAGGAGCTTGAGCCCTTCCAGTGAATGTAATCACATGAAGTAAGGTATAGAATGTACTTAGAACAGGGCACGCCACCGAAGGACTAAAAATGCTATTGGGTGATCATGAAATTGGAGGCCTTTGTCTATTTTTCAGTTTATAAACAGTATGAGGGTACAGAGTGGTATTTGTACAGATTTGATTCTACGTGACTCCAACATGGAAAGATCATCTTGATTTTCCATATCTGCACTAGTTGAGAACTGAATTTAGTTGTTTTAATACCATTTCAAATCTATTTTTTGAACGAAGCATGAATCAATGATTAAATGCCTCCTGATTCTCCCATCAACTGAATAGAATAAATGATAAAATGGTGGGATAAAATTGACCAAATTATGCTACATACATATATGAATATGCCACAGTGAATTTCACCTTTATGTATATTTATATGGCACAAATTAAAATAACAATAAATAGAAGGAAGACTGGAAGAGTGGAGGAAAGGGAACAGGAAGAGGAAAGAGGATAGGGAAAAAGGAAGCAGTGGGGACTGAAATGAAGCAGATTATATTCCATGCATGTATGATTATCCCAAAATGAACCCCACTGTTACATATAACTATAATGCACTAATAAAAAACATTAAATATAAACCCATACACCTTCAATATGCAAATTTCTCCAAAGTCAAGATAACTATGAGGGCTATGTGGAAAGGGAAACAACTAGGGAAAATGGTTTACCAGTCATTAACTTAAGTGTTCATTGGATGTGGACCTAGATTACTTTCTGAAGCCTATGGTGCTTAAGCTAGTTATCCATGTCCATTTCAAAGGACAATGGGAAAGTTTTGAAGGAGTTCTGGGACAGGAAAGAGTAGGGCCATGTTGTAAGGTTTGAGAAACCCCTTTCAGGTTAATGGAGTAAAAGTTGTTTCACTGTTAACCAGAGAAATCATGCCATTGCTGGGAAAACTGCCTTTGGTCCTAAATTTCTTTACATTATCTGGATTCCTTCTTAAAATTTTGTCCTACTTCCCACACTTTCTCCATCTAGGACTCATTTTATTTAACAAAGTCATCCTTCAAACCCATGTTCCTATTGGCAGTCCCCAAAATTAAAGACCACATAAGATGACCTCATTTATATGGTAGTTAAACAGCATGGAACTGTCATGTATAATTAAAAAGAACAAATAAAATTTTAAAAAAGAACTTTGGAACATTTCTATTATAATTTATCATTTTATAGGATAATGAAAATTTTGTTAAAACATTTCTTCAATGTCCTCAGGCTCCCACAGCATCATTCTTTGCCTTGAACTACCTTTATTTCCTCATATTTATTTGATGACTTGACTTTATTTTTGGTTTTGGTGCTGGGATTGAACCCAGGGCCTCATGTATGCTAAGCACACACTCTTACCACAGAGCTACACTCCCAGATCCTGAAGTTTTTTTTAAGAAAGTGAGTCTGTGCCAGTTGTCTAACTCTATCCAGGGAACTTACACATTCTGTAAGGGGATAAAGAAATATTAGCCACATTTTGTTTTTCTTTTTATCACCTTAATAAGATGGAGAGGATATAATTCCATTTTTAGTGTGACTCTATTAATTAGCACAGGTCTGTTACACTGGCAGATACAGAAGACTTAACTCTGAACCAACTTTGATATCAAAGGCAAAAATCAATAAGAAAACATCTTTATTACCTTGCGCCAGAGTTTGGGAGTGCAATTGTTCCTGGTGTCCTCTTCCATGGTGCATTCCTGGCCCACCATGTCTACTCCTGACCTCTTTCCCTTTTCTCTAGGATCCTCTTCCCTTTTAAGTTCTTTTGAATCACTGAGTGAAATTTTTGTTTTTCTGGACTTACCCAGAGCACTTGACCAAAGAGGTCAAGCCAGCTGTGTATGCTCGGCACTTAAAGATGAGCTCGGAGGAACTAGGAATGTCCAGTTATTGAATAAGCAGAGATTCAAGTTGCTCGGCACTCTTGCTTTATTTACCACAAGCCTCCTCTTGTCCCCTCTGGACTGTTGTTCATTGACAATCGCTGTGCTCTGGACTGGTGCTATGATGGCCTGTTGTGTGGGGACAGGCAGGTTGTGGTGAAAGCTGCAGTTGTGAAAAAGGCCATTGTTTAATCTACCCTGTCCCTCGCTGGAGCTATGGCAACAAATTCCGTTGGTGAATTAACTATGTCATTGTGTGCCAGCTCAACTGATTATGCTCTTGGAATGACAAACATTTTCTTTTTTTTTTCCAAGATAAAAAAGTAGTCAAAACCTTGAAGTGTTAATATAAAACTCAGCACTTTAAGTATAAAATAAAGATGGAGAAAATAAATCACTCAAATGTACTTTAATTGATTCTAATAAGCATTTTTATTCCTTCCAAGGAGTTATTCTAAGCACCATTGATAATGAATTTGTGCATTTTAACGATGTGGAGTCTTCATAATTTCTGTTAGGATAATGTCCCCTCAGATAATCTGGGTGTGTGAAAAGAACTCTTTAAATATGCATGTGCTCCAGCCTTTCTGAGAAAAAGATTCATTTAAAATCTAACTGCACTAAAGTGCTATGGTGCTGATCATCACCTCTGTTCAGAATGAAGACATATGTGTACCTAAATTCATCTTAGCTAAGTAAAGATTTCCTTGGTCTCATCCCAGTAGGAAAAGTCTCAGTAATTTTTGTCTATATTCTAATCTCCAGGACAATAAAATATGCTCTGATTGGTTAATGAATACTCTTTAGGCTTTCTGTCCATCCATTCATCCTGTGCCATCTCTGACCAAGTATCATGCCAATTGCTAGGGTAGTTCTGTTAGTAGATCCACTATGAGTTTCCTAGTGGGGTAGAATGTGGTATGCCAATTTGGTAAGCTGTAAACACGTTTTCTAGGATCCCCTTCCCTTAAAGCTCTGTGGGTTAGAGTTGGCAAAAAGAGGAATTTGCATAAGAATTGGAAGGCAGGAGTGAAGCAGGAGTCCTTACTTCCCTAAGGTTGCTGTGGTAAGGCATGGTGACAGGTGTATGTGACACTGAGTCCCAGCTTGTCCTCATTCTCATTGTGTCCAGATTTTCTTTCTAATTGCTGATCCTCTTGACCAATAGCAGTCATAGTCCTACCACTGGACACTTGGCTGCAGGCCTAGAGGTAGGAGTAACTCTCCACAGGTCTCCCCACTGGTTTCCTCTTCCACTTGGGTAGCTGGATGTTCTGAGCTTCTCATGTTGATGGTGGGTGCTTTCTCCCATCCTCCAACTTCCTCCTAGTCTTCCATTCCCCCACCCCTCTTTCAACAGTGCCAGGACTAATTCCTATGTTAAATACCTTCTTCCACAGTTCATAGTGCTTCCATGTTAGAACTTGGACTGATAGGCTTAGTTTCCATATAATACAAGAACTATTAGGAGATAATCCTTAAGCAGGGGCCAGGAGGGAGAGTTGAGAGAGAAATAGGAAGAAAACCTGATGGAACTTGAGTTTAAAATCACGAGTAGTCCAAGGAAATGAATGTTCTATTTGTATGGGATCTTTCCTCACAGTTCCCTATAGCTCTCCCCTATTTTCAAATATAAGCAGATACTTCTTCCTTCTTCCCTCCTTCCCTCCTTCATCCTCATTCTTATGCCCTTCAGAGGGTGGGGTTGGCCATCAGAGGTAAGCCACACACGAGGGTGGGTCCTAGATAGTGAACTAAAAAAAGGCCTAACTCCTAGGTATATTATTTTCTCCAGAGTGATCCACTGGATCCATTGAAATGATAAACCAACTCCATGCAGCACAGATAAATCAACTTAAATTAAGTTTCTCTGAAACTAACTGAAGCCTGATTCAGTCAACAGGAAAAATCATCCACCTTTAGGTTGTTCCTAAGTGTCTGTGGGAATTGTTCCAGGACCTCCTTCAGATACTGAAATCTACAGATGCTTAAGTCCCTCTTGTAAAATGGTGTAGTATTTGCACATAACCTATGTACATTCTCCAATACACTTTAAACAATCTCCAGATGACTTATAATTTCTAATACAATGTAAATGCTATGTAAATAGTTGTTATACTGTATTGTTTAGGGAATAATGACAAGAAAAAAATGTCTGTACATGTTATGTTCAGTACAAACGCAAGCCTTGTAGTCATAATTACATTTTCTATCCACAGCTGGTTGAATCCATGAATGTAGAACAAGTGAATGTGTGGAGCCAACTATATTTGCATTGGTTTGTTCCTTTTAGTAACAGAAAATCATTCTTGTGTCATAAAGGCCCAAAGGTTCACAACAGAGGCCTGTTTTGAAATCATCTCCTATTGTCATGTCTTAGCATTACAGTGTGTTTGATCATATTTCCAAGTTTCTTGACTCACATCCAAAAGAAGAATCCTGGCCAATCTATTCTCTTGGTTAACTCCTGCTTAGAATAGGTGATTTTTTTTCCTTAGGAGCATGAGAGAGGTGAACAGATAGATTTTGATTAATTATGACTATAAAGCAAATGGAATGGGGGCAGGAAAATGCCAACTCATTCATTTCTACAATGATTCTGAATGTCTCTATGTGGGCCTACTTCTAATATTTGTAGGGTCAAAGCAAGAATATAAATGGAGGCTAATATATCTTGGGTCTAGATATTTAAAAGTTCAAAATCATGCTAACAGAATATATGCACGAGTATGTATGTATTCCATATCCATAACTAAGCAAATATACCTTATAATTGACAGGAGGACAAGTGGCTTGGAATTCCTTGCTGGAAAGGTGGGGAGGCAGGAGCCAGAATACTTTATCTATCCTACACCACAGGGTAGAGCCAGCCCAGATAGCCAGGTTTTTTTTTTCACTCCCCCTGCAAAAAGTCCCTGCTTGGGGGCTGGGGAGATAGCTCAGTTGGTAGAGTGCTTGTCTTGCAAGCACAAGGCCCTGGGTTCGATCCTCAGCACTGCAAAAAAAAAAAAAAAAAAAAAAAAAGTCCCTGCTCAACCACCCCTTGTGTCTAGGGATGTTCAATTCTGCTGCAGTAAGGTGGTCTGTCATCAAAAGTCTGACCACCTCTAAATATGTGAACAATATGATTGTTCAAATCTTAAGTAGTTGAGAAATTTTGTACTGAGGTGAAATAATCCACCCCTAGCACAGTTCCTGGTGCATAGTATTTGCTTTAAAATGATTATTAAAGATAAATGAATCCCTGCAATATTTTGTAGGTGTACCTCATCATTTGTCATGCATTTGTTGGTTAACTGGGGTGTGGAAACCCTGTGACTGATGACTTCATTCAGGGCTGCTCTGGATTAATGTAATACTGAGATGAAGCCAGGCAACAACAGATAAGGAGATGGTAGCCTGCTTTGTCCTGGAAAAAAGTGATTATGTGTGAATTCCACCCCTAACTTTTTGCTTTACCTGATCTAGAACTAGCTATCAACAGTTCTGAAGAAGGAATGCAAAGTATGGACTTTGCATTTCCAAAATCTGTACTAGAATCATAATGTATCCTCATGATGTCAAGATATGTCCAAATTCAAGAGTAGAAGGTAAGTATATTTGCATATTATTGTTTCTGTTGAATTTATTGTGAATCTTGTGCCAAGTCTGAAACAAGGTGAAAAATTGAAGCAAACTTTTCTAAATTTATTGTTTTTGTTAGAGGATTATAATCTTACATAATATTTGGGTTCCTTCTGATAAAATTATACATACAAGGAATTTGATTTCAATCCCCATCCCCTGCTTTCCTCCCAACCTCTTCTCCCTTTTCTCCATCCTCTACTGATCTTCCTTTCACTCCTTCACTTATTCATTTTTGATTGGTACTTTCTACATACACAAAAAGGTGAAATTCCCTTTGGTACATTTATATACATATATGTTAGATTCATTCCATATTTCTTTCCCTTTCCCTTCCTTCCATCTTGTTTTCCTACTTCTACTTCACTGATGTTCCCTTTATCTTTATGAAAATGAAGGCAATTATGACAGTACCCACTTTCATGGAAATTATAAATCAGTAAATGAGTGCTACTAAGCAGAATAGTCCCCTGAATTAAAAATAAATTTTATAACCCCCAACTCATCACTCTGTTTTCCCCCTTACCCTGCTTGGTTTTACTTCATAATACCCACCACCAAGGCATATATTATCTTTACTGGTTTACTATTTCCCAGCAGAATGGAAGCAGAGGAACTTTGCTTCAATGCTGATATCTCCAGTGCCTAGATCAGTTCCTTATACATACTAAGTGATCAATAAACATTTGTTAATAAACATAATTTGGTGTTGAAATTATTCTATTTTCCTCTGGTTCAATGTGGCTTTGGGTGGACAGGAGAACAGGGCAAGGAAAAGCAATCTGATCTGACAGTGGCAGTCATTTTTTTCCCTGAAAGAATGAAATTAATAATGCTGAGGATGGTGTTAGGATCTGGAGAACCATTGATGTCAAAGAAAAACATGTACTGAGAAATTGTACAGAGCAAAGACCTGTGAAATTTATTAACTTTCATTTTAGGCACACAGTAGTTTCAGTATAGCAACTAGGTAAAACAACTCAGTTACAAGCAAATGAATGTCTTTCAAGTTTGTTGATCTACCATTAACAATACTCTAAGCTGTTAGAGGGATAATGCAAGTAATTTTTTTCCTTTCCCTCACATCAAAACAATTATTTTAATGGATCACTGAGGTTTTGCAGACATTTTTTACTAAGAAAAATTGTCTACTTAGTGTGGGACTGATTTGGGGAAAAAACTGGACAGGATACATATTGGAATTGCCTCTATATCTTTCTCATGGCTTTTTGCTGTTTTTAAGCAGCACTTGCATGGTGAAAGATTTTGCTGCTTGATCCAAGAACCTAACATATCTTTCTCACTTTCCCTTCCCTCCTCTCCATTCTCTGACTTGCCAAGGCTAAAGAGAGTCTTTAAGTTCCAAATGTAATTCCCAAAGTTATTTTTTGGAAAAGCTACAAATTAAAGAATTTCTGAGAACTTCTCCACCTCTGAATGTCCACTTCTGGACAATGCAACTGCATCTCTTCGTGATTATAAGAGAAACACACTCAGATGTCCTATGCCATCATGAGGGACAGACCCTGACCAGATGTCAAATCTGTTTATGCCTTGATCTTAGACTTCTCAGGCTCTAGAACTGTGAGAAATAAAATTCTGTTGTTTACAAATTACTCAGTTTAAGGGATTTTGTCATAAGCAGTCCCAATTGACGGAGATATTCCCAAATTAGTCTATAAATTTAATGTGATCCCATTCAAAATTCCTGCAAGCATTTTTGGAGAAATGGGCTTGTTCCAAGAATTATATGAAAGTACAAAAACCCAGATTAGCCAAAAAATTTTGAAAAGAAGAACAGTGTTGAAAACTCAGACTCTCTGATCTTAAGAATTACATAAACCTTCAGTAGTCAAGACAGTGTGGAATTACCACAGTATAGACATAGAGGTAAACTGAACAAAATAAAGAATCTGGAAATAGACTCATACATGTATGTGGTGGTGTTATTTTCAACTAAAGTGCCAAGGTAATTCCAGGGTAAAAATATTGCCTTTTCAAAGAATGGTGCTATTCATAATACCATTATTCACAATAACCAAGAGCAACTGAAGTATATTGATGGATGAATAGATAAACCAAATGTGGTATATACATACAATGGAATATTATTCAACCTTAAAAAGGAAAGAAAATTCTGACATATGCTACAACATGGATTAACCTTTAGAACATAAGGCTAGGTGAAAAGATAAATATATAGGGTTCCTAGAATAATCAAATTTACAGACAAAAAGTGAATGGTGGTTGCCAGGGGTTAGAGAGAGGGGGAATGGGGAATTGTGGTTTAATAGGTATAGAGTATCTGTTTGGTAAGAGGAAAAATGTTCTGGAGATTGCTTGCATAACAATGTACACTCAATGCCATTGAACTGTGCACTTAAAAATGGACATGAGGAACTGGGCAAAGTGGTACATGCCTGTAATCCCAGGAATGTGGGAGACTGAGGCAGAAGGATTGCAAGTTCAAGGCCAACCTCAGCAATTTAGTGAGGCCCTAAGTAACTTGGCAAGATCCTGTCTCAAAATAAAAACAAAAATGTACATAATGGTAATTTTTAATGGATACTTTACCAGAATTAAATATAGAAATGAAATAATGATGCAAGAACAATCTATATGCTCCTGCTTAAGGGGTCAGTCTCATTGTGTGTTGATGTGTCTGCAAGGCTTTGCTGTTCCTGTAAAGGGTAGAGCAATGAGTGGAAACTTCTAAGTACTAATTCAGGGGGGCTGAAACAGAATGCTTATCCCTGCAAATTTTGCTCGGACTCGCAGGGGCCAAGATAGGTTAAGTAAATTTTGGGCTAATAAACCTTGTATTACCCACTTTTAGATGAACACTCCTTAAATGACTAACATGCCTATATGCAGAGTTGAGCAGATCACAGAGTTTAAGGTAATAGAGGAGACAGATACAAAATAAATGCAGAGATGCCAAGTTTTATCCTGTATGCCCCCATGGGGCTTTATCCTGTATGCCCCATGGGGCATCTGCAGGCCTAAGTAAAGAGTCACTGCTTTTAGCAAAGATAGCTTCTCTAAGTTCCTGTTATGGGCAAAAGAAATATTTAAGTAATAATTGTCAAGAATTTTCCAAATAGTATATCATTAACATGACAGTCACAAAACCACAGATCCAGGAATCTCCAACAACACCAAGCAAGATAAATACCAAACCTAAACAAAACAAAAATATGCCTAGTAATAACATATGCCAACTGCAGCAAATCAAAGACAAAGTGAAAATCTTGAAGGAAGCTGGGTGGCGGGGGGAGAGAAAAACCTTATAGAAGAACAAAGATAAGAATTATAGTGGACTTACTAGAAACCATAGAAGCAAGAGGAGAGTATAGAGTAAAATCTTTAAAGTGTTGAAAGAAAAAAACCCACCATCCTCAAGTTCTACAACCAGTGAAATTAAACTTCCAAAGGGAAGAAAGAATATGTGACTGAGAATAATGTATAGAATTGAAGAAATGCAAGATTCTTTTTACTTGCTTAAAATGAAAGCAACAAGTGGAAATCCTAATGTGATTCGAATGCTCTTGACTTTCTTTATTCTGATTTTGATAATAAAGACTAGAGAACAAAGGATGTTGAGTAAAAAATTGTGTAAATTTGTTTTCATTCCCATTACCATGGATATGTATTGTTATGCTTTTAAGGTTTATTTGTTTATAATTTGTCATTTGATTTTTTATAACGTTTTGTGGAATTTGAAATATTGATATAATAAAAATGTTATTCAACTATGAAAGTTTTTTTTATTATTCTTAATGCTATTTAGATCCTGTCCATCTATTTAATATCAAAAGACTGAGACCTTTAGTGATTGCTGTTTTTTTTTTTCAGTGTTTTAGATAATTATCATGTTTGAGTGATAATCCTCCACTAGGAAGTTAAATGCTGCTTATAGTGCATTTATGGTTGTTTTCTTTTAAAATGCTGCTTTTGAAATCTTCTCATTATATACCTGGTCTTAAAAAAATAATGCTGCTGAAGCACCAAAAAAACAAAAAAGTGAAGGAGTAATAAAGACTTTACTAGACAAAACCTGAGAGAATTCATTGCCAACAGACTTCCCCTGCAAGAAATGTTAAAAGCAGTTGTTCAAGCAGAAGGAAAATTAGATAGGTCAGAAATTGGGGTCTACATAAAGAAAAGAAGCACATTTGAGAAAGAATAACTGAAGGTAAAATTAAATCTATTTGTATTATTCTTTGTTGATCTAAAAGATAATTGTTTAAAACAAAATAGTAACTATGTATTAGTTGGTAATAGCACAAGGATAAATTTAATGAATGATAGCTATGTAACAGGGAAGGAAGGGAGGAATTGGGGGTATTCACTTACATGGTGCCTGCACAATAGTGTTATTTGGCAGTGGACTTAGATTGTTTTAAAATGTGTATTGTAAACCCTAGGGTAAACACTAAAAAAGTTAAAAAAAATATAAGTGATATGTCAAGAGAGGAGATAAAATGGAACCATATGAACTGCTCCATTGAAGCCAAAAAGTAGAAAAAAGAAACAGAATAAAAGCACCAAATAGGAAACAGTTGCAAATGGTAAAAAAAAAAAAATCACACAAAAAGATCCTCAATATCATTAGTCATCAGAGAAGTGCAAGTTAATACTCACAATGAGATATTATTTTATATCCACCAGGATGAAAATTAAAATAAAATCTGATGGGCTGGGGATGTAGTCAGTGGTAGAGTGTTTGCAAATAAACAAAGCAAACAAATTATAAACTAACAGTTCTACAGAGAAATCTATGAGGAACTCTTATACATTGCTGGTGGGAATGTAAAGTGGCTCAACCATCTTGGAAAAGCTTGGCAGTTTATTTTAAAATTAAACATATACTTACTATATGACTCAGAAGTTTCACTCTTAAGTATTTATCCAGGAGAAATGGAAACTGTCTCTCTGAATGTGTGTGCACAAAATTATAGAAACAGAGAACAGGTTAAGCCTGGTGCAGTGGCACACCTCTGTAATCCCAGCAACTCAGGAGGCTGAGGCAGGAGGATTGCAAGTTTGAGACTATTCCCAGCAACTTAGGGAGATACTATCTAAAAATAAATACATAAATAAAAAGGGCTGTGGATGTGGCTCAGTGGTAAAGCACTCCTGGGTTCAATCCCCAGTACCAAAAAAAAAAAAAAGAAGGGAAAGGAGAACAGGTTAGTCATTGTCAGTGGCTAAGGATAGAGGTGA
This sequence comes from Sciurus carolinensis, assembly GCF_902686445.1. Lineage (NCBI taxonomy): Eukaryota > Metazoa > Chordata > Mammalia > Rodentia > Sciuridae > Sciurus > Sciurus carolinensis. The sequence goes on along the minus strand of NC_062232.1, from coordinate 15,992,997 downwards.
GGAGCACGGGGGAAGCAGATAGGCCTGAATAAAGGCAATATGAGGAATCCTTAGTGATAAAAATATCCTATATCTTGATTACATAAATGTTAATATCCTAGTTGTGGCTGAGGTTGTGGCTCAGTGGGTAGAGCACTTGCCTAGCACTGGGTTTGATTCTCAGCACCACATAAATGAATAAGATATCCTAGTGTGATGCAATACTATAGTTTTACAAGATGTAACCATTGGGAGACCCTGGTAAAGTATATACATATTTGTGACCACACCTTGTTTGTCTGAATATTTATGTACCAGGTAAAGGATACATGGTTTTTTCTGTATTAATGTTTACAACTGTATATAAACTTACAATTATCTAAAAATAACATTTTAAAATGTAAGAAACAAAGTATACATATAAAATACAATTTTGACAAAAATGCTTAGGAATGGGCCCATTGTATCAAAAAGGTACAGTTTTAACAGTAAGTTATTAAGTATAGCTTAACCATTAATTATTGATGTCAATGGAGGAAAATGAAAGTAAAGATCAATCAAGACATAATTTTCTTGTAGCACTAAGGATAATTTATACATGTCTCTGTGGGCATTAGATTCATACACACAAACAAAACTTTTCAGCAGATTTACCTAAGAATTTTGACTGAGGAGTCAGTCAACCTCTCTCTCACTTGATATTTCTGAACTATAATGAGTGTTTGGGTGAATTTGATTCACTGGTGAAATTATTTAATATGTAGTTAAAAACTAAGGGAAATATAAGTTGTTTTTACTATTGAAGGAACAGGGAAGATAATATGATAAGCAACAAGTAATGACTGCTTGAACTAAATATAATTTCCCAATTTCCTAAACCCAAACCACAGAAATCCTGTCAGACTATGGTTTCTATTGGTGACAGATGCTTAACAAGAAGAGTTGGATCTTTTTCATTATTTCTAGTAAAGCTAGTGCTGACCTGAAATTTAAAAAAATTTAGGTAACCCAGATAGCATTCAATTCATACAAAGCCATAATACCTATAAGATAGAGGTGGGAGATGAGCCCTCTTTTCTCAAGGGAAGAGGTATGTCCAAGCAATTTTGACAATATATAGTTTGAATATTTCTGTCCAAGTTAGCCATTCTGTCAAAAGTTTAGCAATGCCTCATCTAGACTACATGTTCTCAACTTTGGTTGCAAATTGATATCTCATCCTCAAGATTCTGGTTTAATAGGTCTGGGGAACTACTGGGCATTGGAATTTTAAAGAATTACTCAGATATTCTAATTTACATCCAAGAGCTGAGAACCACTGCTTTATAGAACATTGGCTAGATGTAAATTATGAAACCCTCATGCTGCCATTCTCTGCTGAATTCACTATTGACCAATTTATATGATCAATGCTTTAACTCATAATTCTTAACTTCTTTCTAATAACTTTGATACCTCCTAGATGAGTTCTGGTTTTCTATTCCTGTTCAAAATGCTAGTTTAGAGGGTTCTGAAGTATGTAGCTCTTTCTGGGCAGGTTTTAGTCACAATGACAATACATATTTATGCTGTGAGTCATGGCTCAGTTATCACAAGGGGTCTACTTATAGGTCAATAATTCATATTAGATCACTTGAGAGCAGGGATCTAACATTGCTCTCTAGGAGGGAAGGACTAAAGACATTCTGCACTAGTGGGTCTGAGGAAAGGATACAGATGCATTGATCTGGATGGCTAAAATTAATTCTACATAAAAGTGGGACTCAAAGATGGTTAGTTCTCACTGAATTCTTGGCTTAATCAGTACTCTTAAGATATACATATAGGTTTCTTTGTTTTTATTATTTGCTAATTAATTGATTTTCATGGCTATCCTAAGAAAATGAAATTTTCTGTCCAGAAGCCACTAAGGTTGTGGGGGTTAGGATTCAAGTCATTCAAGAATATGCTTCTAAATACAATGTTTTATATTCTAGTCTCCAGGATTAAGTCTCAGAGGGTATAATAAGCAACAACATATCTACTTGACCAGGACACATTAAATTGTTATTGGTTTTTCTGGAATCAGATAATAGCTGAATTATTACTAACAGATATGAGATGGAATAGTTTATGAAGTGGAAAGATTAATAGCTAATTTTAGTATGTCTCCCTACTTCTCTCAGTTTAATAGATTTAGAAGACCATACCTTACAAAATGATTTTTTTGTCTGAAAAGAATGAATGAATACAAATGTCAAAGTCACTTTTTAATGAATGAATACTGTGAGAGACAAGACAGAGATGTACTCATGAAGGTCAAGCCTCACAAGAAGGTTCCCTGGGTAGAGAATGTATATCTGTGGATTGTGGTCTGGAAGTGCCAGGTTCTTATTATTGTAGGGAAGCCTTCTTAGGGTCATCTTTCTTGGTCTTAACAGTTCAGGGTCTTGTCCTTAGTGTTGTGGGTATTGTCAGGATTCCTTCAGAGCACCCAGAGACGGTCTTTTGGGGACAGTTCTACTTGACACTTGAATTAAACCTATAACAGTCATTTTATTTTTATCTTTTATACTAGGGATTGAACCCAGGGGCACTTAGCCACTGAGCCACATCCCCAGCCCTTTTTATTTTGTATTTTGAGACAGGGTCTAGCTAAGTTGCTGAGGGCCTTGCTAAATTGTTGAGGCTGGCCTTGAACTTGCAATCCTCCTGCCTCAACCTCCTGAGCTGCTGGGATTACAGCAGCCATAATAGACATTTTAACTAGAATAGGCACTTATTAATTGATTGTGGGACCCATCATAGTCTAAATGCTGCAACTGCAATACTTTCATCCTGTTTAGCATTTTTCTGCCCTAGTTTTAAGCTTCTGAAATACTAACCAGGAGATTTCTTGGTGAGCCTGGCATGAGAATAAAGTAAATAAATAGAATGGTGTGTCAGCCAGGAATATTATTTACAAGCAACAGTAATCAACTTCTGGCTTGAGAAAAGAGGAGGAAGAGAAGAGGAAGAGAGGGAGGAGAAGGAGGCTGAGGAGGAGGAGGAAAATAAGTTTGTGAGAGAATATCAGATAGCTCACAAAATCACTTGGAATCTAGGGGAACCAGGTTGAAGTGGGCAGACACAAAGGGAGACTCTAAGTTGAAATCATGAGGCACCTGGCAAATGGTATCCTTACCATTTCTGCCATTGCATGTGTTCTGGATGCTGGCCTTTGCAGTGACCCTGAAGACTTTGTTGCCCACAAGGAAGTGGGAAAGTACTGCCAACACAAAGAAATTCCCCTATTTTTGTGCCACTAGCTCCAAAATTAAAATCTCTTGTGGAAGTGAACTATAAGACATGTTCTTGCTGTAACTGGTAGGGTATCTGGGACAAAAATATTTTCAGTTTGTAGTTATAGTTAGGTCAGCCTCCCTCAAAACTCAGAATGTGGGAAATTCCCCAGACATAGGAAGGGGGCATTAGGTATTAGGCAGCTAAAATAATGACAGGTATCCACTATGAATTGATTAAGGGGTTATTTGTCATCAACATCAGGAAAACCTAATGTGTATATGTATGTGCGTACTTATGTATGTATGTACATCTATTTAGAGATTATATCTAAGGAACAAGTAGTTTGTTTTTCTTCCCCATGTCTCTCCCTTGAGCAATGTTAGATTCATTTGATTTTTAGGGTGTTATCCTGTCTTACCTTACAGGTGATATGGAGTCCATTCTTAAGCCAAAGTTCCTCTTCTGTTGTGTGTTGATTCATTTAGTCTCAGCCTCAGAATTGTTGTTTTAAGCAAATAACTTAAACAACCACCTTAAAGATCACACAGCATAGGCACCACATGAACACAGGATGGCAAATGCCATCCAGAGAGGTGTGTTTTGTCCAGGAACAGTGAGATGCATCATAGGTTGTGCTAGTGAGAAGGCCTACACACTGTCATTACACCTTTTTATAGGCAAGTAAGGTAAGAAGAGGGATCTTGCAACTTACGTGGAAGGGGAAATTGAGCTTGGGCGCTGCCAGCTGTCAAGGAGAGTTGCATATCTTTTCCTATCACTTGGATGCCTTGTGGGATGTTGAGGGCATATGCAACCCCTGTCACTGCTTGCCTATTTTCAGCTAGTAGACAATCCTCTCGCCATATCTGCATGTAAAGAACATTACCTAGTTACCTAGTTGAGCTAAGAATCTTTACATGGCCACGAAGTTGATTTTGACAATACAGCCAAAGACAATCAGACTCAGGGATCAGACTCATACTAACAAACTCACAGATACTGACACCAGAGTGCTAATTTATTGATTTGCAATGAGAAATATACCTGACAGTATGCCAGAGTATAATCCAGTTGACTGTTTCTTTCCCTCTGTTTTTTTTTGTTTGTTTGTTTTTGATACCAGGAATTGAAACCAGGGGTGCTTAGCCACTGAGCCACATCCCCAACCCTTTTTATTTCTTATTCTGAGACAGGGTCTTGCTGAGTTGCTTAAGGCCTTGCTAAGTTGCTGAGGCTAACTTTCAACTTGTGATCCTCCTGCCTCAGCCTCCCAAGCTACTGGAATTACAGGCATACACCACCATGCCTGGATGTTTCTTTCCCTCTGTAGAAATGAAATCTAGTTTACAAAAGGAAGATTGCTTGAGGAGTAGAAAATATTTGTTTTCGCTCACCATATTAACCCTAGGGTCTTGAGCACTGCCAGAAAGAGAGTAGGCACTCAATAAACATTTGATGAATGAGTGCTATGAAGGTTGTTCATATGGTCTTAACTGTTGCTGACACTGAGATGAGATAGACACCCATTTACCAGAAACAGAGAAGTTATATGATGGAAAAAAATGTCAGTTTTGGTGTTAGACAAATAAGAAGATAGATTTCCCCATCTGCTACTTACTTTACTGAGTTGCAATTAGTAAAGTAAGTAAAGTAAAAGTAAAATAAGTATAATTTACATAATTAGGTTTGGTTACATATAAAACCCCCAAACAGTTTCTTTGAATATGTTCAATGTTTAGTTCTCTGTCATGGAAAGACTGGCGGTAGGCAGCTTAGGGATGGTGTAATGGCTTTGCAACAATACAGACCTACATTTTTACAATTCTGTTCCACCATCTCAGTGTGTGATTTTCATTTTTATAGTTATATCATGACTCAAGACTGAAGCTGGAGCTTCAGTCATCACATCTGTGTTGCAAGAAAAAACATTCATAAAAGGTAAAATGGTAAAACAGAATCCCCTTGCAGACATACCAGGTTTCTTTAAATAGTCTTCCTCCAAGTCCCTCACAACACTACCACTTACATTTTGTGGGCCAGAAATTTGTCATATAGCTAAACCTTGTTGCAAAGAAGGCTGGGAAATGTGGTCTTTTCCTTCTTCTGCCAATGTGCCCAGTTGAAAACCCACATTCTATTACTAGGAGAAAAGGGGGAAATGGCTGTACAGATAAATAACTTGACATACCTACCTCACATGATTGGTAGGAAATTCAGTATAGGTAAGGCACCAACATGCTCCAAAAAATTGATCATAGCCAAATATGTTGACTGAAAGAAGTTTCTGCCAGTTGATACACTTGATTAGTTTAACTACCATGTCCCTTTGGTTATATTGACACCAATACCCTCATGAAGTGAAAAGAATAATACCTATTATTAAATGCTTTTTAGTTGTGGGCTTCATAATGACACTGTACACGTATTATTTCAATTAAATTTCACAATAGCTCCTTAGGTAAGTATAAACATTTTATAAAGGAAGAGCCTGAGGTCTCAGTAATCAGCACAAGTTTACAAAGAAGTAGAATTCTAAGGTCTGGGGTTGTAGCTCAGTGGCAGAGCGCATGCCTAGCACATGCAAGGCACTGGGTTTGATTCTCAGCACTACATATAAATAAATAGAAGAAAGGTTCATTGCCAACTTAAAAAAATTTAAACAAAAGAAGTAGAATTCTAAGAGTCAACCCCCAAGTCTGACTCTAGCTGATGCTTTAATCCTTCCAAAATAATATTAAAGAGAACAAATTATAAACAATAATTTAAACAGTAATTCTATAATCTCAGAAAAATAAAGTCCATTTTGCATATTGAATACACATAACTATTCAATATATTGCTGAAATTAAATGAGCATATATCATTTTTGCTCTCTGCTGTTTTCACTTTATGAAATATCATAAACACTTTTCAGGTTTTGCATTTTCCTAATTATTTTCTTTTTGAAATCACATCTTTAAACCACTGCTCTGGAGTGGAATTTAGATCCCAAAATTTTGCTAATAGAAATGGCAGCTATTAAAATCTTTGCATTTCTTTTCATCTTATTATTTCTTACTAAACTTTTACATGTGAGTTGGGCATGGTGGTACATGCCTATAATCCCAGCTACACAGGAGGCTGAGACAGGAGAATTACAAATTGGAGGCCAGCCTGGGCAATTTAGAAAGACCTGCCTCAAAATAAAATAAAAAGGGCTGGGGATGTAGCTCAGTGGTAGAGTGCTTGCCTAGCATGCACAAGGCTTGAATTCAATTCTCATTACTGATAAAACAACTTTTACAAGTGGAAATACTGGCTTATAAGATATAACCATGCTTATGGTACTTGTCACATTGCAATATCATGTTCCAAAAGATTGTACCAATTTACACTGCTACCTGTAATATAGGAGCAGTACACACTGCATATTACCAGCAGTGGATAGTGTTTATATAAAGAGTTATAGATACAGTTAAAAAGGCCAAATTATATTGTTATATTGGGTACATGTACAAATATGTAACAACAAATCCCATCGCTAAGTACAACTCTAATGCACAAATTAAAAATGTAGAAAAAAATCAAGACCAGGCACATAGGAATTTTGAATGGGGTTTAAAATATTTTGTAGGTTATGTTATGGACTGAATATGTGTCAGGAGAAAAGGAGTAAACACAGGTTTATTGGGTATTAAGTAATGTTACTACCAACATTTAAACAAAATGATCATCACAGAAGAAGGGATCGACAAGCATGTGGGTAAAAGTGTAGGGAAAACATTACAAATGTGCAGTAAGCATTATTTAATAAAATACATCTATTTGGAAAAAGAAAAAAATGAGATGCATACATTGCATGCATTGTACCACACACAAAAATCTAATGATCTTTTTGTTTTTATCTTTCATAACATTTAACTCCTGGAGGAGTCCAGGCAAGATGCTTTGTAAGTCGTCCTGCAGTTTGCATCTGTAGGTTGTCCTATACTTTGAATAGGTCTGATTGTTTCTTCATGTTTAGATTCAGCTAGACATTTGTGTGTGGTGTGTGTTTTGTTTTTGCAAGAACACCATATATGTGCTGTTGTTCTTTTCTCAAGAGCACCACATCGGGATGAGGTCAGACTGCTGCTTATAGTGATGCTTCTTTTGGTCATTTGGTTAAGATGATGCATAGATTTTTTGTTTTTTGGTACCAGGGAACTGAACCCAGGGGCGCCTACACACTGCGCCACGTCCCTAGCCCTTTTTTAAAAACAATTCGAGACAAAGACTCGCTAAGTTGCTCAGGTCCTTGCTAACTTGCTCAGGGTGGCTTTGAAATCACGATTCTCCTGCCTAAGCCTCCCAAGTCACTGGGATCACAGGCGTACACCACTGAGCCCGGCGGTGCATATGCCTTTAAATTGCGACAGACACACACACACACACACACACACACACACACTGTTCACACTCCCTGAGTCAAAGTATCAGGCAAAACTCAGAGTGCGCACCAGGAGGCAGTCGTTTTCCGGGTTTTGGGGCGGGGTACGAGGGGGACTGTCCAACCACCTTCTTGCCCGCCCGCGCCTCTTTGCCCAGAAAATTATTTCTCAGAACCAGAGAGCCCCTACTCCCACGCGCCCAAATCTTTTCCCAATAGCTTGCGTGCGCCTGCGCAGATTCTCCGCCAAGCTCCTTTTCAGAGCCCGACCGCTTCTTTCTCCAGTTCTCTTCCGGTCTCTTCCCTGCTCGTTTTTCCCTAAGGGGTCATCACAGGGCGCCAAACGCGCGCCCGCGGAAAGGCCCGGGGCGGGGCGCGGCGCCGTGCGGCACGTCAGTGGCCTTCCGGGCGGAAGTCCGTAGCCTCCCAAGCCTCTGATTGGCTTTCAGGCTGGCGCCTATCTCGGCCCCCGCGCCAGTTTCGGGCTGGTTGGCGCGGAATCGGGAGACTGCGGGACCATGGCGCCTGTGCACGGCGACGACTGCGAACTGGGGGCAAGCGGTGAGGGATGACTCCGCGCTCAGGGCACTGGTTGGGGTATGGGGACAGCAGCATGATTGCGTATGGTGGTGGTGGTGGTGTCTCTGCTTTATTTCTTCTGAAGGAGGCGCGTGCCGGGTTCGCCCTGCTGGTCTGCTTGTGCTCAGACCTTAGTGGTTCAGGGCGGGGGCCCTTCTGGTGTCAGACTTGGCATCCTTGCAGGACGGCTTGCAAATCCGAGCCACCCACTGCAGGGTTTTCTGTTTTGGAGACTGTCACATCTCTGTCAGTGGTTCCCCCCGTACTCGCTTGCCTTTTTTTATTTCCTTTGGTAAGTCGTACCCACGTGCTGGGAACAACTTCAGCAAGACTGAGCTCGGTGGGGCACTGGCCTAACCGAGAGTATTTCATTTCTCCCACTCTTAAGTATCCGCTTGAGGACCAAGACAGAACGTATGTGCCTTCCCCTTTCTAGGAACTCCCAGGAAAATTGTTACACTTTGTAACTAGGCAGGAAAGAAAAGCTGCAAGTGCTGACATCAGTCACAAATGGTTTTTGTCTTTTTAGGTAATGGATTTCTACTTTATGCATTAACACTTTCTTTCAAATTATTCTATGGAAAGTTCTTCAAGTGCTTCATAAAAATAGCGTTCCAATCTAATCATTTTGGCAAAGTTCCTAAAAAATACAGCAGTTCAGCATTTCGGATACATTGTATATCACTCAGTCAGTGGTAATCTTTTATTTCCAAAAATAGAATACAAAAATGCAAATGGCTTTGTCTGATTTCTGATTTTTGAACAGTGTTCAACTAAAATGTGACTTAACTTCAGTGAACTTCTAAGTTAAAATCAGATGCTTCACTTTTTTAGCCCAAGCATTACATCTCCTGTCACTCAAATACATCAGCATTAATGAGAACTTGCTTCCTAATCAGCTTCCTTTGCATTCAGCTAGTTGTAAATCACAGATTTCAATTTGGTCTTTAGCCTTTCGTTTTTTAAGACAATTTATTTTGGAGAGTCAACTAGCTGGGATTACAAATCGGATATGGGATGTGAGTATCTGAACAGTCTTTGCAGCCCTCTATCAGTGATTTGCCACTAAGCCCTTTCTTCACCCTAAAAACTGTACGCCATCCGTGAACATCAAGAAATCACTCTCTGGAGGATACTGTGCAATCTTGAGACCCCTCAAGTCATGATGTTGATTAAGTACTTGCTGGGAACTTGTGACTGGAATTTTTCTGTTAGAGCAGACTAAAAGATTGTTACCTGAAAGAATTCTTTTGCAAGCTAGTGTCTTTGCCTGTTTTTGGGGAGGATGGAGGTACTCCAGATGGTAATTTTGAAGCAAATATTTAAATCTTGGTAACTGGATTTTTTCATGCTTATTTCCTTTTTGCTAGTTACTTACATGAAGCATTAGAGATGTGTTCCAAAAAGAAAAATCTGGGTTTTGTTTTTCATAAGTGTTAGCAGGTGGAACAGCTTGACGGCAGTGAAAAGTTGAAAGATTTATAACTGTTTTATGTATGAAAAGAGATCGGGGAGTTTAGCGATCAAAAAAGTGGGTACAGTGGTTCATTTGCAACATTTATTATGTGCATACCAGGCATAGGCATTCTACCAGGCTCTGATGATGGGAAGACTGGACATGGTTTCTGTTTTCATGGAGTCGAAATGAACATCCAGTTATATGCAGTGGTGTGTTGAATCTTCCCTGAAGAAACTGCTTTATTTTTGCTTTCTGAAACTAGACTATGTGCGTGGGGGTATATGTATATGTATGTGTGTTTGACTGCCATGCATCTACACACACAAACATAAACACTAAATGAATTTCTCTTATATTGCTAAGTACAAAGATAACCATCCTCATGTAATCCTTGCAGCTTTATGAAGCAGACAAATGGTTTATTTCCATTTCACGGATGAGGACCCTCAGGTTCTGCATTAGTCAGAGTACTTTGGTGTAAGCTATAAGAACCAATTCTAGCTAATTTAAACTGAAAAAGAATTTATTAGAATTCCATAGCATTTGCACAAATCCTGAAGGACTGGAAATCTGGTCTGCAGGTTGCTTCCCCAGAAACAGTGATTAAAATTGTGCCACAAAACTGGGCCAGTGAGGAGGTCGTTGCCAACCGTGACTAAGTACTTGATGCTAGATCTTGTACCTGGGGACATTGCTGGCACTGTTGTCCAACATTCTCAATCTTCCTGTAGCTCTTGCTACTTCTAGAATCTTCCTTAAGCCCACATCTCTCATTGGGACATTAGCCACTGATGTAAAGTCTGAGCAGGTTTTCTAATTGTTAGAGCCTATTTTAATGCCCTTGCCCCAGCTGCAAGAGTGTTTGGGAAAGGGAACTTTCAGCTTGTAAACGAATAGGCTTTGTGAACCCATGAGACTTAAGATGCAGGGATGGGGGGTGTCCAAAAACTTTCAGATGCTGGGCAGATTCAAACAAGACAGCTGTCCACTGCTGAACTGGTTAACTGGTAGTCTCATGTCATCTACTAAATGGTAGAACTGCGATGTGCTACTTATTAATTTCTTAGTTCTTCTGCTCACTCTATACTCATGTCAAACTTACCTTCTGCACTGATTTTTTTCTTGGTTCCTGGGTACACCTTGCATTTATATCCCTTTGTAGTTTGGCTCACACCTCTTCCTCTGTTTGTTCCACTTTTTTACCCTGTTCTCTGATGGTGAAATTCTTTCTAGGCCTGTACTGGAGACCTCCCCTATGAAAACTTCCCTGATTTCTCAGGCAAAATTAATGGCTCTCTTCTCTACATTTCCTTGTATGCTGTTCTTATCTCTCCTACGGCACTGTATTTATATTATGATGATAATCTCATGGTCTTTTGCTTTACTTGACTGTGAGCCCCTTGAGGCTACAGGCAGCTCTGTCTTGTTTGTAATTGTATGGCAAATCCTATTTAGTGGAGCAGTGTTTCCTGTGGTCCATTTGAAGACCTACAGGTTTTGTCAGATATCAAGGGAGTCTTAAAGGGAATATACTGAGGCTAGCTTTTCACTCTTATTGATCATGTTTAATAATCTCTGAAACCTTTTCATGTAAGCCTGCTTAAGATTTTTAAATCATTTGAATTACACACAAAATTTTGTGACTGTCATTATTAAGTACCCACATTACTTAATTTTTACTTAATGCCTTTCCAAAAATGAATTTAAAAGTCAAATGTGAAAGTCAAACAATAGGCTAAGATGTTATAGAGATTCCATTTACAAAAAACTAAAAAAATAATATTCTCTAATTATACTTGACCTTTAAGATATAATTTTCAACAGTTTATTGCCAGTATTTGTTACATGTTCTTTTAGATTGTTTCTTATGCTTCAGTCAAGCAAACAACTTATTGTTATGAATATGCCATTGGGATTGGAACTTTTAGGATGCCTCTTATCAATATATCTCCCTTTTTGTGCCTACTCATTTTAATAAATTAATTAGTACCAAATACAATAAATGGCTGCTGAGCCTAAACTTATGGCTGGCAGGCAGCACTGTTGTCTTGATTTGCTTATTCATCAGCTGGTATGTGAAAGTCTTAATTCTGTGTATGAATTCTTTTCAATATGCATGTGGGGTGGTCAGTTCATAATGACCAAAAGCATGAAGAGTTCAAAAGTTTAATGAGTGAATGCTGGGATCCTCTGATATTTCAATCATTTTTGACAAACACATTTTAACCTTGGTAGTTTTTTACTATCATCCTATAATATCATAATCAACTGAGGTCTTAAAGTCAGTGATAGAATTAATAATCTCCTTAAAACCATCTTTGTTTTTGTTGTTGTTTTGTTCTCCTCTTATCCTGTCATGACCTTTCAATACCTCTGTGAACTTCTTTTTTAAAAATAATTCTACTTTTAATTTGTTAATTTTGCATCTTTATATAGTACCATCTTTTATTAGAATTATGATACCATCTTTGTTAAATACCCCTAAGCCCCCATTCTGTTTCTCTTTGAAATTCAAGGTACTTTATCTGAATTCTATTAGGGCATGTATTCTAAATAATTTTTTTAGACCCAATTGCTACTTATCTCCTACATTAGATTATAAGTAGGGTGAACACAGGCACCATGTCTTTTGATCTTTTTGTCCATCATAGCACCTAGTACTTTGCAAAGAACAGAGCCTTCTTAAAAGCTTTCAAATGTTGATTAATAGGAAACAAAATGAATTGTTCTTTTATGACCCACTGGATTAATTGTGGCCTGTCATTTCTAATGGAAAGGCTATGGACTAGCTAATAGCTAATCTCTCTTCCCTAATATTTCTGTAGGATATCAGTTGGATTTGAGATTTTTCTCATTTTATTTTGTGGAAAAAATTAACATTGGCTTCAGTTGTAACAGGATCTTAGAGAAGATTTTTGAAGAGTTACAGGATCTGCATATTTGGCCATGAACATTTTGAATTATTTTACATTATAATAATACATTTAATATTACATATAATATTAAAATTGTGTATTGTTGACTAGAAATGTTCTTCATTTTGGGGGAGGAGGGTACTGGGGATTGAACTCAGGGGCACTTTACCACTGAGCTACACCCCCCTGCCCTTTTTATTTTGAGACAGGGTCTCACTAAGTTGCTTAGGGCCTCACTAAGTTGTTGAGGATGGCCTTGAACTTGCAGTTCTTGATTCAGCCTCCCTAGTCACTGGGATTATAGGCATGCACCACTATGCCTGACTGTTCTTCATTTATGAGGGAAGATGACTGAAAATTTTATAACATCTTCCATACATTTGTGTTTCTTTCACTTGTGTCAGATTCAGGAAGTTTTGTAACTTCTCGGGCCCGGCGAGAAAAAAAGTCAAAGAAAGGTCGCCAAGAAGCGCTAGAAAGACTGAAAAAGGCTAAAGCTGGTGAGAAGTACAAATATGAAGTAAGTAACCACTTTCTTTTTTCTCCTGTGCTTCATGTAATTTATAGCTTGCAGGTAGTCTTATATCAACTCTGTCACTGTATTAGTCAACTTTTTGTCCCAGTGACCAAAAGATCTGACAGGAACAACATAGAGGAGGAAAAGTTTATTTTGGCTCACTGTTTCAGAGATTGAGTTCATGGTTGGCCAACTCCATAGCTCTGGGCCATAGGTGAGGCAGAACATCATGGCATAAAGGCATGGCACAGGAAAGCAGCTCAAACATGACAACCAGGAAGCAGAGAGAGAGATCTCTGCTCACCATAGACAAAACATAAACCCCAAAGGCACACCCCAGTGACCTAACTCCTCCAGCCACACCCTACCTGCCTACATTTAATCCCTAGTTAGTCCATGTCAACCAATCCACTAATTAGGTTAAGGCTCTCATAACCTAATCATTTCACCTCTGAACATTCTTGTATTGTCTCACACATGAGCTTTTGGTATATGCCTCATACTTAAACTGTAATAATCACCAATTAGAAATATTCATGTGTTTCAAGCTTCTCGTAATAGTAATTTCTTAATATTGAACAAGTGTGGGAATGAGGTAGATTTAGAGATTATGGAGAGTACTCAATCCTTAAAAGTTCCTGAAAAGTATTTTACAGATGAGTTTAAAATTCCAAGATTAAAGTAGTTATATCTATATTTTCCTTATTTGGTATGATGCATCTCTGTGAAGCCTCATGGCTTCTTTGGGGGAACTGAGAGATGCTTTTACTTTAAAGTCTTCAGCAGTCTAGTTAAGTACCTTGTCCTTGGACAGTACTGTTTTATTTGCAAGGGAGTGGAGACTTGAACCTTACTTCTTCAGTGTTCTGCTTGTAAGATTGAATTAATGCTTTTGTGACCATTTTCCTCTGCTCACTGCTTTTGGCCTGTAGATAAAAAATAAAGTGATTACCATCTGCATATCATTGTCTAGCTTCACCATTAGCACTCTCTCTGGGTATCTTAACTGCCAAGACTAGAAAGTGATTAATGCTAGAAAATAATAACAACTAATATGTTTTTGAACTAACACACTATTCTAAGTGATTTTACTAATATGTTTATTCATTTAATCCATCTGGTTACCATATGAAATTAGATTCTATGACTAACAACAGTTTGCAGGTGAGCTATCTGAGGCACAGAAGTTTAGTGAGGTCACAGTGGCAGATCCTATATTTGAACCCAGGCAATATGACTTTGGAATATGCACATTTCACTATGGCCTTTACTGTACTGGGCAATTAAGCAAATAGAAGAGGATTTTTGCCATGTGGCTGGCACCATTTGTTCAAGTTAAGGGAGGCAACCAGATAATAAAGGGTTGCTAAAAGAATTACAGTGAAGCAAGAGTAAAGCATTTTTAATGTAGGTACTTCTATAAAGGAGTTTTGTGGGGCATTTCTGATATTGGCACAATTTGGCCGATTACTCTTTTAAATACTGTGATATTAATTGTGTGATTCCAAGAGTTCATGCTGAGCAGTAGCAATATGGTTTTTTAAGGTAGAGACACCTGGGGTGGGATTGTAGCTCAGTGGTAGAGTGCTTGCATAGCATGCACAAGGCCCTGGATTTATTCTCCAGCACTAATAAAGAGTCAAAAGGACTTTTTATTCAAAATTATTTTTTAAAATAGTTTTCTGAGCCAGGTGCAGTGGTGCATGCCTGTTATCCCAGCAACTTGGGAGGCTGAGGCAAGAGGATGACAAGGTTGAGGCTGGCCTCAGCTACTTAGTGAGACACTGTGTCAAAAATTAAAAGGGACAGGATTTAGCTCAGTGTTAAAGCATCCTGAATTCACTCCTCAGTTTTCTGGGGTCTTCCTAATAGTATATAAATCAGCTAGGCACAGTGGCACACACCTATAATCCTAGTGACTGATGAGAATGAGGCAGGAAGATTGCAAGTTCAAAGCCAACCCCATAAACTTAGCAAGACCCTGTCTCAATATAAAAAAAATAAAAGGAACTGGGGATGTGGCTTAGTGGTAAAGTGCCCCTGGGATCAATCCCCAGTACCATCCCCTCAAAAATAGTATAAAAATTAATTACTTAAAGGAGAAACAAAGTATGCCTTCAGCCAACAAAAATAATTATGCCAGCTCCCTCCAAAAAAGAAATTTGGTTAATAAAATAGTATTAATTAGACTAGTTTGCATGTGGCTTGTTAATAATTTAGGGTAGATAGTTTTTTACCAAATGGTCAAAGGCCAAATCAGTATTTGCCAGTGATCCCTACAGAGTAATTTGGAAAAGAGGTGAAATGAAGTCTAGTCCTATAATTGTTATAAGCCTTATAGGTGTGGCAAAAATTCAGTCAGCTCTGGTCACCAAGCTCTCAAATCTCTGTGTCCCAGGTTTTCTCCTAGAGGCTTAGCTCTTCAGGTAGAGTTAGGCATCTTCCCCCATACTCTATTTGAAAAGTGGAGAACTCTTGAGAGAAGGTGGGTATTTTTCATGAGGTATCTATGAGAACTTGCTAATTAACTCACCAGATTCTCATTTGGGCTGTCTGTGACCCCCATGGGCGGTGGCAGCAATGGTGTGCACCTATTATTTTGTGAAGAGGTATTCTGCTTTATTTGTACCAGTAGCTCTTGGTGCTCTGACCCTTTGGCAGTCAGGCAGCTAGTGTGATTGGAGGACCTGGCTACTTTCTCTGGACTTGCCTTTCAAACAGCTCAGCATTTAAGTCCCTGTCCAGTTTCAAAACCCGAGAGTGGTGGAGGATCAGTGGTGAAGCAAAGAGGGATCACTCAAAAACATTTTCTTGTTTGCTTATAAAAGAATATGTTTGTTTTGCTAAATTTTTGGAGGGGGCTGGATGAGGGAGATTTTCCTTTTGCATTTTATTTAGTTGGTCAAACAAGCATTAAAATTATTGACTATTTGTAGAACAGCTAGTGGAGAAAGAGATGGTATGCCTTACAGGTTTGCTAAGTATAGGAGATTCCAATCTAGAAATTACAAGTGAATAATCCCCAAAGCAGCTAATGAAGAATTGGCTATAATTCAGTTTGTTTTTTATGAAGTAGTTGAGTAATTGATGGTGTGACAAGTGTATTATGCTAATGGAGTCATTTAATATCTTATGTTAACACCCACCTAAAAGGAATACTAAGTTAATTGATGTCTATTTAAGGAAAACCCTGTAGTGGTGTTGAATGTCAGAACTCATGATTTGGTTGCAGCTTCTCCGTCAGGCTGCCATTCCCGTTTCAATTTGACAATTTTTTTTCATAAGAATTATTTAACACTTTCACTCCGTTTGAAGCTTTTTCTCAAACTTGTATAATGGCAGATTGAGGACTTCACAAGTGTTTATGAAGAAGTTGATGAAGAACAGTATTCAAAGCTGGTTCAGGCACGGCAGGATGATGACTGGATCGTGGATGATGGTATGTAGGAAGAAATTACCTGCCAGGCACTGTGTTAGTTGCTTTTTGTAGATTTTCATGTGGAGTTGCTCCTTTGCCTGGGTAGATGTAAGGCATTGTTAGAATCGTACCTTTGGTTTGGATCATTTTTAGTTATTTGAGGATGAGGAAGCAGAACAATAAAAGTTTGATTTGGCAACATTTTGGAGAATCAAGGCACATACCTGAAGATAAACTATAAATCCCCCAGGAAATGATTGTTTGGGAATTGTCAAGATGTGCAAGACTCTGTGTTCAATCCTTAGCACCAAAAAGTGGGGGAGGGTGAATTGGGAGGAGCCATGTTCCTGTAGGGCCAAAAGACAGCATCTGAATTAAGGAATACAGGTTCAAGCTCTCTTTTCTATTTTCCCACTCTGTGACTTTGACCAAGTTACTTAATGCCCGTGAACCACAAGTTTTTGTTCTATAATGTGGAGATAAGAAAACTATCTCCCGAACTGCTGTGAGGAATACATGCAGTTTTAGGTATGAGAGGTAATATGAGCAGTGGAAAGCACTGGAACAGCTGGTCTTGCTGGGTGCGATGGCTCATGCCTATAATCCCAGTAAAGCACCTTTTTTTGTGGGGAGGGTACTGGAGGTTGAACTCAGGGGCACTCAACCACTGAGCCTTGCTTTTGCTGAGGCTGGCTTTGAACTTGTGATCCTCTTGTCTTAGCCTCTCAAGCCGCTGTGATTACAGGCGTGCGCCACCATGCCCAGCTAACGCAACCTTTTTTTTTTTTTAAGCTGAAGTTTTCTAGCACACTCTTAACAAAACACCCTTGCAACTTCTTCCCTCCCACCTCCCTCAAGCCAGTGAACAAGTACAGACAGTATTCTGTTCAGAGGTGGCTTAACAATTCCAAACAGTATTTCCCATCACTTTTTTTTAAATTTATTTTTATTGTAAACAAATGGGATACATGTTGTTTCTGTTTGTACATGGAGTAACAGCATACCATTTGCATATTCATACATTTACATAGAGTAATGATGTTTGATTCATTCCTTTATTTTTTCCTTCCCCCCCACTCCTCCCACCTCTCTTTTCCCTCTATACAGTCCCTCCTTCCTCCATTCTTGCCCCCCCTTACCCCCGTTATGTGTCATCATCCGCTTATCAGTGAGATCATTCGTCTTTTGGATTTTTGAGATTGGCTTATCTCACTTAACATGATATTCTCCAGTTTCATCCATTTGCCTGCAAGTGCCATAATTTTATTATTCTTTATAGCTGAGTAATATTCCATTGTATATATATACCACAGTTTCTTTATCTATTCATCAATTGAAGGGCATCTAGGTTGGTTCCACAGTCTGGCTATTGTGAATTGAGCAGCTATGAACATTGATGTGGCTGTATCTCTGTAGTATGCTGATTTTAAGTCCTTTGGGTATATGCCTAACACAACCTTTTGTAGCTAGGTTTTTGATCCTGTGGGCCAAATCATTTCCCTATTTCACCTAGCTAGGTATAGTATATATTTGGTTTTGATGCCACATCTGCTGTGTGGATGACTTGCCACATCTGACACCTGTTTGAACAGGATTCTGCTGCACTTAAAAATGGAACAGACCAGGAGACCAGGAGTGGGTACCAAAGTATTCTTTTTGCTTTGGCTAAAATATTATTGGTTACTGTGGAAACTTTATCTCAATATTAAATTTTGCTCCTGCAGATGGTACTGGTTATGTGGAAGATGGCCGAGAGATTTTTGATGATGACCTTGAAGATAATGCTCTTGATACCAGTGAGAAAGGTACCTCCAAGAGAATGTCATTTTGAGATTTAAAGAATTATCTAAAGTTTAAGATGACTTGGTATTCTGATACAGTTTCCCTTTGAGGGAGGAGGGCCCCCTGCAACTATTTTTAGATAGAGAATATGTTCTAATAGTGAGAGAATCATAATTGTGTAGAAAATTAAATGTAAGAAACAAATCACCACCAGAAAGTAAAAAGTTTCATGTTTCTATTGAAATTTTTAGTCCTCTGGTCAATTTAGAGTTGCTGGTATTGAGGGCTGCCACAGTAAGTGATGTCTTTTAATTCCTACTGAAATGATGGTCTTGGAATTTTAGCTCTTCAATAATAAGTTTAGAACTAGTGTAATCAGCTTGTTTTGTTTAATTGAAATTTAAAATGGTGTGAATGAATGTGTCAAATTTTCTTAACTGCACAATTATTGGTATTTTTTTTTTCAGGGAAACAAGCCAGATTTAGTTCTGTAAAATGAGAATGGGAAGTTCTCATTGGTATTTTTTTTTGTTTAGTTTGTGAATTAGTCTTCTACCACCAAGTGATAGATCAAGGTTCAGCAAACTATGGCATATTCACAGCCAGTTTTTTGAAAAAAACAAAACAAAACTTCATTGAGAGATAACTCACATGCCATACAGTTCACCAATTTAAAGTATACAATTCATTGGCTTTTAGTGTAGTCATAGAATTGTGCAGGTACCACCATAGGTTATTTTAGAACATTCTCCATTAACACCCCACACATCTTACCTGTTTTTATATAGCCCTTGAGTTAAGAAAAGTTTTTATATTTACAAAGTGTGTTTTTTGAAAAAAGAAAAATGTAAAGAATACATAGTTTTGTTACAGAATCCTATTTGACCACAAAGCCTTACATCTGTGCTATCTGCTCTTTACAGAGGGACTGGATTCTAATTTGCACATTTGTGTTTTGCAACATTTGTTTCCTCTTTCCAACCATTGATACAGACTAATTTTTGATGAATATTTTGAACTTTAGCAGTGTCTAAGAATAAAGACTCTTGTCTGCTTAACCACAGTATCATTATTGTCTATAGTAAAATGTCTCCAGTTTGCTGAGTAATGTCTCTTACAGCATTTTTTTTGTAGTATTGGGAATTGACCCAGGCCTTGCTTAGTGTGCACAAGACCCTGGATTCATGCCCTTCTTCTCTGGAGAGCATTCCGTTCCCTTAGCGTTGATAATAAATTCGATCTCCTGGTTAAGATGATACAAATTTCTTGTAAAACTACCTTTCCCTCTTTGTCATTAATGCAAATGTGTGGTGATGATTTGAGACCATGTATATATCCCATATTCCCTTGAATTTTCACCCAGTGCTTTCAGCATCTGTTGATGATTCTCTCCTTTTTAATTTTATTATTTTTGAGATGGAGTCTTGCTATGTTGCCCAGGCTGGCCTTGAACTTCTGGGGTCAAGTGATCTTCCTGCTTAAGCCTCCTTAATGACTGGGTCTACAGGTGCATGCCACTGCACTCAGCTTCTTTCCTTTTTAAAATTATCACTTCAAACTCATGGGTTTCTAGAGGATTTACTGTTAAAATTCATTGTTATCGCTTTTCCTTTCGATGTTCAAATTATCCTGGATTTGGCCAGTGGGAGTGGAACCCCTTTTAGGTGTCTCCTGTATCCTTTTGATATGATTCCATCAGTATATGAGCATTTCCTTGCTATCAGAGCCAAGAAGATGTTCAAGGTTACCTTGTACTCTTCCTATACCAGAGCTGGAATCAACTGCTTCTCTCCAGCCTCTTGGTTCCTTTCATGGGGAATGTTGTTTAAATCTGGGGAAGGGATACGTTCATTGCTCTTTGGTATGATGGCTTCTAGGCCCTTTCGGTAAACAACTAGGAAATTATGTTCTGAATTCATACTGATAAGTTTTATCCCAGTCCATTGCTACCGAATTCTTCATCTTCTCAATTCTGTATTTGTATACTTTCAATGAAAATCCTTGTCTTTTGAAATATACACATTTTTTTAGAATTACTAAACCAAAACCTCTGTTAACAACCTTTCTAAATAAAGTGTATGATTTCTTCACAATTTTCTAGTTCTTGGCATTTATCACACTAAAGGTCTATCTTGAGAGTTTTGTGTTTAGGAGTTATATTAAGTAGTTTTTTCTTTTATCATTTTACAGGTTCATTTGTTTTTGTGTTCAGATTTTTAAAAGTCTTCTCTATTTTTTTAAAATATTATAAAGTAACTATATGATATAAAAATAAAAAAGATACCGAGATATATGCAGAAAAGTCTTGCTCTTATTCCTGTGCCTTCTGTCTTATTTTTACCCATCTCTCTAAATAACCATTTTAATTAGTTTCTGGTTTATCTTTCCTTTGTTTACAGTTATAAAAAAATGTTTGATTTTCCCCCACATGGGATGTTATTTATTCATTCATCTATTAGAGTATGAATTGACCAGTTTCTGCCAACCTATGTAATGTAGAAACTCTATACACTGGTATCCTTTGGTTGAATTGTGGCTAATTGTGTATTTGTAGTTTATGTGAGTCTGGGAAGAATAGAATGAGCCTGTGTGCAGCATTATCTCCCAGAATCAAGGAGGCCTGTATTAGAGTTATGTCTATATTGTTAATTACATCAACTAGACATAGTCCCTATCACCTATATAGATTTTAGTTTTGGTCAGCTGCAACTTAGGAAGTTGGACTGGTTAAGGAGCTTCTCAAAGAGAGGACCCACATCCCACTCACTCCAGGGCTGATCACAGGAGCAGACATGAAGGAAGTATGCAGTATTTGTCAAATAAATGAGCCATCACTGTATGTCATATTGTTATCTTTCCTGGCAATATATTAGTAAAGAGAGTGATTTGACATTCTGGAAGAAAACTAGTTTTAGAAATTTGTATTTCATGCTTTTCCTCTACCATTCACCCACAAGTCCCCATTGTTTCAGTGTACCTCACTGGGAACCCAAGTAAGGTCACAAGATCTTAGGAAGGCAAATGCAATTCTGAAACCCACTTTATTTTTATTTTTATTTTTTTAGTTGTCGATGAACCTTTATTTTATTTATTTATTTTATGTGGTGCTGAGAATCAAACCCAGTGCCTCACACATTCTAGGCAAGCACTCCACCACTGAGCTATAACCCTAGCCCCTGAAATTCACTTTAAAAACTTATAAGAAATTGTAGTTTTGCCTAGAAGTACAAGGTCAGCTCTTTATGGTGTGTGGATCCAGTCCCTGGCATGTTGTTTTCAACTAGAGATGGAGAAAAATATTCATCAAGTTCAAATGAAGAAAAATAAGTGGGAAGGCACAATAAAACAAACACTAAGTTCTGGAACATTTTAACCCTTAGTTTATTCTGTTTTCAAACTGCTCCAGTTGGTCTCAATAAAGATACAATTTTCTTCATGCAATTCTCTGGTCTCACATTTTTTACAAATGTACTGCAAACCTTTTCACAGCCTTGCCATGTGAAAAATATCTGTTTTTATTGCAGTAGAATACATATAACAAAATATACCATTAGTGAAATTTAGTACATTTGCAGTGTTTGCAGCCATTACCATTATCTAGTTCCAGAACATTTTCTTCACCCCAGATGGAAACCCCATACTCATTAAATAGTCACTCTCATCTTACTTCCCTTAGCACCTGGCAACCATTAATCTGCTTTCTACTTCTTTGGTTTTGCCTGTTGTGGACATTTTATATGACTAGGATCATACAATATGTGACTTTTGTGTCTGGCATCATTTACTTAGCATACTGTTTTAAAGTTTAATCCATGTTACATAGCATGTATTAGTACTTGATTCTTTTTTATGACTGAATAATATTATGTGGATATGTGTCCCCTATTTTGTTTACCCATTCATCAGTTGATGGGCACTGGCTTATTTCTACCTTTTTAATGCTGCTATGAACGAAGTGTTCAAGTTTTTGTTTGAATACCTGTTCTTGTTTTTTTGGAGTATATACCTAGGAATGGAGTTGTGTTATGTGTTTCTATTTTCTTTCTTCCACAAAAGTTACTGTCTGTAGATAGTTTTGTAGTTTGTTTTTTTCACTTAGTATATTCTAAAAATCACTTCATATTAGTACTTAACAGACTTTTCTTTATTATTTATGTCTGTATGACTGCATAGTACTCCATTATATTGATATGCTGTCACTTATTAATTTCCTTGGGTGGACATTTATTTTCAATAATTTGCTATTACAAATAGTGCCACATCCAATAACTCTTATGCAGATGATGTTTTCCTCAGGGACAATTCCTAGAAGAGGGATTGTTGGCTCAGAGAGTGTGCACAAAATTTTTATTAGATGTTGACAAGACATTGCCAAGTTCTTCCTAGGAGTTGTCCTTTTGTACCCTCCCATGAACAGTGTATGAATGTGTGTTTCCCCAAAGCCCTGCTAACAGTATGTTGTCAAACTTCTGAATTTTTGCCAGTCTGATATGTGAGAAGTGGCATCTCAGTGTGGTGTTCATTTGCATTTATTTTATACATAAAGTTCTGGATTTTTTAATTTAATTTAATTTTTTGATTCATTGTACACAAATGGAATACAACTTTTCATTTCTCTGGTTGTACACAAATGGATCTTTTCATAAAACTTGATTACCACTTATATGTTTGTATTTATTGCTCACTTTCCTTTTGAGTTTCGATTGGTTGTTTTAGGTCTTTATATCAAGGAAATGTTTATTGGGGAAGTTGACCCTTTATCTGTGATACATATTGCAAATACATTTTCCTGGTTTTTCTTTGAACCCTTTTCTGGTTTAATTGGATTTATCAATCTGTTTTTTACTTGCAAGTGGATTTAGAATTAGTAGAAAGATTTTTACCATACCCAGCTTACAAAGGAATTTGCTTTTTTAAAGTACTTGTGTAGTTTTATTTTTGAAAATTTCATTTTGGTGTTTATATGGATCTTACAAATGGATAGCCAACACTATTTATTAAGAAGTCCATCTTTCCCCAAGTGAGTAAGTTGTCACCTTTATTATATACTAAATTTCCATACATGATTAGGTCTCTTTTCTAGACTGTATCTTTTACTTCATCTGGTCTCTCTATGTGTATGCCACTACCACACTATTTTAATTATTCATTTAATTTTTTTGAAATTGAGAATATTTGGGGATGAATAAAAAAGTGAGATTAAAATTGACAGTATTAGGAAGTTGATTTACACATGACCAGAAGAGAAAAACGTGGCAAAAGTTTTCCTTTAGTGAGCAAATGTTTCTCTGCTGTTTAGTGTTAATATGACAAATTGTAAATTTGTCTAGTTGCTGTTCCTCATAAAATGGAAATCAGGATGCCACAGTATCATAACTTGCAATTCCACTTTTTACAGTTAAGTTGTTCTGTCAAATTACGTGTAAAACCGAAGAGATGATTTCATGAAGGCTACTAGGATAAACACTTGATTCCAGATTTGTTTTAGTTATACATGACAGTAGAATATACTTTGATACATGGAGTATAATATCTCATTCTTCTGGTTATACATGAAGTAGATTGCCACCAGTTGTATAGTTATATATGTATACAGGGTAATAATGTCTGATTTATTTTACAATCTTTCCTATCTCCTGTCTCACTTTCAAAAAAGCTTTTTCTTCACACTAACAATTGCAATTAAATGGTCACGCTTAACTCATCCTGATAGTTAATTTGTGTTTTATCAGTTTTTGTAATAACATTTAGCCCAAGTTTTTGAATATAGCTTATTTTAAAGTTTCTTCTCTATGCACCTTGTGTAAAATCTTTATATGTTTGTATTTTGAATTCTTAATATTTTTCTTCCCAAATTCTCATATACAGAGAACAAATGACTAGCTTTTTGGTTTCCATTTTGACTTGGGACCATTTGTGTTTCTAAATAATTCAATAGGAAAGGATGCTAAAACACACAACAGAGGCAAGAGGAATGTAAAGAAATCTGCAGTGACAAAACCAAACAATATCAAGTCAATGTTCATTGCCAGTGCTGGAAAGAAAACCACAGATGTGAGTTTCATGGTTTCTGTATATTTTGTCTTTTCCTTTGAGAAATGAATTTAATATATGATTATACAAATATTAGCTGCTCAATACATATTTGACAACATTTTTCCAGCTTCACTTACTAAGTTGACTTTAGATTTCAAGTGAATTTAGGCATCTCAGTGGTTAGAACTTGGGAGATAGAAAAGAAAGACTGAGCATAAAAACTGAATTGAAAGTGTGTTTCATTTCAGTGACTAACAGGAAGATCATGGAATGAGAATGAAAATAGACGATGGGAACTATAAATTTAAAATTTACAGCCTGGTGTGGTGGCACATGCCTATAATCCCAGAGGCTCAGGAGGCTGAGGCAGGAAGATTTCGAGTTCAAAGCCAGCTTCAGCAAAAGTGAGGTGTTAAGCAACCTGTCTCTAAATAAAATACAAAACAGGGCTGGGGGTGTAGCTCAGTGGTCAAGTGCCCCTGAGTTCAATCTCTGGTGCCTACCCCACCTCAATTTCTTTTACATATACACAGGTGGTAGTTAAAATTCGTGAATAGATAAGAGCACTTAGTATGAATGAAATGAAGAGGTAAGGACTGATTAGTTAGGTTCTTCCTTTCATGGTCATGTGTGGTCTGGGCGAAAATTTTATGTGCAGGGTTTTCTCATTTTGCCTTCCTTTATAATCTGTAGAAAGCTGTAGATTTGTCTAAGGATGAACTGCTAGGTGACATTCTACAAGATCTGAACACTGAGGTAAGTGATTCTCTGGGAGTTGTAAAATGTGCAGGGAACAGGTTTTAGAAATAGTTCAGTAGTTGTACAGAATAGACTCGTTAGAAGTTAAAAAATGCAAGGACAATACCACCAAAACAAATGTCCCACAAAAATAAAAATAAAATCTTCTAATTAGTTTCTTCTCACCATTTTAGGTGAGTAGTTTCCAGCTGTTACAGCTATGTGATTATGTAGATGGGGCTGTGTGGGTGTATGTTGGAAGTAGTAAGAATACACCTAGGAGTCAGTTCTGTGAATGCTTACTGCTTGTGTTCAGTTGCTATAGCATATGTTCCTTAAATAGGTTGAAGCCTGTCAGTCTACACAATCAGGCGTAAGATCCTTGTCTTTAATTCTGAGTGGGAGCAAAGAAAGAGTATCCTATCCCTGATCAAACTCAAATAGGCTGATCTGCACTGTGAATTTGAAATTTGGCCATTTCTCATAAAGGCTAAGTGCTTATTTAGAAGTGTATTTCTAAGTGACTGTTGATCAGGATGACTAGCATCAACACTATGCAGTTGTATGTATCTTGATAGTTTTTAAATGTAATACTCTGGAAGGATAAGTGAAAGACTGTTAAATTTTAAAAAGAAAAGAATTGGTGAGGGGTGGATTCAGTATCTATTCAGGTTTTCTAGTGATTTCTGTAGTATTGTTGCTATAGTAACCACAGTACCTGAACATAGATCCTGTGGGGGGAGCAGGGAAGGGAAAAAAAGTGCTTATTGGGTTTCAGTGAGCAAAGAAATGTACTTTATCTATTACGTGGTAAACCAAGCCTGGCAGTGAATGTCTGTCTTACCCTTCCTTTTAGACACCTCAAATAACTCTTCCACCTATAATAATGCCTAAAAAGAAAAGATCCACTGGAGCTTCTCAGAATCCTTTTGCTGTGCACACCCCCAAGGTAAAGTGTGTAGAGGTACCCTGTCTTGATTTATGATATTGTTTTAAATTTATTTGTTTTTGCTTTTCTATTTGAAGGAAATGCCTTTGAATTTATTTTTGATTTTTAAAATTAGGACTGTCATTCAATATATAGTTTCATGTATTTCAAAATAGCATGTGCCTGCTTTTTTCATAGTACATTTTGTAGTAACTAATATGTGTTTATTATAGGTATTACAACTGTGCTAAATGCAATAATTTTCCTCCTGGAAACAAGTATTTTTTTTCTGTAAACCAAGGTAACAGTAAAATAATTGAAGCTGTTAAATTAATAATATATAAAACCTTTTTATAAATGGGAACTGTCATTATCTCTGGTCAAGGTAGGACAGTTGCATATTTTTCGTATGCAAGTCTTAAGTGACTAAACATTTAAAAATGTTTACAGGCAATTCCTTCAGGAAAAACTGCTTCCCCTGTCTCCAGAAAGGAGCTTTCATTAACTCCTGTTCCTCTTAAACGAGCTGAATTTGCTGGTAAGTCTGATGTCAGGCAGAAATGCAAGAGTGTTGAGCAGTTGCTGTCACAGTGGTAGAAGAGCTGGAGGCAATTGTGAAGGTATTGTGATGGCAAGTCTGAGTATGAAAGATTTGGATTCATAGTGCTAAAAGTTAAAAACATCCAATTTGGAGATTAAAGGGAAATACAAGCATAGTGTAGGAAAAGGGATGTGCTGATATTTCAGTGTTGGGTAAACCTTTGTGCATCAGGAACTAGCATGTGACAGGAATATATGCTTATGCCTACAGGAGAGCTGGTGCAACCAGAGTGTCCAGAAGATGAGCATGAGTCAGGGGAAATGGAGTTTGAAGATGGTGACTTCGATGAACCCATGGAAACTGAGGACGTGGACATGAAGCCTGTGGCTACCAAAACTTGGGACCAAGAGAGTGAGCCAGCAGAGTGGATGAAACACAAGGCAGATCCTAGGAAAGAGACCATGTCTTGCTTGTAAGAGCATTTTCTGATTATTATTTTTTTCCTGGCAAATAGCACTCTAATTAATCTATTAGATTTTGAAAGATTTTGGAAAATTTGATTTCTGCAGGGGAAATTTTCTCCCAGATGTCTCTTGTTGGGGCATTGATCAGGAAGACGACAGCAGTTTCTCAGCACAGGAAGTTCAAGTGGATTCCAGTGAACTGCCATTGGTAAAAGGGACAGATGAAGAACAAGTGTTCCAGTTTTATTGGCTGGATGCTTATGAAGATCAGTACAACCAACCAGGTAATCAAAGATAAAATAAACATATGTCTTGATGGAATAGCAAGTTTTCCCTTAAATACTTAGTGAGGAAAATTGGCACAGGCTTTGCCCTCACGTATGTGCATTGTAGAAGAGCAGTATGTTCATTGTAACATACATGAGCCACCTTGGTGGAGAGGAGCTGTGATGTGAATAGTCCTTAAAAATGCCTATTCCAAAAATCAGTTATATGGGATTTTTGAATGTGCTTGTAGTTTGCCATTGATATATCTAAAGTTACAGGATACTTCAAATGGAATCAGTCATTAATTTGTCTCTTTATTTAGCAAATTGAATACCTGTTGTATTCACTGAGGGGGGTGAACAAACTGCACAAATTCCCTATGCTATAATATGGCTTATATTTTAATGGGGTGGGAGTGGGTGGGGGGAAACTGGCAGTAAATAAAAGAAACTGGTAAATGATGTAAAAGGGAGCTAGTTGGAGGATTGTCAGTGAAGGCCTGTCTTAAGAGATGATTCCTGAGCTAAGATGTGAGGCACATACAGAGTTGAGGAAAGGGCATCTCAACTTAACAATCCAGTAAGTGGGAAGGACTGGCAAGAAGGAGGACTGTGTGATTGTAGCAGTTATCAAGTGACAAGATTGGTATGCAGTGAAGTTGGAGATAAACCAAAAGCCCACATATTGATGGATGGTCCCATAATTGAGTTATATTTCAACAGGAACTCTCTTGTCTGTGAAGAGAATAGGCAGAGCATGTGTGTGCATGCTTGTACATATACTTGTAGAAGGATGGTCTGTAGTGGGGTAGGAAAGTGCAGAAGCCTTGGAGATTGGTCAGTCCAGGGCAGAGGTGCTAGTTACCTGGACCCTAGAGGGTAGGAAGGAGAGAAATGAAGGCATTTAATAAGTATTTGACACAAACTTATTGATGGATTGGATTGGGGCTTTGATGGAAAGGGGGAATCAAGACTGATTCCCAGGTCATCCTAATGAGCTAGTACTGTGAATTCTTGATTCACAAAATGCTGGGAAGAAGTTGAAGAAAAGGGCCATCCAACAAATGAAACAAAAAGTTTATTCTCCTTTAAGAATTCATAGGACTGACCTTCTGATAAGGGGGTCTTACTAACTCACTCCTTGTAAAGGGAAAAAAAATCACCTAAGAGGTGCTCAGAATGCCCTTACTATGACAGAGGAGGCTTATTTCATTTTGAGCAATGATTACTGTTAGAAAAGACCCTCCTCGAATTGAACAGATACCTTTCTGGTGGTGCTTCTGGACCTGTTTCTCTTTAACCAAATTGAATGTCTTATTTCAGTTTTTCAGGACAACTTTTTTTAGAAACTTAAAAATCACCTCCAAATGAATGCTTTTTCACTAAACAGAAATAGTGGAGTCTCTCTCTCTCTCTCTCTCTCTCTCTCTCTCTCTCTCTGTCTTTCTCTCTCTCTTTAATCTTTATCGTCCACCTAAAAAAATAGGAGCCTAGTAATTCTGACGTATCTCATTTGATTTTCATTAAACAGATCTCTGAATTTCAGTAGCTGCCTGTTAGTCCTTGGATATTTTTTTGGTCCTGGGGTTCTTATCCTCTTCTTGTTTTCTAAGACCTCGGGGAAAACGTCTCAACTTCATGGAACTGAGAGATGTGATCAGCAGCATATGAACCCCCACATCCCCAAAGATGTCTATGTACTAACATTTGGAGCCTTTGATATGTTTCCTTGCATGGAAAAAGGGACCTTATAGATTTGATTAAATTAAGGCTCTCAAGATTAGGACAGGATCTAAGTGGGCCCAATGTAATCCAGAAATCCTTGTAAAAGGGAAGGTCATAGTCAGAGAAGGAGATGTAACTTGGAAGCAGAAGTTGAAGTCATGCAGGTTTACCAACCAAGGAATGTGGACAGCTCTTGGAAGTTGGAAATGGCAAGGAAAGGATTGTGCCCTAGTGTAACCCTGCTGACAAATTTGGTACTTCTGACCTCCAGAGCTCTAAGATCATAAATTTGTGTTGCTTAAGTGTTTAAAAAGACAGGAGGTTATCCAATTTCTTTTTCTGTCTCTTTGAGGCCTTCACTGTGGGAATGGGCATGACAAGATCTGTTGAAATAATGTAAAATATAGCATATACCCTTTAATAGAATTGTATGATGTAAACTACTTTTCAAGGTGGTTTCCTGGAGGCTGAATCCAGTAAAAATGGAGTAACTCCATGTTGTAAAGCATGTGTGTGAATAAGAAGAATGAGTATTAAACATCAGACTTGAAGACTAGATTTACCTTAAAGATAATTGGCCATTGCCTTTATCTAGAAAAATGTTAATGTTCCTGGGAGAGGGGACAGAAACATTAATGTGCTTCCTTTTATCAAATACATACACACTTGTAGAACCACTTGAGTTGCATGCTACCATGTATTAGTTTCTGAGATAAAGATAAAATCAATCTTATAAATGGTATCTTAACCTACTTTAGCTAGGATAAGCTGATTTGGTAGACCTTCTCACCTCTTTGACTACTTCTTTGTTACTCTGCTGGAAGGTAGGCTGGAAAGTATGTTTATGTGAGACTGAGCAGATGATTTCTGATCCATTGCTGAACTCCCAGTGGGGTTGCCCCATTGTACAACCTCAGGGAATACCATGTTCACAGCACAGCAGTGTGAGTGGTGTACCCTGAAGCTGTGCAACATGGTGGACTTGCTTATCCCAGTACTGTTCCTTGTACTTTGCTGTGTCTGCTCAATGCTATATTTTATTCCAGTCTTGGTTAATGGTTCCATCAAAACCAGACACCTGGAAGCCATCCTTGATGTGCTCCTTTTCCTCACTTCCATTACCAAGTCTTGTTGCTTTATTCCTTCTAAAGTAGATAACCTAACTCCTCATAACTGGTGCCCCTTGATCCCTTGTTACCTACTGAATTCATCGTACCAGCCTCCTAATTGATCTCTAAACTGTTATCTTCCACATTACTGCCAGAGTGGTTGATCAGACATTGACTATGTCTTCTCATTTAAAAAAATCCTCACTATCTCTTGCCTATAACATAGAGTTTAAGCTCCTTAACACATTTCTGAAGCCTGCTGTCTATGAATTTTTGCCCTAGAAATTGCTCCTGCATGTCCCTTTATTCATGGTGTTTGTCTGACTGGGATCCCCTTATCTGACACATTCTTCAAGATTCAGCTAAAGTGTCTTTTCCTGAGGGTTTTCCTAAACCTCGAGATGGACCTCAGAGCCCTGTGACCTCATCATATCCTTTCTCATTGTAGCATTTGTCATATGATTTTGAAATGATCCGAATCTGTTTTTCTCTCTCTCCCAAAGTCTTTAAGCTGCTAGAAGACTGGAATCTTTCATTTCCAGTATTAAGTACAGTGCCAGGCCCATAGTAGTTATTCAGTAAATGGTCTTTGAAATAAACTACATAATGATTGACAATCTTGTGGATGTACATGGAGGGTTACAGAGAACCAGAGTTGAATTTGTTGCTGTTATTTAGTTTGCTTCTTAAATTCTTGTAGCAGTGTGAAATAAGAATGAGTAACACAAAAGTGGATGGTGACCCCCCTCTCAAGTAAGTGCCTATAAAGCATCATTGCCAGTGTTGGTTACCAAGGATCAGAACTTTAAACAATAGTCCTGGGCTGGGGTTGTAGCTCAGTGGAAAAGCACTTGTCTAGCATGTGCGAGACACTAGGTATGATCTTCAGCATCACATAAAAATAAATAAATAAAGATATTGTGTCCATCTCCAACTAAAGAAAAAGACAACAGTCCTCTTCCTTCCTTTGTGAAAATAAGTTTGTTATTTCCACCTTTTGTTTTTTGGTTTATACTCATTAGTAAACAACATTGTTTCACAGGGCAAAGATCTACTAAGGTACCATCATGTCCACTATAACAGTCACTGACCATTTGCAGCTCTTTTAATTTAAACTACTTAAAAGGAAATAAAATTTAAAATTCAGTTTCTCAGCCAGTAACCACCTTTTAGGTGCTTAATTGCCATATGTAAAAAATAGCTTCTATTTTGGATAGGTCAGATACCAAACAAATACATCATCACAGACATTTCTCTTAACTAGTGCTGGTTTGTAGTAAGGGATATTGGAGGCTATGATTGAAGCATTGAGGCACAACTAAATTTGTAAAGTAACCAATTTATGCTATGTGTTGGATTTCTGATTCCAGGCCAGTGTCATGGGTAGGCTTTTTAAATCAATAATGGGGAAAAAACTTTTTTGGTGGTGTTAGGAATTCAGCGAAGGGCCTTGTGCATACTAAGCATGTACTCTACCACATACCTCTACCACATACCTCCAGCCCAGGGAAATATTTTGCAAATAACTTTTTTGAGATGGGGTGTCCCACTACGTTGCCCATGTTGGTCTCAGACATCTGGGCTCAAGAATTTCTCCTGTCTCAGCTGTCTGAGTAGCTGGGGCTATAGGCACATGCCATGGTGGCCAGCTGATATTTTTTGCAATTGAAATAGGTACTAATCCTATTACTGGTCTGTCATATAAGTGCTGAAAAAGGCTTCAGAGATTAACTAGTCTAGTTACTCGCTTAGCAGGAAACCAAGACTCTGAAAAAATGAAAGCAGTTGGCTCTTTAGTAGAAGTCAGGGCTTCTCATCGTCAGTCCACGTTGCTATTTGGTGGTACTTTGCAAGTTGTGTCCTCTGCAGTGGCACATCTTTCTCTGTTTTTGATGCCAATGGGTTAAATAAAATAGCTTTTTAAAAAGTCCTTTAATCTCAGAGGGTTGAACAGTTTCATCATGATAGTAGGTAATGATCACTGAGCTTTGTGAAAATCAATGCTGCTAATAAAAATGAAGTACTCCCAAAGACCCTGTTATTGTTTCTCACTTTCTTACAGATTCTAAGTCAGTCAGTTGTTGCTGAATGCACCATAATTATGAAAAGAATTTTACTCTTTGCATATGGGAAGATATCCTGTCTTCATTATGACTTTTTCAAGGTTGAATAATCCTGACTGCACCTGGTTTCAGCTAGTAACTTTGGGGGGAATGTAATCTTTGTTTACCATGATCTTTTTGTGGCAAACGAGGCATAAACAGTGTCAAATGTGTTGCATGAAGTGTGATATTAGTTTGACTGTGAAATGAGCTATTTGAATCTTTGAATCCAATATTAGGGTCTTTATTTTTCTTTGCATGGAATTTTGTTTTTCCATCTTTAACTGTCGTGAGGATGACTTCTAATTTTCTGAGCTACTGTGATTTTTTTCTTTAAATCATCCCACAGTCCGCCCTTTTCTCTCCCTTTTCTCCCCCCACCCCAGCTGAAAATCACACAACTCTTATAAGAGTTTTAATCATCTGCAGAAATAAAAATCCTTAGATAGTCTTATTTCTACTAGGATGAGTGACAAAAGGAAATACTGATGATGAGCTGTCTTATGAAACTGGGGTAATTGGCTTTGTGAACAGTAGCCTTTGCATGTACCAGAATTTTCTTAGTTTCTCAGATAAATGACTGTGTTCAGAGGCTATGTTGATTATTGCTCTCTAATCATGGAGCCCTGGAGTTTTTACAGTGACCCTCTCTTGGGTTGACTATCAAATCTTAGAAGTTCTTTCTTAATGGCCAGTTTTCTGTTGAAGGAATGGGGAGAACAATGATTTGATGTCTAGAAAGGCATGTTTTTACTTTGTTGTTTATGTTACTGAGGAATCCCAAAAAGAGGATAGCTACTGATTTTGTTAGTAAACCATTTGTTAAATTGAAGCAGAAGAGAAAGTAGCATTATAAATACTAACTAGCCAGATGTCTTAAAAAGCTTGTGCCATAGAAAGGGTGAAAGTAGAACCTGTTATGAGATATTTATGTTTATGTAGAATAGTAGATATGTGTTAGCCAGCCTTTCATCACTGTGACCAAATAAATACCTGACAAGGACAACTTAGAGGAGGAAAAGTTTATTTTGGGCTCATGGTTTCAGAGGTTCAGTCCATGAACCTCTGACTCTATCTCTGGAACCAAGGTGAGGCAGAACATCATGGTAGAAGGGTGCGGTGGAGGAAAGCTGCTTTAGCACATGGTAGCCAGGAAGCAGAGAGGGGAATTGAATTGCAAGGGACAAAATATAAACCTCAAAGGCATGCCCCTAGTGATGCAGTTTCTCTAACCATGCCCCACCTGTCTATAGTTTCCATCCAGTTAGTCTATTCAAACTAGAATGGACTGGTTAGGTTACAACTCTCATAATCTAATCCTTTTACTTCTGAATATTTTGGCATCAACAGGAGCTTTTGGGAGACACCTCATATCCAAACCATAATAAGATATAAGATGAATTTTTTTCCCAAATACAACTTTACATATAGAAAAATACTGACATATATATCCTAATACATGAATATTGTTTTTTTAAATCAGTAAATGCAAATGCTAAAAATAAATTTAGAATGATACTCTCATTTGTAAGTTTTCATGAGGTTTTAATAGAAGATTTGTTGGACACTAGTTTTTTTTTTCTTAATCTGGGTAATACTGGTTATAGGGAATATTTATACCAAATTAGAGAATTATTCTGTCCCCTTTCTCTCAGGGGTTGTACCACTGTGATAGTGTAGTATGACATAAATACTGGGTTAAGAACTGACTTTATATATTTGCTGTTAGAATGAGTTATCACAAAGGCATCAATGTGTGACCACATTCAGTGAGCCTTTTTGTCGTTTCTATGATTTAGTGTAATTGCAGTGCTTTCTTTTTAATTAATTTAGTTTTCCCTTATTTTTTTAGGTGTGGTATTTCTGTTTGGAAAAGTTTGTATCGAATCAGCCAAGACCTATGTGAGCTGTTGTGTCATGGTAAAAAACATTGAGCGAACACTCTATTTCCTTCCCCGTGAAATGGTAAGAATTAGCGATTAGCTTTGAGATCTCAGTAATTATATATGGCACCCATTCTGTATATTGTCAACCCTGTCCTTCAGCAGGATAGCAGTTCTTTATAACTTCGATGCTTTCTTACTTCCTGCCTTGTGACCACTGATTGTCACCAATTCCAATAGAGGTTGGGGAAATCCGAGAAATGAAGTAGAACTCAGTTTTCCAACTTGTTAGAATGAAAGTGTCTGAGTTTTAATACATAATATTATATTTATTTCCCTTACTCCTCATTTCCATAGTAATTGGGCTTGAGACTCTAAGGCTCTAAAACGTGACATGACATTTGGCCCAGTTTTCCTGCTCTTGCTGCATAGGCAGCAGTAATATTTCCCCTGTAGCCATTTAACATCAGTTCCATTTGCTTCTTCTCCTTTATTTGGGACTTTTAACATCTCCAGTCTGCTCCCAGTCTCAGCCCCTACCCATTTCTGTTGAATTGTGGAGCATCTTGGTCAGGATTTAAAATCCTTATTTTCCCATTTTTTTTTTTTTTAGGATTGATCATCTTTGCCTTGCTTTATGATGCTTTGGGAGGAATTGGCCATTGGGTTTAGTATTTTTGAGGGATTGTTTTTGCCTTTGAACTCATCTTTGAGACTATTAAATGTTTAAATGGGTGAGGATGAAAACTGTTTTATACTTGGGTTTTTGGTGGTTAAGAAGATCTTATGTACAGATACCTTTTCTCCCTTTCTCCTTTCCACGGGAGAACAGAAAGTTGATCTAAATACAGGGAAAGAAACAGAAACTCCAGTTACAATGAAGGATGTTTATGATGAATTTGATGAAAGAATAGCAGCAAAATATAAAATTATGAAGTTCAAGTCCAAGGTTTGTATTTGGTGGTGAATTTCCCTCCAGCTTTCTTTGTTTTTTTTTGTTCATGTCTTGATTTAGCAAATAGTTATTGTGTTTCTACTTCATACAAAGTGCCTTCTGCATATCTCTATCTCATGGAATAGAAATCTCATAGGCATGAATATAAAAACAGTGTATTAGATTTTTCAAAATATTTTTCTTTCTTTTTAAACTACTTATAAAATAATGGTCATGAATTTGAATATATAGATAACTTGAAGCAAATTATTACTTCAAATGCTTACATGTGCTGCTTTATTCTGAAATGGCTAAGGAAACATGATTTTATTATTAGTTATTGCCAATGCTTTTTGGTTAGAAGGTTAAGTAAGTTTTTATTTAAAAAATCAGGGACTATGATGTTATTTCTGATAGAGTGAAAATATTCTATTAATGTGATACATATGAAAAATTGTCCAAGCTGGTATTGGTGGCACATGCCTCTAATCCCAGTGACTTGGGAGGCTGAGGCAAAAGGATTGCAAGTTTGACACCAACAATAGTAACTTAGTGAGACCTTGTCTCAAAAAATAAAATAGCTGGGGATATAGCTCAGTGGAGAATGACCCTAAAAAAATAGGAATTTTGTTTTGATATTAGTGAGGTATTGATGCCTTTGGCCATAATTGTGGGGTCTGTAGCCCACTGAAAATATTGGTTATTAGTAGTGATGGCAAGAAAGGGAGGATTGAGTTGCAAAAGATACAGCTAACACTCTTAACTGCTTAAGTTTTGAATTGTGGCTGAGATATTTCCTTAAATTTCTAGAAGTAACGCACAAGGTCCTGGGTTTGATTCCTAGCACTGCAAACAAAAACTAAAAACATAAAATTCCAGGGGAAATGTGGTGTAATGGTGAAGAGTATGAATGTTAGGGTCAGGTTGCTTGTGCTTTAAGTCCTAGCCCTACTGCTTACTAGTATGTGACTGTACTAGTGGCTTCTCTGTGCCTGTTTCTTCATTATCAAATGGGGCCCTATTGCAAGGATTGTCCTAAGGGTTAAATCTGTTGATTCATATTGAATTATTAGAATAGTACTTGACACACAGCCAATACTCAGTGCATATGAACTATAATTTTAATGTTAATTATTATAGCAAGATAGAGTTGCTTAATGTCAATTAGTCACAAATAATTTTTATTTTTTATTTTGAGACAGGGTCTTGCTATGTTGCTGAGGTTGGCCTTACACTCATGATTCTCCTACCTCAGAATTTTGAGTAGCTGAGATTATAGGCATGTGCCACAACCTGGCTCTTGCAAATGATTTAATGCATTAACATTGTAAAAAAATTAATCTTTTCTTGCTCCAATTTGAATGCAAATATTTTGACGTTCTCTCGTGTCCAAGAAAAGTCCTTTTAACATTGTCACTGAGTGTCTCAGTCCTAGTTGAAAGGTGAAAGGATACCTTTTTGGCTTTAATTACTCTTATATCCCATAAGGATGCTAGATTCTTGATTATTTAATATAGGAGCATGTATTTTTTATGTAATGCTGGCTAATTTGATTTTTGAAAGGGTTTTTTTGTCTTAATGATTTTTAAAAATATCTATTTATCCAGACAGTGGAAAAGAACTATGCTTTTGAAATACCTGATGTTCCAGAAAAATCTGAGTACTTGGAAGTTAGATACTCGGTAAGTTAAAGAAAATTACTGGGTTTTGGTGAATGACATTTTTTTCTGTTTTTGAACTTTCAACTAGCTTTTAATTCGGAGTATTGGCAGGGCTCCTCAAGCCCACAGTTCATTGAGGTGGACTTACAGTAATGAATAATTGAAATGGATGAAATTAATTTTAAGTACATAGTCTACAGGTTATACTGCCTTTCTCTGCTTTCAAGTATGCAGCTTTAAACAAATAACTTGAAACAGCACAATTGTTTGTCAAGTGGAATGAATGCCACATGATGGAGTTGAACATCATTAGTCTGTTAAGTGTCTCTTGTAAGCAGTGGAAAGGTGAGAGAGGAGTGTCAGTAGCATCATTATAGTGCTGCTCTTGCTCCTGTGACAGGCAAGGTCGTTGCTGCAGGGTGTTAATTAACTAGACCTTAACCTCTTTTTACCTCTGTTCTAGTGTTTTGATCCCCCAATGTTGGAAAAGGGAAACTTTTAAGAAATGTTTTTGACAGTGGTGATGAAAAGTACCATGGAAACATTTTCAATGAGTCCCACTCTGTTGCTTTCATTCTTCTAATGGAGTGGTACTTACTTGGCTATTCTTTATCAGTGAGGCATGTACAGCTCTGGACACAAATTCTCTCTTGGGGGAGCTTCTTGGCCTATTTTCTTCTAATGGGTGTCATCAAGATGCATTATTTTGTCATCGTGAATTGTTTTTGTTTCCTACTGTGAATTGTTTTGGATTTCATTTGTAGCAAATTACATTTCATATGTATCAAAGGGGTTTTTTTCTGCTGCTTCATAGAGAGGCTTTTGTTTATTTCAAATATAGACTTTGGAAAATGTGAAGTAATAGTTTTAAACAAAAAAGATTTTTTTTTTGCGTTTTTTTTAGGCAGAAGTACCACAGCTTCCTCAGGATTTGAAAGGAGAAACTTTTTCTCATGTATTTGGAACCAACACATCCAGCTTGGAACTGTTTTTAATGAACAGAAAGATCAAAGGACCTTGTTGGCTTGAAGTGAAAAATCCACGTAAGGAAAGATTTAATCATAATGCATAATTAGATTGCTGATAAATGTGTTTCCCCCCCCAAAGGGAAGTTAAGGAATTGATCTATTTATTTTAGTGTATTTACTTCCTTTTGTATTTTTTCTTCAAGGTTTTCCTTGAGTGATTGTAGAATATATTTGGAATCACTTTATCTCTGTAAGGCCTGGCAGTTTAGTCTAGAGGGAGGGCTTAGTTAGCACAGGCAGCTGTTTGGGGTGCATCCCTCATTATGCTGTTGTTTGCATGTACTTCCCACCTGGCTGATAATACCCTGCTGTTCTCCATAGTAAACTGCTGCTGACCTTTGGCGGGGAGGAGAATCACTACTTAATTTGGATAGTGCTTGTTTTGCCCATTACTTGATATTTTTCAGCACTTGTATCTAAGGTACTTTTTTATCTTCATGAATCTCTTCAAAATGTTTTATGCTTCCTCCAAGGTAGTGCTTTGAGTTTTTAAACCTATCTTGGGTCCTGGATTCTTTAGATAATTTTACAAAAGCTATGGATGATTTTTCTCAAGAAAATGAACATATGTACACACATACCCAGTAATGTGGCTTATTTTTAATTAGATGTTATGCCATTTTTAATAGAAGATAGGACTGAAGAATATCAGTTAATCACAGATGTCATAATTATAGTATTTTTTAAGTTAAAAAAAGCTATTTATGTGTTATGTCTATTTTTTCCAGAGCTCTTGAGTCAGCCAATCAGTTGGTGTAAATTTGAGGTGATGGCTTTGAAACCAGACCTGGTGAATGTAATTAAGGATATTGGTCCTCCTCCACTTGTGGTGATGTCTTTCAGCATGAAAACATTGCAGAATGCAAAGAACCATCAAAATGAGGTAAAAAAATAGGACATAGTTTGTATTTCTGCCTTAGAAGTGATACTTGCCTGAACTTGTATAGCTTTACTGCAAAAAAGTTGTTCTGTTTGGAGGTGAAACAATACTAATTTACTACCAAACTTCATTTTGGAGAATGAATTGAATTTGTCTGTTTGGTATTGTGAATTTTTTTCAAGGACTTAAATTGCTGGAAATATTTTATTTTTTAAATGGACACAGAGAATAATACGATGAATTTCCTATACCAATCACACATATTCAGCATTTAGCAAGATTTTGTAACACTTGTTTTTGTCCCTTCTCTTTTTACCTTTTGAAGTATTTTAAGGCCAATTTCAGACAGTATGTCATTTTAATCCTGTATGCCTTCATGTACTTCTCTCAAAATACGCACATTTTCTTATATACCATCATTAACATGCCCAGTAACATTAACAGTGATTCCTTGATTTAATCTGAAATCCCCAGTATATACTTAAATGACTACGTTTCTCACAATGTCTTTTAACAGATGGTTTGAATCAGGATTTACACAAGATTCACAGATGGTGTTTAATTTTTGTGCCACTTCTGTCTCTTAAATGGGAGCAGCGCCCACCCAATCCCTCCACTTTTTTTTCAATGACATTGAATGATTAAAAGAATCACTGATGGTTGTCTCATAGAATGTCCCATTTTCTGTATTTGTTTGCTCTGTTGTGGTATCATTGGACTTCTTCCTCTATACCAGTGGTTGGCAAACAATGGTCTGTGATCCAAATTTAGCCCACTACCTATTTTTATAAATAAAGTTTCCTTGAAATACATCATATTTTCAGCTGTTTTTGCACTACAACAGCAGAGTCAGGTAGTCATGACAGAGACCATGAGACCTGCAAAGCCCCAAATACTTACTTTTTTGGTCCTTTATAGAAACTGGGTGCCTACTCTTTGTCTATCCTTTATGTACTCATGCTATAAGTTATCTCTAAAGGATGAATTAGATTCAAGTTCAACTTTATTAGTCAAAATACTTTATAGGTGGTAGAGTGTACTTCATATTGGAAGACACATAATGTCAGGTTAAGCTGCTTTAGTGAGGCTATGATTGGTCAGTGGGCTCAAATGGTGATAACCATTGTATATTTCTCCATCAGCTTTTCATCTAACCTTGCCACTGCAGGTGTTTGGGGCTGGATAATTCTTTATTGTAGGGTGCTGTCTAATGCATTGTGGGATATTTAGCAGCATTCTTGGCCTCTACCTGCTAGATGCTAGTAGCACCCCTCCCCACTAGTTGTGACAGCCTAAAATTGCCTCCAGTCACTGTCAAATATTCCTTAGAGGGAAGTGAGGGTACAGTTATCCCCAGTTGAGAACTACTATTCTAATGCTATTTTAGCTGAATTAGTTATTTCATTAGGAGTTGTAAAATGGGTGTTTTTCATATATATATGTAAGTATGTATATATATATATATATTCATATATATGTTTATATATGTATGTATATATATGTATATTCCCTATCTTTTAATCTATTGCATTCATTATTATTTTATTTTTGAGACTATTATTTTGAGATGGGAGTCTCACTACGTTGCCCAGGCTGGCTCTGAACTCCTGGGCTCAGGTGAGCTTCATGCCTCAGCCTCTCAAGTAGCTGGGACCATAGATATGTACCAGTGTGCTCAGCTTGTTAATTTGATGCTTTTATTTTTCTCACTGGTCAATGAGAGTTTCTTTGTTTGCTTCTAAGTCATTTTGACATTAATAGGGGTCTTTTTAAATAGCGTTTTTGACAATATTCATTCTTTCAGTATGGTGTTTTCATCTTTATTTATTTATTTTTGGCAGTGCTGGAGACTGAATGCAGGGCATTGTCCACGCTAAGTGCATGCTCTACCACTGAGCTATATCCCAAGCCAAGATCTTTAAATAACCATTACTCTAGTAGATGGTCAGAGTTAATAGTTAAGTGTTTGGGAAAGGTTTAATAAGTCCTTAGTTAAAATTAAAAAGAAATATCCATTTTCTTGTGCCCAGAGTGAGGTTTTCACAGAATATTTCCTAATAAAGGAAATAGGGGTCTGTGGAGAAATAGCTTATTCATGGCAGGGAGTGTCTAAGATAAATCTGGAACATCTTGTTATATTAGGAAGTAAGGATGATATTAAAATCTACTGAAGATATGTCAGACGGATTCAGGAACAACTTGAAGAGTATCCTACTGACCAAAGGTGGGACAACATGAGCATAAGAATAATTGCAATAGATGTAAACACTCAGATTTTTGAGTTCATAATGATACTAACAATAATAACACTGCTACATTGCTCACTTATGAAGGATACTTGAGAACTATCTCATTTTTAAAACTGATAAAGGAATCAAATCAAGCATTATCCTGACTTCTCTGGAAAACATACTGTACCTTAGGCAACCAAATAATTGATGAAGTTTCTCTTCTTAGAAGGTTTCCAGCTAATAAATAATGAAGGAAAAATGGAATATGACCACTTTCTAATCCCCAGTGAAATATGAATCTAGGCAATGATTGACAGTGGCTGCTAATTTCACTGAAATATAGAAAAACAGACATTGCGTCTGCTTTCTTTTTTTTTTCTTTCTTCTGTTTTTTTTTTAATTATTGTAAACAAATGGGATAGATGTTGCTTCTCTATTTGTACATGGAGTCAAGGCATACCATTTGTGTAATCATAAATTTACATAGGG
The DNA here is from genome assembly GCF_902686445.1 of Sciurus carolinensis. Taxonomy (NCBI): domain Eukaryota; kingdom Metazoa; phylum Chordata; class Mammalia; order Rodentia; family Sciuridae; genus Sciurus; species Sciurus carolinensis. The sequence goes on along the minus strand of NC_062232.1, from coordinate 15,951,661 downwards.
TAATGTTGTTTGATTCATACTGTTATTTTTTCCCTTCCCCCCCACCCCTCCCACCCCTCTTTTCCCTCTATACAGTCTTTCCTTCCTCCATTCTTACCACCCTCCTTATCCCTAATCCTAAACCTAACCCTAACCCTAATGCTAACCCCTCCCACCCCCCATTATATGTCCTTATCCGCTTATCAGCGAGATCATTCATCCTTTAGTTTTTTTGAGATTGGCTTATCTCACTTAGCATGATATTCTCCAATTTCATCCATTTGCCTGCAAATGCCATAATTTTATCATTCTTCATTGCAGAGTAATATTCCATTGTGTATATATGCCACAGTTTCTTTATTCATTCATCAACTGAAGGGCATCTAGGTTGGTTCCACAATCTGGCTATGGTGAATTGAGCAGCAATGAATATTGATGTGGCTGTATCTCTGTAGTATGCTGATTTTAAGTCCTTTGGGTATAGGCCAAGGAGTGGGATAGCTGGGTCAAATGGTGGTTCCATTCCAAGCTTTCTGAGGAATCTCCATACTGCTTTCCAGAGTGGCTGCACTAATTTGCAATCCCACCAGCAATGTATGAGTGTACCTTTTTCCCCACATCCTCGCCAACACCTATTGTTGCTTGTGTTCTTGATAATCACCATTCTAATTGGGGTGAGATGAAATCTTAGGGTAGTTTTGATTTGCATTTCCCTTATTACTAGGGATATTGAACATTTTTTCATATATCTGATGATTGCTTGTAGATCTTCTTCTGTGAAGTGTCCGTTCATTTCTTTAGCCCATTTGTCGATTGGATTATTTGTATTCTTGGTGTAGAGTTTTTTGAGTTCTTTATAGATTCTGGAGATTAGTGCTCTATCTGAGGTATGGTTGGCAAAGATTTTGTCCCACTCTGTAGGCTCTTTCTTCGCATTGCTGATAGTTTCCTTTGCTGAGAGAAAGCTTTTTAGTTTGAATCTATCCCAGTTGTTGATTCTTGCTTTTATTTCTTGTGCTATGGGAGTCCTGTTAAGGAAGTCTGATCCTAAGCCAACAAGTTGAAGGTTTGGACCTATTTTTTCTTCTATAAGATGCAGGGTCTCTGGTCTGATTCCGAGGTCCTTGATCCATTTTGAGTTGATTTTTGTGCAGGGTGAGAGATAGGGGTTTAATTTCATTCTGTTGCATATGGTTTTCCAGTTTTCCCAGCACCATTTGTTGAAGAAGCTATCTTTTCTCCTTTGCATGTTTTTGGCCCCTTTGTCTAGTATGAGAAAATTGTATTTTTTGGGTTTGTGTCCATGTCCTCTATTCTGTACCATTGATCTACCTGTCTATTTTGGTACCAACCATGCCGTTTTTGTTACTATTGCTTTGTAATAGAGTTGAAGATCTGGTATTGCGATACCCCCTGCTTCGCTCTTTCTTCTGAGGATTGCTTTAGCTATTCTCGGTTTTTTATTCTTCCAAATGAATTTCATAATTGCTTGCTCTATTTCTGTAAGGTACATCATTGGGATTTTAATTGGAATTGCATTGAATCTGTATAGCACTTTAGGTAGTATGGCCATTTTGACAATATTAATTCTGCCTATCCAAGAACATGGGAGATCTTTCCATCTTCTAAGGTTTTCTTTAATTTCTTTCTTTAGTGTTCTGTAGTTCTCATTGTAGAGGTCTTTCACCTCTTTTGTGAGATTGATTCCCAAGTATTTTATTTTTTTCGATGCTATTGTGAATGGGGTAGTTTTCCTAATTTCTCTTTCTCAAGATTCATCACTTATATATAAAAATGCATTGGATTTATGAGCATTGATCTTGTAACCTGCTACTTTACTGAATTCACTTATGAGTTCTAAAAGTTTTCTGGTGGAATTTCCAGGTTCCTCTAAATATATAATCATGTCATCAGTGAACAGGGATAGTTTGAGTTCTTCTTTTCCAATTCATATCCCTTTAATTTCTTTGGTTTGTCTGATTGCTCTGGCTAGAGTCTCAAGGACGATGTTGAATAGAAGTGGTGAAAGAGGGCATCCCTGCCTTGTTCCAGTTTTTAGGGGGAATGCTTTCAGTTTTTCACCATTTAGAATGATATTGGCCATGGGCTTAGTGTAGATGGCCTTTACAATGTTAAGGAATGTTCCCACTACCCCAATTTTTTCTAGTGTTTTGAGCATGAAGGGATGCTGTATTTTATCGAATGCTTTTTCTGCATCTATTGAAATAATCATGTGATTCTTAACTTTAAGTCTGTTGATATGGTGAATGACATTTATTGATTTCCGAATGTTGAACCAACCTTGCATCCCTGGGATAAAACCCACTTGATCATGGTGCACTATCTTTTTAATATATTTTTGTATGCGATTTGCTAAAATTTTGTTGAGAATTTTTTGCATTGATGTTCATTAAGGATATTGGTCTGAAATTTTCTTTCCTCGATGTGTCTCTGTCTGGTTTAGGTATCAGGGTGATATTGGCTTCATAGAATGAGTTTGGGAGGGTTCCGTCCTCTTCTATTTCATGGAATACTTTGAGGAGTATTGGAATGAGCTCTTCTTTAAAGGTTGTGTCTGCTTTCTGATAGATGTAATCAGCACCTCTAAAGTATTCTTGTCAAATAGTTGAACCTGGTTTTGATAAAGTCATTTGATCTAACTATGAATTTATGGGCAGTACAGAGACAGAAGAATGTGTTAAATGAAAATGACACCATTGGGATACAAGCAGCAGAATTCATACCATGGGGAATTCCATAGGATAAACAACTCAGTTTCTTCAACAAATGTGAATTGCAGGGAGATGATAGGTGGGGTGGGGTTGTACCTGTAGTTTTACATATCAGCCATTGGTAAGAATGCAGAATATATATTAGGTGTCTGATAAGTGATTTTCCCCCACCTTTCTTTGCAGATTATCGCTATAGCAGCTTTGGTTCATCACAATTTTGCATTAGATAAAGCACCCCCACAACCTCCCTTTCAGTCACACTTCTGTGGTATGTACTTTTAAAGATACTTTATTAAAGACTTGATTTGAAATTTTCCTTAGATCTCTAACTTGTTTTTCAAATAGTATTTTCAAGAGTAAATAGTGCATATTGTTAAGGTTGTTTTCAGCTATGGAAGCTAAGTCCTTTTCTGTGCAGTGAGGCAAGATGCCAAGGAATAAATGAATGTTCACCCACTTTTTGAGGGGTTATAGTAATATCAAATTGAGTTGTGCTACACCTAAAATTCAATGTAGAATTCTGTGTGTGTGTTTAATAAGTCAGTTTCTAAGGAGGATTCTGACATATTTCATGTTGAGAGCCAGTTAAATAAATTTTGTTTTAACAAAACATTGGTGGGGGAAGGGGAGATAGCACTATTGATCTATTATGTTTCCTGGGTGGGATCATTTCCAGCCCAGAACCAGCGATTAACTTGGGCAGCCTCTCCTGTCTGCTTTCCTGGGTATTAGGAAAGAGGAGAGGATGATGTATGGTTACTATGAAGTTTTGCCCCTTAAGTAGGGGGAATACATGAAGCAAAATGCTGATAATAGCTTGGAGAAAATGTGGAATAGTCATTAACTCATTTCAACAAGCCTTTATTCACCTCCTCTGTGTATTTTATTGTGCGAACAGCTAGTCTTTATGGCAAGGAACTTATGGTGTAGAGGAGAAACTTTGTTCATCTTTTCCAAGTTCGAGACGTTTGAACTGAATTCCTTCATAATAAGCTGGTTAAGGCTTTGGTGGTGATGAGATTTCCTTTGGGAGAGAATGTTATAATCCTTCATTTTGACTTTGATGAATAGCAAAAGTTTGATCAAAGTTTTAACAATTACAGGGATGGAGTTCTGTGCTTGGCTATTCTTTTGAATTCCAACATGACCAATGGAAATACTCAAACTTTTTAACATTTTAGGGATGGGAGAAAATTGTTTATATTTAATACAGTTTCTATTTGCAAACATGCAGTGTATGTCTACCTGAAATTAAATTAAGATGGGTTTTGGAATTTTTTTTCCTTTTTATAGTTGTGTCTAAACCGAAGGACTGTATTTTTCCATGTGCTTTCACAGAAGTCATTAAGGAAAAGGTAAATAGCTAATTATTCCTATTAAATATGAAGTATCTATTGGTTTGGAAAGAGAATAGGAGGATGGTATGGAGTAGTAGAAATAGGCTGTTCTGTATTTTAATTTATTAGATATATTCTTGCTAGACCAGATTATTGCAATAACCCATTAAAATGTATTAGAAATATAAAACTGGAAACATTATTTGACAATGTTTAAATGTTCTACAACCTGAAAATAATGGAATTATACATTGCATTAGTAGATGGATAGGCTCAAACCTACTTTCAGACTGCTTAATGGGAAGTTTTACCAAAACGAATGATAATATTTATTACTGTTTTGGGAAGTTGTTGGGTCAGACACCTCCCCAGATTGAGAGAAATCAAGTAAAGTTGGGACTACTGTGGATATTAAAGAGCCATGTGTTGGCAATGTTCAGGTGGGCTACCCAAATTGATCAGTGATCTCTAAACTCCCAGTATGCTCTATGAATTTTTTGTGGACCCTTAATAAAATGGCAGGGGAGTAATAAAATGTAGCTTTTCACAAAGCTAAATGCATTCAATATAAAGAATTTCTGTCTTTTTTTGAGAATATGTTGTGTCTTTTCTTCCATTTTTTAAATTTGTTCTAATTAGTTATACATGACTAATTATTTTGACACATCGTACATAAATGGAGTATAAGGTCTCATTCTTCTGACTGTACATGATGTAGCATCACACCAGTCTTTTAATCATATATACACATAGGGTAATAATGTCCAATTAAAAGTGACCTCGAATTACCAAGAACTACAAGGAGATACTTTGATGAAAATAGGAAAGTTATAAGTCTGTATTAGTCCTTATGAAGACTCAAAGTAATTAAAGAACGGTGAGTGATTTTGTAGAAATGAGAGGTAAATTTGGAGGTAAAACCCATGTAGCTCTTCAGTGGAAAGACTAATAACAGAAGTTGAATAGAGTTCTTTTTAAAGTGATGGTGTTGATACATAAGTAGGTTTGTTCATTTGTTAATGTCCTCACTTGACAAAATCAAATGCTACAACCTTGTCATGTTTCACACATACTATTTTAAATTGACTTGAGAAGTCCAACAGTTTGGAGGTACTATTAGGTTTGGCTATCATTTGTGACGTGCCCTGAATTACCTTATCCAAGTACAGTGACCTAGAAAATTCTCTTAGAGTCAAACTGACATTTTTTAAACCAAGCTAGTTGTGGAATATGTATAGCTATCAATTTCTATTTTAAGACATTTTTGATAAGAGCAGATCGAACACTTGATTTACATTCAGCAATCCAAGTGGAAGGCTTTTGTGTAAAAATAGGTTTATATTAAAACCCTAAGAATTATTTTATTTGTTTTTAGTCGAGTTTCTTATTTATCTGTTCTTACAACACTATTTGGGAATAATTTATTCAATCCTTGGGATTTCTTTCCCTGATAAATACAACAAAGAAGTCTACCAGGGATTATATAGGAAAGTAAGTAATGTTTTTGAAAGATACTCTGATTTATATGTTTTAAAGTGTGTCCAATGTACAAACATGTCTCTGTGGAAGGACATTTCTACTCTTGATGTTGCTTAGCACTTAAAATTTTGCTTTATTCACATGCATGTTACTAGAATGAGCTCCTCAGAGACTTTGTGCAATCATTATTGTAAAACCTAGAATATAAAATTTCATTGCTGCATTTAGTTTTGTAATGGAGGGTTTCTTTTAACCCTAAGAAATCTTAACCCTGGTTGGACAAGAAGCAAAGGTATAGTACTTTAAAGAGTCAGTGACTGGTATGTTTTTATCTAACAGAATGTGAAGGTTGAGGTTGCCACAACAGAAAGAACACTGCTAGGTTTTTTTCTTGCAAAAGTTCACAAAATAGATCCTGATGTCATTGTGGTAAGTAACTTTTTGATCATATTGTGGGGAAGCTCTTCGTTCCTTAGTTCTTTTCAGTGTGGCTTTATTGGTTATTTTTATTGTTTATTTACTTTTGAGCACCAAAGAATCTTTTCAGAGTGAAATGAATTGTTATGCTAATTGTAAATAGAAAGGGGAAAAATTCTAGCCTACTATATTTCAGGACCCATCTTGAAAGTATGAGAAATTCTGTTCATAGTCCTCTGACGCTCTGGCTTAGGCCCTCACCTACCCTCTACTAACAGTATTTTGAGCCCCTAAGTGATATCATGGAGCACCTATGATACCTGGCCTGATTTAGGGTGTTAGAACCATATCTGAGTGAGAAATTCAGATGTAAGAAAGAATCCTGACATGAGTTTGAGTCCCTGATCCCAGGCATAATTTGAAAATGATACATCCTTGTAGTCCTTTGGGTCTTTTAATTTAGTAGAACAAAACTGCCATAAATAGATAGTGGGGTATATGTTTTTATGTGGTGTTAAAGTACATGTAACATAAAATTAACCATTTTGACTGCTTTTAAGTGTACAATTCAGGGATATTAGCTACATTTATAATGTGCAGCCATTAACACCATCCGTCTCTAATTCTTCATCTTCTGAAACTGAAACAGTACTAATTAGCTCCTCCTTGCCCCAGCCCCTGGCAACCACCATTTGTCTTCTGTCTCAATGATTTTGTATACTCCAAGTGGTAGTCTCTATTTTTAATTAAAATTAGTAACAAGTAACTATTTATTGATAACAATTATTTTGAACCTCATCTAATTTTTAATAACAGGCAAGTGAATAGTGTTATTTGCATGACAGAAATTGGAAATTATAGAAATGAAAAATATGGTTGTATTTTGAGTTATTTTCTACTCTATATAATTTTGTTTACTTCTTTTTTAAGTTTTTTACTCAAACTATTCACTGATATTTTACATTTATTTTGTTAAGTGTCTAAATCAGTAGGGTTCGAACTCAGTTTTTAAAGAAGCCAAATGAAGTTCCTGAATTTTCTAAGAAGTCTTTTGTAAACTCATACAACACAAGCAGGTTTTCTGTTTTTAAGGAAGCAAAATGGAATTGTTTAAATACAGCTTTTAGTGATCATGTAAAAGTATGGGATGTTAAAATTTACATTTGCCTTTGAGATTGTGAGGCATGAGCTGCAAATTAAAGACAGCATATGAACCTTGCATCAATTAGTATGAAATAAAGTTTATTTCAGCAATCTGCTTAGCAGCCTTGTTAATGTCAAGGCTAATGAATGCTGCTGATGAATAAATTCCTGAAGAAGAAAGGACCTCCAATCGGAGGTAAGCTCATGATGTCTTCAATTAAAGATCAGAAAAAGAAAGGGCAAAGAAATTCTGTGCTTTTGAAGATACATCGTCTAATTTGTGTTTGTTATAATGTTATTGGCTGCCTCCTTTTTCTGCCTAGGGTCATAATATTTATGGGTTTGAACTGGAAGTGCTACTGCAGAGAATTAATATATGCAAAGTTCCTCACTGGTCCAAGATAGGTCGTCTGAAGCGATCCACCATGCCAAAGCTTGGGGTAATAGTAGTTTTGAAAATCTTACTTCTTTTATTTGTTTTTTTTTTATATTGGGTACTTACCAGGGACACACTACTTTTTTGAATAGGATTTGATTGTCTTGTAGGAATTTTAGTACATTTTAGCTTTGCTGCAAAATGTCTTTTCCTTGGAATCCAGCATTTTACTTGAAAAAGCCACTGGTCATTTTTTAAAATCAATGATTGGAATCTAGGAATAGTAAAGAAAGACAGCACACATACATGTTACTATCTCTTTGACATTCCTGAAGTGATAGTCCTTAGGGTAGGGTTGCAGGGTTCAGAAATCATTGAGTATTTTCATTCAGGAAGATGGGAAAGAATGAACGGAAGGGAGCTGATGTGAATAAGAAACCAGTGGACTGTGTGCTTTTTCATGTAGTTAACCTCTCATAGCAACTCCAATTTTATTTTGTAGACATTCTTACAGGTCTAGTAAGGGAAAAACAGGTTTAAACCCAGGTCAGTCTGACTCTTTTAATGCCCATGTGCTTTTTATTCTGTTTGCTTGCTTCATATGTGGAGGCTTTGGTCTTCTTTGTATGAAGCACCTTCTTCCTAAACCTGATACCACTGAGATTAAAGTCTTATTTTACCCAAAACTTACAAATAAAATCAGCATGTTATCTCATCAGAGAACTTACGAATTTGTCCCTTCCTAATGATCTCTTGAGGATTCTGTTGCTGTTCTCTGCTATCAGAGTTGGGGCTCTTCTTTTTCTGTTCATATCTTTAAGGTGATAAGGACATTATTACTTATTCCAAATACTTGCCTAGCTAACCCCTTATTCTCTTCAGACTTTTCTGTATATGGAGTCATCTCAGTGAGGTCTACCCCAACTAGTCTTATTTTAGGTATAGTCTCCCCAAATTCCTTATCCCTCCTATCCTACTCTACTTCCTCCCCTTTTCCAGAAACTTATTACCTCCTACAAAAATATACTTTCTTGTTTATATTGTTTATTTTTATTGTATATTTTAAATGAAGTCATTTTTAAAAAATTTTTTTTTACTTTGTTCACTGCTGTACCTAGAATAGTGTCAGTCAGATACATGGTAAATGTTCAAAAAATTTAATTGATACATGCAAGAATGAGAATTTCATCATTATAATTTTGGGGTCAACCTTATAGTAGGATAGAGTGTAATGTTCTCAGTATCTGATCTTTCATGGAACTTGGTTTTTATCCCCACCTTGTAGGGCCGGAGTGGATTTGCTGAAAGAAATGCTACCTGTGGCCGAATGATCTGTGATGTGGAAATTTCAGCAAAGGAATTGATTCATTGTAAAAGCTACCATTTGTCTGAACTTGTTCAACAGATTCTGAAAATGGAAAGGATTGCAATTCAAATGGAAAATATACGAAATATGTACAGGTATGGTCCCGAATTCTTTAGAATCTGTTTATCTTGAAATTAGCAACAGAAGGATGCCACTACTGTCTTTAAGCTGGAGGAACCTGTGCCATTGGTACCATGGAACAGAAAATTGTCTTTACGTCGCCACCATCATGTCCGTTACTTCATATTGAACTAGTTTACCTCTCGAATTATTCTAATTTGATCTGTTTATGTCCATTTCCTTCACATGTTTTAACATTACCTTGATGTTTCCTATTGGCAATTTGGAAATTGATATTAGAGTTTGACTCTTCTTTCACTTAAGTAATGAGATATTTTGAAAATACAACAACTGAGCAATCATTAAGTCATTTAGAGATATTACTTTCTTGTTTTTTAAGTGAGGTTTCTGCTTCCTCTCTGGCCATTTTTCATTTTTTTCTACTGTTCCTCCAGAGTTCTTGGACTACTGCTCTTTTTTGACTTTGCTTTCTCTCCAAGTAATTTCATCAAGTCTTGAAAATTTAAATACCATGTGAAGACTGATGCCCCTCACTTGTGTTTATTCAGTTTTGACTTCCCCCCTGAATTTCTGACTCATGTATCCACTTGATATTTAATATGAACCTTAAGTTCGTTCAAAACTGAGCTCTGATCTTCTGTTGTGTCTTTCTGTAGTCTTCCCTTACTAAATTAATGCTACCTATATTTTTCCAGTACCACTGTAAGCCTTCAGTCATCCTCTGCCCCAAACCTCTGAGACTTCCTTGGTTCCTCTGACATCCCACAGTAGATCCATTAGCAATTCTATCAATTCTTCTAAATATATCTAGCTCTGATAACATGTTTTCACTTCCATTGGTCCATCCCTGATTCAGGGCACCATCCTCTTCCCCCTGAATTAGAAACTGTCTTTATTAGTCTGTTTTCTGTTATTAATAATATAGTACCATAGACTAGGCAAATTAAAGAAAGGAGGTTTATTTTGACTTATGGTTCTGGAGGTCCAAGCTTGAGGAGCTGCATCTAATGATGACCTTCTTGCTGGCAGAGTCCTGAGGTGGTACCTGGTGAGAGGCAGAGAGTGCATTTGTGTATCCTTGGCTTTCTGTTTATCTTCTTTTTTTTTTTTTTGGGTGCTGGGGATCGAACCTAGGGCCTTGTGCTTACAAGGCAAGCACTCTACCGACTGAGCTATCTCCCCAGCCCCTCTGTTTATCTTCTTATAAAGCTACCTGCATTCAATCATGGGGGCTCAAAGCCCTCACCTTTAGATACCTTAGTAGTTTTAAAATACCTTAGTATTTAAGTTTCTACCCTCATAATATTTCACAATGAGGATTAAATTCTGACGTGAGTTTCAGAGGACATAAAAACCATATTCAAACTGTAGCTCTGGGTCTTATATTACCAGTCTCCTTGGTTTTTCTCTTGCCCCCTCTTTGTTTATTTTCAGTCCAGAACCAGGTTATCTTATTAAAATTAAAGTCAACTCAAATCCCCCATTGACTCTGTTTCATTTGGAGTAAAACTAGTTTTATTTTGGCTTATGGGGTCCTATACAATGTATCTCAAAGGTGTTAACTGTCTTCTGCTCTCACCATCTTTCTTTCTCAACCAGACATATTGATGTACTTCCAGGTTCTGGAACTGCCAGATTTGTGCCCAGCTCAGGGTCTTTGAGTGCTATTCTGACTGCCTGGATTGCTCTTCCCTCAGATACCTTTCCATAAGTGTTGCTCCTATGTTAGCTTTGTATTACTGTAACAAAATTTCCTGAGAAGAACAATAAGAAGGATGGAAGAGTTATTTTGGCTCACAATTTTAGAGGTTTCAATCTGTAGTTGGTTGACTCTGTTGCTGTTTTGTTTAGGCTTGTGAGGAGACAGAACATCAATGTGGGGAACACATGGGGAAAGAGGGTGGGAGAGAGAAAGATAAATATACCCTTCAAGGGCATGACCCCCCCATACTTCCTTTAAGCCCATTTTTAAAAAGTCTTCACCACCTCCCAAATCCATCATGGATGAATCCATTGATGATGGCTAGAATCCTTATGGTCCAATTGCCTCCCAAAAGCCCTACCTCTGAACAGTGCTGCACTGGGGACCAAACCTTCAACACATGAGCTTTGGCGATCATTTCAGGTCTAAACAATAACACTCATTCACCTCTTCCAGGTCTTTATTTTCAGTGAACTTTTCTCTGGTTCCCTAACTAAAAGTTCAGTCTCTACTCTTGATACTTTATACTCTCTTTGAGTCTTAACTTTTTCTCCTTACAAACACTTTGCATTATATAATATACTACATATTTAATTTATTTTTCTTTTTTGTATTCTGCCTTCACCATGAGAATTTAAGCTCCATGAGGACAGGAATTTCTGTTTTGATTATAGCCAGTGCCTAGTGCATGGTAAACGTGCAATTTATACTTACTTGATAGAATGAATGAAAGGATTCAGTAATTTTCAGGTATGTAGTTGTTAACATGTATGAAAATTTTTGTGGATTTTTTTGTGCTTAGAGAAGGGCACTGGGATCAATTCCTAATTACATACCAACCTTATTTTAAATTGTTTCCAAAGCCAAGGTGCTGTTGCTTTGAAGTTACTTATACCAAAAATTCCTTGTAATATTTTATGAAGTTCTGATTATAGTCATTGTTTCTTTTAATTACTCGATTCTGTTTCATTCTTACTTTACAGTGAATCTTCTCATCTGTTGTACCTGTTGGAACACACCTGGAAGGATGCCAGGTTCATTTTGCAGATCATGTGTGAGCTAAATGTTCTTCCATTAGCATTGCAGATCACTAACATCGCTGGGAACATTATGGTAAATTTAACTTAGAAAGGGGGAAAAAGCATTTCCTGTTGGATTCAGTGCTTGCTTGGGGTAGTTGTTATATGATAATGAGTCTAAATGCATGCTTATAAAATGAGTAACTTGGATTCTGAAAGCTGGGCATCTTTTGTAAAAGGAAAAACTGGTTGGGAGAAGGGGAGGAATGCCAGGTGCAGTGTGTTGAAATTTGGGCGAACATAAGGATCATCTCTCTAACATCTGGATGCATCTGGTGGAATGGTCCTTTTGGGGGTAAAGAAATAGCCAAGTTTTCAATATTTTAAGCTCTCTCTTTTATAATGCTTAAAGAAAATGTTAGAAATAATTTGCTACTTTTTCCCAAAGAAGCAGCCTTTGTTTAGTAGTAGTTTTGAGGGAGGTACCTTGATGCTATTAACCAGCTCAGAGTTGCTTTTGTTTATTGTGATTTGGAGCTCAAATTGTAAAAAGAACTTCTATTTAATAGTCCAGGACACTGATGGGTGGACGATCTGAACGTAATGAGTTCTTGTTGCTTCATGCATTTTATGAAAACAACTATATCGTGCCTGACAAGCAGATTTTCAGAAAGCCTCAGCAAAAACTGGTGGGTCCAAAATTTTGCTTTTTCTTATTCCTCCTTTTTATTACCTAGATAGCGTTTTCTTTTTTGTTCCAACAATATCTGCTTCTAGAATAATCCCCTGTGTTATAGAAACCATGTCAAGTTTGTTCCATTGGGTTTGTGTGGTTTCTCCTTTTTCTCTGTAGAGACACGATTTGTGAAATACGAAATTCTTAGAGGTGGTATTAGACCTCTTTGATGGATGGCCACATGTGGAAAGTGTTTTTTCACTTAAGCACTATCCAAAGCTAAATGTCAGTTAAACCTTTAATTTTATTAAACCAATGAGCTTTTACTTTTGTGTTGCATTTTTCTGTACAGGTTTAATATCCCTAATCTGAAATGCTTAGAACTGGAAGTATTTCGGATTTTGGATTTTTTTTTTCACATTTTGGAATCTTTGCATATATGTAATGAGGTATCTTAGGAATGTGATCGAAGTCTAAACATGAAATTCATTTACACCTTATATACATAGCCTGGAGGTAATTTTATACAATATTTTTAGCGTACCTGTGTTTTGACTGTGTCCTGTCACATGAAGTCATGTGTGGGGTTTTCTACTTGGAGCATGATGTTATTACTCGAAAAGTTTCATATTTATGAGCACTTCAAATTTTAGATTTTCAGATTGGGAATATTCAGTTTGCTCTTGTGTGATTATGATCACTATAGTCAGGTTTCTGAAGTGGCCTCTGATACCGGGGCTAAAACTTTACTCTTCTATCATCATTGATAGTAATTGAGTCAGAATGGAAATTTAATGTTAAAAGTGTGATTAAGGTTTTTGTATTTGCTTGTTTTATGTACCTTACCAGAATTGATATAGTGAATATTAATTTGGAGCTATTTAATTTCTCCAGAGGCATTGAATGTGGGCTGTTAGTAAACTACTTAGGAACGAATTTTCAGTATATGGACATACTTATTTTAAGGTGTCTATATTAATAATGAGGGTAAGCCAGGCATGGTGGCATGTGTCTGTAGTCCTAAGCTACTTGGGAGGAAACAGGAGAATTCACTTGAACTGAGGCATTTGAGGTCATCCTGGGCAGCATAGCAAAATCCCACCTCAAAAAAAAATACCTATGTGAAATACTGTATGTTTTACATCATGAATGTTAGAGTTATGAATTTAATAGGCCCTTCTACAACTTCAAATTCTATATAAATGAAAAGTTGTACTTTTAATAACCATTGATTTGGAGATATGCAATTCCTATGAATTTAGAAACATTTAAAAATAGATTTTGCATATTTTCCGAGATTGCATAGGAAACTAACATGCTTGGCATTCATTTTGATTCATGAACATATTACAACAACTCTTTTCCTACAGGTAGAACCACTAACTAAAAATAGTGTTTATTAAAACTGAGTACGGTTATTGGAAAAGAGAGAATACTAAAACTTCCTAATTAATTAATTGCTGACTGGTGAAGTTATCTTTCCATTTGATGTTAGGGAGATGAAGATGAAGAAATTGATGGAGATACCAATAAATATAAGAAAGGACGGAAGAAAGCAGCTTATGCTGGAGGCTTGGTTTTGGACCCCAAAGTTGGTAAGATGAGGACACTGGATTGGTTTACTCTGGGTGTTAAGAAATTTTTTTCATGTAGAGCTAGACTTGAAAACTAGAAGACCTGAATTGTTTCTTGGAGGTCAGCAAGTTGATCTCATAATGATCTTTTTTTTTTCTTGTACACATGTGCAAATCTTGTTTGCCAGTCAGCTAATATAGAATTAATGTGAATTTTTTCCTGCTGTTCTAATATAATTTTATTTATAGACATTGAAAGTTAAATTTCATATAATTTCCATGTAACTTGGAGTACTGGTTTTTACTTTTTCTAACCATTTAAAGATATTAAAACTCTTAGCTTATGAATGATACTGAAACAGGCAATTGACCGAGTTTGGTTTGTGCATACTTTGCCAACCCCTGGTGAGGGTGTAGATGCTATTTGTCCTGCAGTGGGAGTACCTCTCCCTTCTTCCCTCCATTCTGTGAGGGTTGGTTCTGCCAGGACCAGTTTATTTGGCCAGCAGAGTTAAGTACAGATAATAGCCACAAAATTGAACTTTAACCGAAGAATAACTTTTCTTTTTGAGTGGCAAAGATGATGTTTTGTGACAGAGCTAGAAAGGATCTTATTTTTAAACCATCTTGACCATTTCAAAATGTACAGTAGTAGTGTTACATATATTCATATTGTTGGATATAATGTGAATTTTATCAAGTAATTCACTCTGAGTGGGAGACATTTTTGACAAAAGTGAATTTATTATTGATTGAAATCACATGGAACAGTGGTACTTTGGTGTTACATTTGGATTTGAATGCTGACTATGTGATCTTGGGCTGCCTGTTGAACATCTATAAGCCTCATTTTCCTCTTCTGTAAAACAGAGATAAGAATAATCTACAGAGGTATTTAAGGAATAAATGGGATTGTTTGACACAGGCTAAGCTGTCAATAATATGTTTGTAGTTATTGTCTTAATGACGGACATTTATTTTTATTCAGTTTCTTCTCAAAGTGAAGGAAACTCTTTGTAAATGTCCTAGAGAAATATAGTAGCTTTCTGTTCACCTTTTGCAAGCAACAAGGGTGGATCGTTCCACTACTGACATTCATATAAATTCCTCTTGTCTGGTTTTCAGCACAGTTTGTGTACAGGTAAATGGATTACCCATTTTATTATTTGAAGATGTGTTTGTAAGAAATATATAACCATTTACTGGTGTTTTATTTAGGGTTGGGTGGGAGAATAGGCGGGAAGGAATGCTTGCTTGAAGTAGAATTTAGCAACATTCTTTTGGAAGTGGATATGATCTCTAAAATAATTGACCCTGAATGGTGTTTTCCCATAATAATGATGTATTTGGGGACTATTAGGGAAGGACTGGTTGGAGCTGGTTTCATGGAGAGACAATGTTTTCATCCCTCTTTTGTGATCTGGGTTTTCACTCTAATGAAAGTCATTTTATTGAGTGGTAGTCCACTTTTTTCCCTTTTGTCTGCTTCATAGTGCTGGATAGTATATGGTTTCTATTATACTTAGTAGAGTACTTCTAATATGTTTTGACAGTGTTTTTCTTTAGACTTTTTATGATTTTATGTGGCCTTTTTATTTCAGGTTTTTATGATAAGTTTATTTTGCTGCTGGACTTCAACAGTTTATATCCTTCCATCATTCAGGAATTTAACATTTGTTTTACAACAGTGCAAAGAGTTGCTTCAGAGGCCCAGAAAGTTACAGAGGTTTGTATTTTAACTGGGGTCTCTTTAAATGGAGCTTAAAAGTATTGCTTAAAGGAGGAGAACCAAAAGAGTTAGTATTGTAGTTTTTCCTCTTAAAGGATATATTAATTATGTCCTTTCTTAGTTATCAAAAAGAGGTTGGCCAGAAAGAGACAGACTGGTTCTTTATCTTTTTGAAAACAGCGTTATTGAGGTATAATTCACACACCACACAATCCATATATTTAAAGCATGCATTCCTGGCATTTAGAATATTCCCAGTTTGTAACCATTACCACATTCAGCTTTAGGACATTTTTATTATTTCCCAAGGAAACATTTATTGTCACCTCCCTCTCTTCCTCCTACTTGTAGGCAATCACTAATCTTTCTGCCTGTATAGATTTGTGTATTCTGGACATTTAAAATGAATGGAATCATATAACATGTGGTCTTTTGTATCGTACTTCACACCTTATTTTCAAGGTCCATCTGTGTTGTAACATGTATTGGTACTTTGTTCCTTTGTTTTGCTGAATAATACCCCTCTCTTCGTGTGACTGGAACATTATTCCCCACATTTTGTTTACTTTTCTTCCTACCTGCCTGCCTGTTTTCCTTTTGTCCATCCATCCGTCCGTCTGTCCTTCCTTCCTTCCTTCTCTTTCTTCATGGCATAAGATGTCTGTTTGCCCTCTAGCTCCTTAATTTACATGTCATTTAGTTCCAACCACATGCCTTGGAGCTGTTTTTCAGTTCCAATTCCATATTCCCAGAAGAATCTAATAAGTTCCCAGAAGAATCTAATAGGCTTGCCTAGGTTAGTCAGCACCTCTGGTCCCATCACCTGTGACCACAGGAGTGGGTTTACAGAGTACAAATCTGGCTGTTAGAGTTGAATCTTTCTTTGGGACTAGAGGATAATCTTACAGAGATGGTATTGAGTAGACAACCCCCCAAATAGTGACTGCCTTTGATAATATTATTTGGGCTTTGTTCTACTGTACCAGTACTGCGGTAATTATCATTATCCAGTCCTTTTTCCCAACTGCTGCCAACACTGTTTTGTTTATTTAAGCTTTTCAGTTTGGATTCTGGATATATAATAGAATCATTTCAGAGTGGAAGGACTTGAGAAGTCATCTAAGAAATTTACATGTAGCTCTTAATAGATTCTGTATCATTTTCCTGTACAGTATTTTGTCTTCAGATCAGTTAGTGTCACATAGGCAGTAATGGTAAAAGCTGGGAGTGGATTTGCAAATTTTCTGACTTCAGATCCTTTCAAGTTTACTTTTCATTTGACTTTCATAGTTGCTGTAAATAAATTGGAATCTATAGCAATACCTTTTTAATAGGTCTGCTATCATCTTGTGCTATATTGGGAAACAATAGGTCCTTATTGCTCTAAGAGTTTCATTTGCAAATATTGATCTTTATAAAATTAGATACTTTGTAAAGTCTGCCTTATCAAGTGGCATTGACTTGACATACTTTAAGCTAAGAGATTTATTTTAAATCTTGTACCTTTGAAAGGGCAAATGCATCTGGCTTTTCTTTGTATCCTGTTAATAGAATTAATGGAGACTTGAGAAAAATGGTCTAATGCTTTCCCTGCTTTTCCTGCTGCAAATTTTAATATAAGACTGCTGGTTGCTTTTTAAAAATGTTGCTATTCTTCTGCCAATTGTAAATCAATTTATAGGTAAAAAGTACTACATCAATGCTAAGGAATATATTTGTATTAATTTTTAGAAATGTCATGGCCTATTTAAATGTGCTTCAAATTCTTAAAAGAAATTTTCTGGTTTAGTATTTAGCTTTTTATTTTTAGTCTAAAACATTTACAATAATTGCTATGATTCTCCATAGTTTTAAAGTTCTATAGCATTTTGTTTGGTCGTACAAATGCTTTAAAACAGTAGTTTAGCTGCTGGTTATTTTTTCAAATCCTAGAAGTCTGTCTGAGTGTTTGTATTTTAAAAGCAATTTCCCCAAACATGTTGCTCCTCAATCTTGTTGAAGAGGATGGTAGCATGTGTAAAAATCTATCCCTTTAAATGAAATCAAAATTTGTGAGTAACTACAGGGGAGGGAGGTATTGGGAATGACAGGCTGCTAAAAGGGGAGCGGAGGGGTGGGGTTGGGGGAAGGGCCATGGTCTGTAGTTTGTTCAACTCTTTTTTAGGGAATGTTGATCTTTACTCATGTAAGAAAGAAGCTTTTAAAGATGTGATTATGGGTGGCTGGGGCTGTAGCTCAGTGACAGAGCGCTTGCCTAGCATGTGTGAGGCACTGGATTCGGTTCTCAGTACCACATAAAAATAAATGAATAAAATAAAGGCATTGCGTCCATCTACAACTAAAAATATTTAAAAAAGAATGTGATTATGGGGTAAAATGCCTACCAAACATTATTTTAGAATTTTATCTTACCAAAATTTTACTCTCTGAAATTTCTATTGTATGTTTATCAGGATGGAGAACAAGAACAGATCCCTGAGTTGCCAGATCCAAGCTTAGAAATGGGCATTTTGCCCAGAGAGATCCGGAAACTGGTAGAACGGAGAAAACAAGTCAAACAACTAATGAAACAGCAGGATTTAAACCCAGACCTTATTCTTCAGGTATATTTTTTCACTAAGAAACATCTGAATGAATATTTCAGCTTTTCTAATTTGATCGTTTAGGAGTAGTTTAAATAGGATGCTGTGGGCAAGTGCATGTACTTATTTTATTTGTGGATAGGTATCCATTCAAAAACACTAGACTGCCTCAGAATTGGAGGCACTTCTATCTGCAGTAGGTGTACCTGTGCAAGATCTTTCTGAATTCTGGAAACTTTGGAGTTTGTATATACTTGCTTCTAGGAGGTTAGGGCATCATGGATCTGAGAGGACAGGTTGAGTATTTTAAGAGTTCTTTTTCTTTCAGGGATATTGAAGGGTTATCTTTCTCACTGGTGATATAGAAAGATACCTAATGTAATGCTTAAGCATCTGCAAATATTGTTGTTTGTCTTTCATCCTTGTGTGACCTGCAGTATGACATTCGACAGAAGGCTTTGAAGCTCACAGCGAACAGTATGTACGGTTGCCTGGGATTTTCCTACAGCAGATTTTACGCCAAACCACTGGCTGCCTTGGTGACATACAAAGGAAGGGAGGTAAATGGTTTAATCACATTCACATCTCTAAATATTAGAGGATTTTTAACTATACATTTTGTAGTGTGGGAGAGACAAGTTTGCTACCTAGTTATCTAGATTCAAATACCCTTTTTTTTAGAACAAGTTTAAGACAGTAGGCATTTAAATAAGAATTTATTCATTCATATGTGTGTGTGTGTGTGTGTGTGTGTGTGTGTGTATTTATTGAACATCTATGTGCCAAACTTTGTTCTAGGCACTGGGGATAGAGAATTAAGCAAGACTATAGGTCCCTGTTATTTCAAGGCTTGGATTCTACCTAGAGTGGTGGGGGAGAGGAGACATGTTTTTGAAGGCCTGGGATATGAAGAAGATAGATTGGTAAAACAAACAGTAATTAAATGAATACACAAACATTAAAAAAACTAAGATATTAGAACAGAAGTAAATGCTCTGCAGATAATTAAAACAGGGCAGTGGCCTAGAGAATGTTTATATGACAACTTTAGATTTGTCAGGTTAGGTTTCTGTGAAGAGGTAACATAAGGAAGTTAATTTTTGGTACTGAGTTGAACTATCAGTGTTTGTGAGGGAAAGGTGGAAATCAGGAAGAAAGTTAATGTAGCCTTTTACTAAGGTATTAAGAGTTCTATCTTCTATGTGTTGCCTTTGAGATGAGTAATAGATCTCCAGATATATTAAGTAGGCAGTTGGGTGTATAAATCCAGAATTCCAGGAATATGTCAGGGCTGGAGTTATATAGATGGAGAGTATCTGCTTTACAATGATAATCCAGATACCAAACACAGGTTAGGCACTATGACTTTATGAACACTATAGTACAAGGTACATGACTTTTTGATTTGTAAAAGAATGGTTATGTTAAATATTAAATTGATTTGACTCCATTAAGCTGCTATTTCCTGTCAGTGAATTTAAGACTACTCAGTCTTAAAGGTGGTAGATAGTGGTTATGGGCAGAATGCTTGTATTGGGGGTCTGGACTTGGAATACTCTAGAGCAGGATTTGGCAAACTATGGTCTGTTCGGGCAAATCCAGCCTGCTATCTGTTTTTATAAATGAGGTTTTATTGAAACAGAACCAAGATCATTCGTTTATGTATCATCTGTGACTGCTTTTGTGTGATAATAGCAGAATTGAGTAGTTAAGATAGAGTCTTGCATGGCCAGCAAAGCCTAAATTTTTTGCTCTTTGGCACTTTCAGAAAAAAAGTTTACTGACTCCTACTTCAGAGTGTATACCAGCTCTGTCCAGTAGGATTTGAAGAAAATGAATATTCTGTTATGTATTACAATAGCCTCTAGCCATGAGTTAGCACTAACTGAGGAACTGATATTTTAGATTTATTTAATTATAATTAAAATGAATTTAAATAGCTGCATGTGGCTAGTGACTACTTTATTGGATAGTACCTATCTAACTAGTATATGTAACAAACATCAGGATGTTTAGAGTTACTCTTGTTTGCAGCCCTATCTCAGAGACTTGACTTAGGGCACAGCAAGGAAGGGCCAGTTTGTGCTGAATGCGTATGTTAGAAGCTATTTGCATTATTTTATTAAAACCATGAAAGTCTTTTGACATGGGTATTAATGTTCCCATCGTACAGAGGAAGCTGAAACTCAAAAAAGGTAAAGGATAACAAGTAGCTGTTTTGAATTTGAATCCATGTCTTCCTGATTGTCTTTTACTGAATTAGGGCTGTCTCCTCCATATCAGAATGTCTTTCATGACTGCGGTTCTGCTTTATATTCTGCCTCTTTGTCCTAGAAGATCATCTTTTTTGATATTCATCATAAGACATGGACTCTTTTTTACATTAGAAAGATAGAGATGTTTTAGGAGCTAGTTGAAGTGAGAGAAGGATGTTTTCAGTTTCTTAGGCTAAGTTTACTTCAAAATTATTTAAATTTTATTTCTGTATGTGTATCCAGTGGCTTCTGATGGAATACCATCTTATTTTTGTATTAGGAAATGCACTCACTATGCCCCAACTGGGTGATAATACATGGGTTGACTATTGAGATTGGATCAAGGTTACTCTTAAGTTTCTCATGAGAGGCAATAGTTGACAATTTACTCCCTTGGAGAGTGCCTCTTGCTGTTGGGAAATCCCTGTTGTTACATTTTCTGCATTGGCTCAGAAATCCACAAGCTTAAAAGGGCACTGTTGATAATGATAAGCCCCAAATTTGTCCAATGATCTCCCCACTCCCCTAATCCATTGTATTTTAAGGGCAATATTTTTGTTTAGCTAGATTTTTAATAGGGAGCTTAAACTCAATTTTTATTTTTCTGTCGTACAAAAATATAACAATAACAAATCTTTACTAAATAAACTATTTGAAAAACCCCTACTTGTCCCATTGAAAAACAAAGAATTTCAGACAAATGTAGAAGTAATCATGTGATTTGAATTCTTTGTTTCTGTCCCTTTCCCCCTTATCCTTTCTGTAAATAATGATGAATACAACACCTGTGGGAAGTAGGTCTTTAATATGAGGTTAATGAGAAATAATAATTATACAACTGCTCCCTGGAACTGTTCTAGAAGAAGATCCAAAGTCCTCTACAGAAATTATTTGCTAAAATAAAAATGATCGTTAAAGTATTGGTGATAATTTTTAGCAGTAGCAGATGGAAATAGTCTTTGATAATCTCTCTGGGTTTGCTAGAATTTTTCATATATACTACTAGTCAGTGATTTTCAAGCATCTCTTAGTTATTAGAGGGACAATAATAGGTGGGGTAAAGTGTAAAATGAGAATCATTTTAGGGGGATTTTGGAAAACTTTTATAACATTAAGCTGGTGTTTTTGGTGATTAGATGGAATGGACAAAAATAATAGTAACCTGAATATCTTATTAGTAGTTTGCTTTTAAATTCCTTATATTAAAGGTTGGAGCAGAAAATAATGAGAAAGAAACCTGGTGGCATGCCTTTGCAAAAAATAAAATTTTGCATTTGGATATGGATTAATGCATAGTCTGGGGAGACCTTGAAGTTCCCCTTCCCTTTTAATTTTTAAGCCTATTTTTTGTGTGCTCAGTTTTGCTGGAATCATGCAGGTTTGGCTCTGGTGACCTAATAATTTCTGTAATCAAATATATTATGGCTGCTAGAATACTCAGAGTAATTGCTAATTGTACTTTAAAAAACAGGTTTATAATAAAAGTGCTAATAGTTGTGTCAAATGGGCATCAATATTGTCTTTTCACAGGTGTGATCTTTCATACTGAAACTCTTCCATGATTTTTAATTGCTCAGTGGTAGAGGAATTAATGGTTAAGGAATTGTATGAGGAACCTTACAGTGGGAAAAGTTATTTAAAAATAATGGAAGTCAGTGTTCCCAGAGAATATGGAAACATTGTTTATAGACACTCAAAAGTGAATCTCTACAAATACCATCTGTATTTGTATTTGTTCTCAGTGTATGGGTAGAACATAAGAAAGAAATTGGGTAAGCCTACAGCACTTAGTGCACATGTGTATTTAAACTACAATGAAAACTATAAGTTGTCAAGTGTCTGGTGTGGTAATTGAAGTGATTGTTCACTAGATGGCGATAGACACCCTAAAATCATTAATCAATTAAGGATTTTATTCTGTGGACAAAAGCAAAGGCCATTTAGTGACTTAAATCTGTCCACATTTTAGACTTTTATTATTCTTGAAACTATTAACAATAGTGTAAAAGTGGACCAAAAGGTTATAATAATCTAATCTATTTAGTGTTTAAAATAATGATGATTTTTGAATTGCAAGTTTTATTCATGAGAATAATCATTTAACTTATTATGGTAAACTAATGCTTCTACCAAATAGCTAATTCATGTCTCTGACCATGGAGGCACAATACATTATTCCCTCAGTCACAGTACTAGAAGCTGATCTAAAGAAAATAAAAAACGATCTTGATATATAATTTTGCCTCTTTGAATTCTTCATTTTTTTATTAAGGGATTTAAAACTTACTATTTATTTATAAGCATACTCATTGCATAATTCTTAGCATAATGGTTATATTTGTCTTTATGGAATAATTAGTACTTACATTGGTATTGTTTTATTTCTGCATTCTTGAGAAAATTATTTTTGATTTGGATTTCTGATTGCATTTTCAAGTGAGTGTGTGCTCTAATATTTGGGCATAGAGTCCATGCATTTTCATTTTCCCACCCAGTAGTCTGAAATGAGTCCCTGCCAGTCTGTTTGCCAACTGACTGTAGCTTACAATTGTGCTCAGAACTAAAATTTGTTCATTTAGAAAATGTGTCCAAATCCTTACTTGCAAACATCACAATCTGGACTAAGGCTTTCTGGGAACCTCTTGGTGATATGGTAGCACTTGTCAGGAACCCTTGGGAATGGCACTAGGACAGAAGGCTTCAGCCTTTGTTGGTGTCAGTGGTAAAATAGAATCTTATAATTGTTAAGGGAGTTCTTCATTTTTATCTAGAATATAAGTGGAGATTTTACTTTTCCAATCTTTTTTTTTCTTAAAGTTAGCCTTGTTTTTTCCTTTAAAATTAAAAGGAATAAAATATTACAGAGACAACTAAAGACCATTTCCTCCCTACCTTCTGTCATTTCTTTTTTGTCTTCCTCTAAGGTAACTACATTCTCAGGGTTGATTGTGTCCTTCTTGTGTTTTTTTCTTTCCTATTTTTTGCTTTTTATAACATGGGAGTATTATGCATGTGGTAGATTAAATGTTTTTTTACTGTTTATGTGTCATAGATTTTTGTTATTTGCAAAAGAAGGTGGGGAAGGGAAGAGGAACCCTACTTTGTATATCACAATTTAAGCATATCTGTCTTGATCAGTTTTAGATTTGATTTATTTATGTTAACTATTATATATTTCAGTTAATTAATATAGCACAGTGTATTTTTAAAAATTCTCTTAATAGTTCATATTTTGAAGTTTTGAAGTTTTCATTTTTTAAAATTTTTATTGTAAGAAACAGTGCTATGGTAGACAGTGCCACCTGTGTAAGAGTTTCTCTATTTCTAGAAGTAGGATTTGTGCATCTCAAGCAGTGTGTGATTTTTATTGGTAAGATCAATCATTTAATTTACCATAGCAAGTTAAATTCTTCTGTCAAATAGTTAAATTCATATCTGTGGCTGGAGCCACACTGTGTAACTCCCTCAGTCATAGTATCAGAAGCTCATCAAAAGAGAATTGGCGGGCTGGGGAGATAGCTGTCGGTAGAGTGCTTGCCTTGTAAGCACAAGGCCCTGGGTTTGATCCCCAGCACCAAAAAAAAAAAAAAAAAAAAAAGAATTGGCAGCTGGGCATGGTAGTGCACACCTGTAATACCAGTAACTCAAGAGACCAAGGTAGGAGGATTTCAAGTTCCAGGCCATTTATATGTCATAGGTGTTTCGAGACCCTGTCTCAAAACAAAAATAAACGAGAGAATTGGCAATGACTCTGATGTACAGTTTTTCTTCTTTGAATTGTTTTGTTTATTTTTCTATTGAGGGATCTTTTACTCAGTATGTCCTTGTGATATACTTGTATGATCCTCAGTGTTCTACATCCTTGCTAACAGTTGTTACATGAGTCTTATGAGTGTGAAATGTTATCTTTTTATGATTTTAATTAGCATTTCCTTAATTACTAGTTGTGTTGGGCATCATTTCATGTTTATTAACTCTTCCATTTTCTTGTCTGGATTGCCTATGTGACCGTGTCCTATTTTTTTGGGGTAGTATGTATTGTAGTATTTCTTCTTAGGTATTCAAAGTCTAATTCTCATTTAGTCATTTGTGTTGCAAATACCTTTTTGTAGCCTGTTGGTTATCCTTTAACTTTATTTGCTATCTTTCAGTGTGCAAATGTTTCTAATTTTAATGCCAACCATTTTGTTTTTTCCCCTTTATACAAAGTGAGGTTTTTTTCCTTAAGAAATCCCTTCTTCTTCCAGTGACATTTTCTCCCTTATTGCTTATAAAAGTTACAGATTGGCTTTTCTTATTTAACTTTTAAGTCACTCTGAAAATATTTTTAGGGATGGTATAACTTAGGGATCTAATAGTATTTACCTGTTTGCTTATTTGTGGATTTCTTGAAGTTATTTCTGTATTTGAGGGATTGGCAAACTGTCCCATGGACTCATTCTTCTACTACCTATTTTTATAAATAATCTTTTATTGGGACACAGTCATATACTTTTGTTTATGACTGCATTTGTACTAAAACAGCAGTTTAGTTGCCACAGAGATTGAGTGCCCTGCAAATCCTGAAACATATTGTCTGCCCTTTTTAGAAAAAGTTTGCTGGTCCTGTTCTAAAAGATAATCATATGTAATGGAAGAATAACTCTGGTTTTGAATATTTCCAGAAATAGTTGGTAGAAATAGAGGAAATTAAAGGTAGGAAGAAAGAATGAAAACATCTTTTAGACATAAAAAATACAAATTTTGAAATCTTACTGATTCTTAGATTGTTGGATGAGAACTTCTGTCAAGTCAAGGAGAGTGAAGGGGAGATCTGTGATCCTGAAAAGTTTCATGTAACATTTTGTATGTCTGTGCCTATGTGTATACATTTTTGGAGAAGAGTGTGCAAAGCACTTAAGAGAGTCTCAAAGGGACCATGATGCAAAACTGGTGAAGAATTGTTGCTTCGTATATTTCATTTCTGTTTTCTGTGTAGCTTGAGGGGAAACATAAGCCTTAAAAATGTATGGTTTTGTCATCTAAAATATGGTAAAGAATTCACGGGCCACACCAGACCCATGGAAACCATGTCGGTGGTAGGAAAACAAGTTCTCATTCTGTTTCTAGAATTGTAATACTCAATGGTAAGACTGCTTTTGACTTCAGCTGACCTACTAACATTTTGATTTTTTTAAAATACAAGGTTAATATGAGATGTTTTAAAGATTAAAATGAAACCTTAATATATTTTGGGAGATATAGTTTATGAAAGAACAACTAATATCCTTTTGCAATGGTCATAGATTACTTATCACTTTTTTTTTATTTACCACTTTTGAAGTTGTTTACATTATAAAATTCAAGACCAGAGAAACTTTTCTATTCCCTTTTTATTGTCCTATTCCAGGAACGTTTGGATTCTAAATTCTTTGCAGTTCTTCAGATCTGACAATGCAGTAGTATTCAGTTTTATTAATTTATATTCTAATAGCTCAGAATTTGTGGTAATTCACACGGAATAAGTTGAAGTACTTAGTACAAATTAATAGTTATTTTAGAGCCTTTGTTCTTGTCATATGTCATTAAACTCTATAGAAACAACTATCTGTAGTCAAGTAAGTGGCATTTAAACTGCAGATCATTTATATTGATTAACTTGTACTAAGGAACATCTCCATTTGCTTGTCCATTTGTCAGTATCCTTTCTAAAAATTGATGTGAGTGATGTTGCTAAATATCAAGATGAGAAGAGGAAGCTGCACTTGGGAAACACCCCACAGAAGACCAGTCCAGATTATGATAACTTAGACTTTAAATAATTTGAGAGAAATGCAGTGACAAAAAAATTGAATAATGCATACATATTCATTTTTATATATGCTTATTATAATAAACATATACACTATGTGCTCATAGTATGTAAGCATATAATGTAATACAGTCTGTTATACAGTCTCTTATTATAACACAGTATTGCATTTATAGAAATAAAAGTATTATACGTAGGCCTGATTTGAAGTACTCTTTATTCTTGAAACTGTTTCTTTCAAAAGAGCCAAAACTTTGGACTTGAGAAAAATTTAGCATGACCTTATCCTTCTTTCTTCATAGTTGGAAACTAGCAACTCCAAGATATTTGTAACATTGACCTCTGTGCGTCCTTTAGGGTTTAGGACTTTGAAAGGTCTAAGTTTGGGTGTACACAAAACAGTTGATGTTGGAGACAGCTGGGAAAAGAAAGACTGGGTCAATTCTTACCTGAGGTCTGCTGTGAGATGAGCTGGGATCTGTGAGCATATGAGAGGAAAGCTTCATCAAGAACCATTTAGGCTTATTCCCCTTGAATTTACTGAAGTTTTTGAATGGTTGCCATATCTTTGTCTCACCTGAGCTTGGGGAAATCCAGCCATGGGCCTATTTGCAATGGTGATACAAGTCTTTGTCAGAGAAGGAGCACCCCCCCCCATCCCACATTATACCCCTAGGTGTCAGAGGTAGCAGGAGATGGTCCTGGGGTTATAGGTTGGCCTCTCTAATCTTTCAGAATCTTTTTCAGTACCAACCTTCAACATTCTAGGGCTTCTTTCATTAAGGAAGATGGGATTTCCTCACTCTCAATCTAAATTTATACCTTTTTTCAGCTATACATTGGATTTTTTATTATTAGATTTTAGAATGGATCTGCACAAAATTAGTATCAGTACTTAAAATTGTCTTCTTTATTAACAAACACCAAAATAAAAGGAAAGCCTATACCTCAAGTTATTTCTGTATTTTCTAATCTCCACTTCTATGTTATTGTTCAGAGATAATGCTTTAGTTGTGTTCGTCTTTGATCTCCACCTGTGCCCCATGTAGCGGATGTTTATTTGCCCTATCTCTGGGATAATGCTCACCTACATGTTTTTGCAGTTATAGGTAGGCGGATGTGGAGGTGATGAATATTTTTGACAGGGTCTTTGTATAGAAACCTATTTTTAGTTAATAAGAATGGCCAGGGTACCCAGAATAAGGAAAAGGATAGTTATACATTTGAACTAGGCCCTTTTATTTGAGAACACAGGGGTATTTTGTCCTTTTACTGAAACCATTGGAAATGTGGCTAAGGCTAAGAAGATAACTACTACTAGACTAACTTTGTGTTGATACCACTGATCACTGCTGAGATTTTTCATTACATTGACTCCAGTCACATAGATTGAGTCTTTGGAAAACTCTTCCTTTCTTCCCCCAACCCTCATCAGAATGAGCGGCTTTTTGTTAACCCAAATTCATTCCACTTTTTACATATGTGAAAATTTCATATGAACCTATTTTGGTATATGTTTCTTTTCCACAAGCTGCGTGTTATTTGACAGGTGTTCTGAAGCTCCTTGCTTTGGCAGTGAACCAAGATGACAGAGCAGTAATGATTTTCAAAGTGCTATTCCCTTCTTGTTAAGAGACAAAAAGAAAAGTGTGAAGTTATTAACTACTATTCACCAGTAGCATAGAAACTGTGTAAGGTTTAATTGTCTGGTTTTACAGTTAGTCTGCATAGGTTATTTCCAGGATAAAACTATTCTAAGGAGAGAGGAACATACCATATAACTTCATTTTTCCCCCCGTATCCATTTTTTTCTTTTCATAAACCGTAGGTAAATGAATTGAAGAGAAAGAATTCCTAAAAATGAAAATACTGACCTTTTCTCCCTCATAGACTTTCCCCTTCCTCATCTACTCACATAATATATTTATGAGTGATATGGCAGCACTTGACAGCCTTGCATATTTCCCCCCACCCAACCCCCAAATGAATCAGATGCCCAAGTGTTTGTATCTGTAGTGTATAAGATTTTACTACACTATACCATGATTTAGACATGCTGGGTATATTTATTGCTAATTTTAAGAATCTACTTTTGACAGTGCTGTCTGGTGGTTCAAGCATACCTTTCACAACAGTATAGTCAGGCACATTAAAGGCATATCCGTGTTAACTTAAACTCACTGGGCTTGTGGTTTAGGACTGATTAACTGAGGAAAGACTAATAGAATTAGTGCTTTCTGTTTGTTTCATCATTTCACTGAGCAGAGTAAGCCTGTATCATTTTGCCAGATCATAAATACTGTGCAAAATTGCAGTGAACTGTATTTGGTAAGTTGTAGGAGTTTTGGAAGGTGGGAAGAATAGTTTTTTGCATATGTATATATGTGTGAAGAAGCTGTTTGATTTTAAGCCAGAGATTCCTGAGCCCTGTAGTCATCATTTTAGAGATCTTGTACCTACTTTGAAATTGAGTGCTAGTTGTATGGTACAGCTGTCCTTGTTTCCTTTTTATTATTATTTTTGTGGTTGAATCGGTTTGTATCCCTTTTAAACTTGAATGTATCAGCCTCAAAATCTGAACTTTTCCTTTGAAAATTCCCTCTCTTTTAAAAAGCAATCTGAAATAGAACATAAATGAAAAGTGAATCCCTAGTCACATTTTTAAAAGGACAGCAAAGCATGAATGATTTACAGAAACAGTCGTGTGTAATCTTTTGGAATTCTTCTGGTTACTAATTCTTCCTTACAGATTGGGGCTTAGTTTTCTGTTACCTATTTTTACTGGCTTTTTTACATTTAAGAAAAGCTTTGATGTTTTGAAACTAGTGATGAGGCTGAGTTGAGTGGGGATGGGAGTGGAACAAAGCTATTAGGTTTCTTTCATAATTTGGAGTGTCAGACATTTGGCTATATTTGTTTCAGGTTTTTTTCCCCTGCTGATGTAGTGACAGGCAACATTTTCAGCCCTGTGCAGGAGGGTGGTGAGGAGGAGAACAGTTGCAGGGGTGGGTGGGGAAAGGCATAAGCTCATAGGCTATTAATAATGTACATTGTTCTTGAGACCACATGTAATATTTCTGAGCATTGGCCAACAGGGTAGGGTGCATGTTCTATTTACGTTGGATTGCATGGCATGATGCGATAGACAGCTGATAATTTGACCACAGGAAAAATCCGGATATTTCTTCTTTAATCATGTCCTGATAGGGCAGAGAAAATAACTTGTTTTCAGCAGATTGACTTAGAGAGGGTGAAAATATTTAATTCAATTACTGGTTCTTGCCTCATAGCCAGAAATTCTTTAAGTAATATTTGCTGAGTGTGTACGATGGAGGGAAATGGAGACAAATGACATTGCTAGTGACCTGCCGGCTTGAGATGAAAGCCTTAGCTAATGATTCCAATAAAACTAGAGTGAGAGAGCTCGGGAGACCAAACTTGCGATTACTTACTAGTAAACAAGGGAAAGGATCTTCTGTGGGCACAAAACCACATGGAAATGCCTGCATATGCACTGGAGAAGGCCCTAGATTAGACACCAAGGGTGCCATGTTCACCCACTCATTTTCTTTGTGTGGCTTTGAGCATGTCATTCTTCCTTTTCATTTTCACTTTTCAGAGGGTGATAGTGTCAGAGGTAACAGTGGGCTTCAGTTGCAAAGCCCTTAGCATAGGTTAGTCCATCTATTATTGTTTCTTAGAACTACCCAAAGAAAGCATTTGTGCAAGGCACTGAGCACCTACCAGGTGTCAGGCATGATGCTGGTATTGGATAATTGATGGTAAGCTTAAGTATTCAAGGATTTTGTCTCCATGGAGTTTTTATTCTGGTAGGTGAGAGCCATTTACCAAATGGTCAAATGAATATTTATGACATTGCAAAGAAAATAAATTCTAAGAAAAGAAACAAATTTCTGAGTGCTGATAACAAATGACCAAGACCTAGAATGAAACAGGATTCCTGAACCCATGGTACTTGAGGTAAGATCTGCTGAGTGTGGACTGGAGTTCGTGAGGTAAAGAGTTGTAGGAACAAGTATTCCAGGATGAAAGATAACGTGCAGAGGTCTTGCGATGTGTAGAAACATTACATGGCTAAGGAATACAGCAAAGGTTGATTTAACAGGATTGTACTAAGGAAGGTGAAAGTGATGGGAGGTGAGGCTGTGAGGTGGCCAGGGTCATACCATACAGGCCTTGCAGGCCATTTTGAGCAAGAGGTAGATGTTAGCAGGTTTTATGTGGAGCTGAAAGTGATTGGCTTACATTTACATTTTGAGAACATCATTCTGACTGAGTTGTAGTCACAGTGGATGAGGGGAAACTGATTAGTAGGTTTTTATTAGAATAATCCAGGCAAGATATGGTGGTAGCTTGGCTGGTGATAGCAATTAGGGGAGGAAAAGGATACAGGCATGAGAGAAATAAGAATATCAGCAAAACTTAGTGATAAATTTGATATGGGGCTTAGGATGTGGACAGTATGAAGGTCAGCTCCTGAATGTCTGATTGTACATATAGATGTATGAGGTGCCTTTTACTGAGGTGGACAACGAAGTTTGGGGCAGGGAGTGGGAATAATACATTGTTTGATCTTGGATGTGTTAATTTTTTTAAAAAATGTTTTTAAATATTTAATGGCTGCGTAGTAATTGTACATATTTTGGGGGTACAATGTGACATTTCAATACACATATACAATGTTTAATGATCAGACCACAGCAATTGCCTTATCCACTCCTGTCGGCATTTATTATTTGTTTGTGTTGGGGTCACTCAAAATCCTCTCCACTAGCTATTTTGAAATATTCAATTAATTGTTGTCACTCATCATTATCCTACTGTGTTATAGAGCATTAGATTTGTTCCTCCTATCCAACTACACCCTGTTAAGGACATGTTAATTTTGAAGTGGCTGGATATAAACTTGAGAGTCATTGATATATAGTGGTAAATTAAGCCATGGAGATGGATAAGATTGTTTTGGGAGAGAGGAGAGAGTGGAAAAAGAAGTAGGTGTAGGACTTACTTTTAAGGATCCCCAGCTTGCTGAAGGAGGGTGGACCTAAAAATTAGGTTATAAAAAGTACTCAGACAAGGAGAAAAGGTAGGAACATGTGGTGTCATGGAAGGCAGGGAAGAGCGTTTCAGAGAGGTGTAGTGAGCAGCTTTCAGGAAGGGAAAGTAATGGTAGGTTTGAAAAATTTACACTGAATTCTGGGACAGGGAGGCGATCAATGCCTTCAGTTGCTGCTATTTGAGTGCAGCCATGGTGGAAGGGGTGAATTGTTATGGGAAGACATAATTATCCACAGCTTATAGACGAGCAGTTTGAGGCACAGGGAGATGACCTGTAGAACAACTTACCTAAGTGACTGAAGTGGAAACCAGGCCTAAGCCCGGGAGCTTCAGACTCCCTGCTCTTAACTGTTCTGCCTACCACCTCTAGGCTCCTGGCTTACCAGCTAAGCATGTGGACTGAGGAGGCAAATATAGCTGTGTTCTGCCTCTGCTGCTTCCCTGGTGGTAATCCATCACTATTTAACCTCTCTGAGCCTCGGCTTCCCCCTTTTTAATAATGGTATCTACCCAATGGGATTGTTGCAAAAATGAAATGAATAATGTGTGTTAATGCCTTGTTGCATGTGTGATACATAGGAAGGACTCAGTAAATGTTATCTAAAAGATAAAATCTTTTGCTATCATTTTTGGCCTCAGAGCCTCTCTTACTTCCAACTACGTTTTTCTTTCATTTGAGCACTTACAGTGTGCTTTTTTAAAAAGGCTGATTTGTATGCTTTTAACCAAATTATTTTTAAGTTTGTGTTTTTACTTTGCCGTTTCTTCTGCCCTTGTCCACCTACACCACTAATTTCTGTGCAGTCTTTCAACCTTTTCCAAAACTCAATTTCCATGAGTGATTTTACTTGATGTTCTTCACTCTCCAATTTAATGATATCAGGTTACATTTATTTACATTCATTCACTCTTACAAGTTTGATGTTGATGAATTTGATAAGCTTGTTCATTCCACTTTCTTAAACAGATTCAGGAGTTGGGAATGGTTTTTTATTTTTCAGCAACATCTGGTAGAATATTTTAAATTAGTGGGCACAAAAGGGTAAGCACTAAGTATTTTTATATTAAGAAGTTCTTTCCTATTACTTTCTTCTCATCCCAGTTCTAAGATCCTATTTTCAATAAGTCCTGCCAACCTTATCTCTGAAATATTTAGATCATCCATTTCTCTTCATTGACACTGCCACCCCCATGATAAGTTCAGGCCACCATCCTGTCTGACTAGGATCATCATAGCAGCCTCCCTATGGTGTTTCCCTTCTCTTGTTCCTTCTAATCTAGTCTCAATGTAGCAAGTGGAACTCTGTTATAAAGGTGTAATCGCATCTTCAGGCCCTTTAGTGAATCTCATCTCAGTTTACCTTGGACTCCAAGGTCTTATGTGGTTTGTATCACCTCATCTTTGTGCTCCCCGCCTGCTGACCTGTTCACCCACATCTGTGCTTTAGTCCAGCCACATGGGCCACCATTTTTCTTGTATTCTGCACACATATTGAATTCTGTCCTTCCATAGAGTCCTTGTGCATCTGGTTTCTTTTGTTTGGAAAATTCTTCCCCTTGCTTGGTGCAGGGTTGGCATTTTTCAATCCAGATTTCAAGCTTATGTGTCGCCTTCTTGGTGGAGACCTTCCTGACTTCTATTCTTAAATAGGTTCATCCAGCTCACCACCATTTCTCATTTTTAAGTTGACTTTTTTGCATTTTCCCACAATTTTTATAGGATAAAATACATAAAGTAGAAATACCCATGTACACATCTCCTAGAATTAATATAAGAATTTGTCATAATTCCTTCAAATTTTCCTTTAAATAAAAGAAAACATAACAGGTCATTAATCTCTTGTGTGTAAACTTCCAGTCTCCTCCTTCTCTCTCCACAGGCACCTATGTTGGTATGTATCTTTACTTTTTATATACTTTTTTGCCTATGAATGTGCCTACTATATGTAAATGGCATCATATTATATTTGAGCTTGCAGCTTTCTTTTTTCATTCAACATTTTATTTTTGAATGATATCCATGTTGATACCTACAGATCTGATCATTGATTTGAACTTCTCTATAGTATTCCATCATGCAGATATTTTACAGTTTATTTACAGTTTATTTGTATTTGTTGATGGTCTTTTAGATTGTTGTTAGTGTGTCACTCTTTTAGGCAAAGTAAATATTCCTGTATTCGTCTCTTTCTATGCATGTGCAGGAGTTTCTCTGTCATGATGTTTTCTTGCTCAGTGCTATGATTCATTCCCATTGTGGCACTCATCATTCTGTAATCATTAACTTAAATGTTTGCTTGTTTGTATTCATCTTCCTTATGAACTGTGAGCTCCATTAGGGTAGTGAGAGTTTATTTCACTCATTCCTCTACACATAGCACCTAGCACAGACCTTGGCACATAGTAGGTTCCTGGTAATTGTTGAATTAATTCAGCTCTCTGCTTTCCATCAGTTGTGTAGTTCATTCCTTTTGTATTTGAACTTGGTTTTCAGATTTCTGAAGAAAGGTGAGAACTGATGGGGTGAGCTATCAAATATTATGGGTAGTGAATATAGGTTATGAGGTAAATGTGGCATGGAAAGGATTTGAAGAGAAAAAAGTTTTAAATAATTTGTTTTGGATTAAGCCTTTTTTAATCTCAAAACTTGGAGGTGAAGGATTTTATGGAACTACATGGACTAGTTTTGTTTATTAAGTGAACTGGGTTGAAAGATTGTGGTCTCCTCCCATATCTATAGCATTGCTTTATCATTATAGACTTTTGGGGGTGGGGGAATTTTTGTTTATTTTCTAAAAATTATTTTAGTTGAGAATTATAAAATAACTACGACCTGTATCTGCTGAAATTTATTTTTGGAGTAGAACTTTTGGTAGATATGGGAGACACAGGCTATAGATAAAGAGGCCAAAGAGGCCATCTGACTGTTGATCATCAAAATAGGATTATTTAAAGTATTTGAAAATTTTTTCATTATGTTATACTCAATGCATGTAATCTCTGCTTTATGTTCTTTTTGAAGCTATTGTTTTCCTTACCATCACATACTTTAGATTTGATGCTTATATATTGAATTCACATGTAGAGAGTAAAAACAATTCATTGGAGCAATCTTGTATTTCTTAAAACAGATATTGTTGTTGTAATCATGCTTTGGGCCTTTTTTCCAGCACAGGACATCTCATTTTTTTAATTTGTTCTAATTAATTACACATGACAATAGAAAGCATTTTGACATATCAAACATAAATGGAGTATAACTTCTCATTCACCTGGTTGTACATGATGTAGAATCACGCTGGTCATGCAATCATATATGTACATAGGGTAATAATATTCAATTCATTCTACTATCATTCCTGCTCCTATACCCCTCCCCTCCCTTTACTCCCCTCTGCCTAATCCAAAGTACCTCTTTTCCCCTAGCCCTCCCCACCTTATTGTGAATTAGCATCTCATTTTATCATCTAGGAACCTATAGAAGTCATTTGCTATTAAATTGAATCAACATAAATTACATTTGGAGATATCCGTTGGAGGGGGACAATGTAACCATAGTTAAATCCTATGTTAATACCTCCTAATTTTTTCTTATTCAGTTTGGAGTATAGTGGTTCTGTGGCCTATCTGAATGGCCCTTGACTTAGGTAACAGTTATTATGAACTTCCAAAGAGAATAAGGATCTGATCTTAGTTCCTCCTCTGTATATAAAAATTAAGTATTTAGACAAATAGTTAAATTAGGGCTATTAATAACTAACATATATTAAGCATTTGATCCTTGCCAGATATCATTCTAAGTACTCTATGCTAATAGCAAGATACTACTACAACATGTAAGCACAGTTCAGAAACCTTTTTCTGTTCATGTAAAATGTAGGAGTCATGTTATTGGGAGGTTTATTAAAAATAGTGTTTATTTCTTGTTACTGGGGGTGAAAGATATAGACATGGAGAAGAAAATTTTTTCATTTATTAGATATATAGAAATGTAGTGAACCAAGAAAATCTAAATGGTCATAGGCTAGTTTTTTCCTAATGTTCTGCCTGTTCCTCATCTGTGTCCTTGATAAAACTTTACCCTGTTCTTCATAAATGGAATCTGGAAGGAGGATGGAAGTGGATCCTCCACTGCGTTTGATCTGAATTTGCTTGATTGTGAGGTAAGTTAGTGTGGGGTTTTATGCTGTGAACTCAGTGTTAACAATGAGAGAACTGAAGTACAGAGAGTATAAGTAACTGACCAAGGTCACAGTGCTAGTGAATAATTCACATCTAAGGAGTCTTAACTGCTGTAGTACATTATTAACTGCCATGGTATATTACCTGTGTTTTTTAAGGTTCTGTCTATGCAAGAGGCATTAGGAGGTGGAGAAAATAGTGTCCATCTTCACAGTGCCTGAAGCCATTTTGTTTAAAAGGACATTTGCTGGGTTAGCATGTATCATCCCAATTTTGGTTGGTATTTACTGCCATCTTTGTAGCAGGTTCTCCAAAAGTTTCTGTTCTTTTATTTCCTCTGTCTTGACATAAGCCGGAAGGAAATCTGGATGATTATAATTAATGAAGCCCTTCCCATGGAATTCATAAGAAAGAGGATTGGGTGATGAAACAAGCGTAGAAAGATGGGGGATGGGGGTAATGCTTCCTTCTGTCATGTTTTTTGTGGAGTTAAATGGCCGTGATGCTGTCCACTACGGCTGAAACCTTGAGTGGTTCTGGAACATGTCTTTGTGTAGCCTATGGCACTCTCCACCTGTTAAATGGTGAAGGTCATAGATTGTTTGCCTTAAGCAGAATAAACAAATAGATCCAGAAAATGTATTCAGTAATCTTTCCTTGATGAGCAGAAGCTAGCAGTTGTTTAAAACAAATGAAGGGAATAAAAACTCCCCTAACTTTTATTTACCAATCAGATTGCAAAGGAAAAAATAGCCTATTTTTAGACTGAGGCTCCAATTATGCTAAGCCTTGAAGATAATGAAACAGTTTGACACAAAAGAGTGTGGTGACGCAAGTTTGTGTGGTGAAATTCCAAGACATTCACTGACTTTTTAGGATTCTGCACAGTGAATATTAAGCTCCTAAAGTATTTGTTGCCCAGAAACAGTGCTTTATTCTTTTACATGCAGTGTAATGAAGTGAACCTGTGTTGTAATTTGTTTCTCGCAAGGAAGAGGGGGAATTAATACACATCATGTATCCCTGCATCCTATCTTCAGCTTCTTCTGTGTGCTTTTTATGTGCTGAAGCCACCAAGTCATGCTCTTGGTAATATTGCATATTGCTGCCTGTCTTTGCCACTCTAAGTTTTCTTAATACTCAACACAGCTGGGGAGTTTTGCAATTTTTCTATATTACAGATTTGGCAAATTTTGGAGGCCCTTTCTTTTCTGCCACTCTTCACTCTGTGTAAGAATTATACTTATCTTTTCTCCTGTTCTTCCTTAATCATATCAGGCGATGTCTTTCCTTGGAACTAATTAGTTTGGGAGGTTTAAGTGAAATGTGTGCTGGCACAGGGCTTTGTTGGCTTGCTTAATGGAAGTTGGCTGTTTGCACTCTCCCAGTCTCATGTTGCCGTCCCATTTACAGGTTTGGTAATGGGCTTCTGAGTTTTCATTTTGCTGTCTGTAGCTGTCTTTTTGAGATAGAAGCTGGGGTGCTGACTGCTCATCTGATGAAAAATATAAAGCCTCCTTCTAAGGCAACATGTGCTCCTGTTTCTCCTAGAGTCAGGAGCATGGCCATCTTGCATTTTGTCTTGAAATTTTCTTTTTCAAAGCAGTCGCCATAAGAACTCAATGCAGGAAGGCGGAAGGAAAGACCTGTTGACCTGGAGTAGCCAAAGTTGCAAGCCTCTGGCGCTGGTGATTTATAGCAGAATTTGATGAAGTGGGGAGGAAAGGGGATGTGAAGGGGATGAAAGAGTTCCTCATTAGATTCAGATTGAAGTGCACTGGTGTGACCTTCAGGAG
The DNA here is from genome assembly GCF_902686445.1 of Sciurus carolinensis. Taxonomy (NCBI): domain Eukaryota; kingdom Metazoa; phylum Chordata; class Mammalia; order Rodentia; family Sciuridae; genus Sciurus; species Sciurus carolinensis. Next base: position 15,914,366 of record NC_062232.1, on the reverse strand, counting down.
AGGGGAAAACATAAAATAGCAATCAGGTGATTGGTAAGGACAGCCTGGTTGGATAAAGTGGAGGCTAGGAAATTTCTGGCTGGGTGCCTGCTATCCACATATAATACTTACTCTATTTCATTTAATCTCCTGCAACCCTGCGGGTAGGGGATATTATCCCTTTTCACAAATGAGGATAAAGTCTCAAAGGGATTAAGTAAATTGCCAAGGTCTCTTTATTTGTAAGTGGCTAAAATGAACATGGCTTCTCACATCTGTGCCACTCTTCTGAAATACAGGAAACAGACACCAATAGTATTTATCATCTTATGCTTGGTAAGTAAAGTACTGGGTGGTATAACCACTGAAAAGACTGTAACAGCTTTTTTGTTACTGTACTTCTATAGAGTTCTTCCTTGAAATTGCGGATTATAAGGGCCAAATTCAGTCATCTGGCCTACTATGTGCCAGGAATAGTATTGAGTCCTGGGGATTATGAAGGTAAGCAAGATCATAGCCCCTAATTGTAGACTGCTCTGGAAGTAGGGATGGAGGGAAAATAAAGAAAGATATTTACCTGTAAACAAATTCCATACCATGTGAATACGGTATATTTAAAGAAGAGGAGAAAGGCAAGCATTGCCTGGAGGTTAGAAAATGATACCCATGGCAGGGAACGATTTCTACTGAGTTCCGTTGATTCTTTGGTAATTGTCAGGATTTGCCTAGAGAGGAAGGAGATGCTGTCTTTGCAGGGTAAAGCCCCAAAAGAACCATATTATATTGTCACAACCTTGGGAACCTGTCTTTTCAAAAGCTAAATGTCTAAATTCATGAGGGTAAGAGGCTTTTTTGTTGTTGTTGTTCTGTTTTGGTAGTTGTTGAATCTTCTATTTTTGCAGCCATCAAACTTTTTCTTCTTTTTAATTTTACACTTTACTCACACTGCACGTCCCTTTATCCTCTTCTCTGACCAAGGAGGTCGGGGGGGTACTAACTCCAACTCAGCCACTAATTTAGGAGGTGATCAATGATCTCTAAGGTTCCATCTAGTACAGTGCATTTTGTATAACTGACACTTAATAAAAGTGCTTTGCCATAGGGCAGCAGATCTTGAAATATTCCTGTGATTAATTCACATTGATCTTTTGGGCAGGAACTGCAAGGGGATCAGTTTTTATAGGATGAAAAGCAGCTGCCTCCTCACTCAACAGCAGTAACAATAAATATGGATAAATCATCAAGCATAAATCAAAGCCCAAGATAAGTGAAAAAAATACTTCAGTCAGGATTCTTCTATAAATTTCATCTCCCACCCAGATACATTACATCTTAGCTCAGAATGCTGAAGGCACAGTGCCTCAGCCTTGTGAGATGATCACTGAAGGATAATACAATTATGAAATGACTATTGGTAATCTCTGAGGAATTCCAGATAAGAAGTGTTCTGGAGTTTACCAAACTTAGAAATTATTCCCCTTTGTAGAACAGAGTGATCTCTAGATCTTTTTGATCACAGTAGAATGGAAGTTGTAGGGGAGGATATCAAGGAACAAAGATCAATCAGGATTTTTCACACTCTCTGAATTTCCTAATAAACACAGTATTAAGCAGTACTTGGACATTACTCTTGGCCTGAAAGTGGGATTTTTTTAGCACCTCACGCAAGAAAAGATCTCAAACCTTTGAGGGCAGAAATAGCAGGGTCATGGAGTCATAACTCTTCTAATTTACAATGCAAGTTACACAACTGTATCAGGATTTTTTCTAGAGTTCCTGTCTAGAAGACTGAAGATGGCAAGTCTCCATGTTTTCTAAAAGGTGAATTCTAGAAAATTATAGACTAGTGAGCTATACAGTACAATTCTAGAAAAGATTAACTGTTAAACAGTTGTTTTTCAGCATTTTGTGGTAACCAAGGATTGGTATTGGCCTACCAAGAACAGGTAGTGTCATTAATTTTTTATCTTTTAGGCTTAACATTAGGTTGGATCACATGAAAATGCTTGCTTTGAAAGTCAAAAGCGTTTGAATATTGGCAATTTCATATGATTCTTCCTAATAGTTTGCATTGTGTTTTTTTTCTGGTCATAAAATTGATGCATATTCTCTGTAGCACATTTAGAGAATAGAGAAAAATAAAATTTACTCATAATCTAACAATTCATTTTTATCATCTTTTCATAAGTGAACATATACACACATAACTGTTCACTAGAGTATTTTTTAAACAACTTAATGTGAATTGTAGTTTATTTTTTGTAGATTATCTGGGTATGTATTTATGTATTGATACTGAGGACTGAACCCAGGGGTGCTTTACTACTGATCTACATCTTCAGTTCTTTTTGTATTTTATTTTAAGATGGGGTATTGCTAAGTTGCCAAGGCTGTCCTTGAACTTGTGATCCTCCTTCCTCAGCCTCGTGAGTCTCTGGGATTACAGATGTGTGCTGCTGTACCCAACATTTCTGGGTGTTTAAATTGAACCTGTCATAAACATTCCCTGTAATGAGCAATTTATAAAAACCAAATTTTGAGTATTATGATTTTAATCAGGTATGTGTTACACAATTTATCTGTACCTGTATTTTGGGACATTCATGTTTCCAGTGCTTTGTAATTATAAATAGTACTGCAGTAAACATATTCTACATGAATCTTGTTCTATATTGCTAATGATTTCCTTAGGATGAATTATCAGAAGTAGCCTTGATAGGTTAAAGGATGTGAACTGTTAAAACACATTTCCAAATTGCTTACCATAGAGGATGTACTTCTTTCAACTTTCCTCAGCAGTGTGCTAGAGAACCTTACTGCAACATTGCCACACCTAGATATCACTTCTAAGACCAGCAAAAGAAACAGGGTCAGTCAATTTTGTTTTTCTACCTTTGACAGGTTTAGTAAAGATCATATAATTTGATTTTGTTAAAAGACCTGACAGAGTTTCTCACAATGTCTTTGAGGTCCAGTCAAACCAATTCAAACAGAATGCAAATTGAATCAGAGCTCTCTACTCTGTGGAATAACTATACCCTAGAACAGTTTTATTAGTGGGTTATTGTCAACTGGGATGGACACCTTTATTAATGATGTGGTGAGGTTCAGCGACCCTGTACTGAACAATGTTATTTGTAGCAATTATGATGAAAACAGAACATGGACTTAGTAGATTTTCAGATATGCCACAAAGTGAGAAGGATAGCCATTAGTTCTTTCCTACCAGACTGTGGGTTTTTGAGCATAGGAGCCAGAGTGCTGACAGCATTCCTTCCAGAGTCAAACTGTTGCTTGCTATCTCTGTAACCTTGGACAAAGTAACCTAATCTCTCTGTGCCTCAGTTTCCTCCTCTATTAAGTGAGAATCAACAGAGTATTTTCCTCATGTTTGTTGAGAAGATTAAATAAATTATTAAATGTAAAGCATGGAGTCCAGTTCCTGGTCCTTAGTAAATGATCACTAATGGTTAGGTGTTATTGTTGTCAGTCTCTATCTTGGACAGTAGATAATGCATACTTCTTGAATGAATGAATGACTGAATTAACATCATAAAGACTTTGTAGGCAGGTGGAATGTACTCATACTGTAAAGGAAATGTAATGGGTAAGTCTTTCATTTATATTTTATAATATTGGAACTGTCATGTAAAGACAGGATTGAGATTTATACTATGTAGCTTCAGAAACTAGAGGTGCAGTTAATCAATAGGAATTAACAATAAGGGACTTTCTGTCAATTAACTCTACTCAGCAGTGGAGTTGCCCTAGTGGAAGAATTCGAGTAGAAACTTCCAGACCATTACAAGTACATAATAGAGAAAGAGGACTTCTTTGGTCAGAGGTTAGACTAGGTGACCTCTAAAGTCCCTTCCAACTCTAGGCTGGTTCTGTGATTCTAAGTGGAATGTGCAGGATTATCACAAAACATGCAGTAAGGCCCCATGAGTGCATCTGTGGAAGGGCTGATGCTGCTAATCCTTGCCCATTCCTCCCTCCCTGCTTCAGTTTCTTTCACCTGTTGTGTGACAGCCTGACTGTGGTCCGTTCCGCAGCTTGGTTCAATCATACAGCCTATCTTGGTGTGGCAGGCTGCTCACTACTCAGCAGCAATGCCTAAGGGACAAGTATTTGAAATGAGGGCACATTTTTCATAAACATACCAGAAAATAGAAAGAAAATTGTTGCCTGCAAAGTGTATCTCAGAATTGTTTTAAGAAAACAAGTTTTTGTCCATTTTGTAAGTGCCCTCTTCATAGCTTTATGAGGATGAAAGGGTAGACCTTTGTGCATAGGAGTTCTGGGTACTTGATTTCTCTACTTGTGTGCTGCCTTCCCTAAGTTCAGCATCAGTGTTCTCCCTCGGAAAGAGTAATTAAACACTCACAGTTGTGCATACTATTTGGGCTAGTATGCCTTGGACTGAGATGATTTTTCTGTCATTATGAACTCTTGATTTCTTGCCCTTAAGCTATTTAAAGATAGCTTTAAAATAAAGTTAGAAAACTGAATTAGAAGCCAGTTTAACCAGTTCTTTTTTTCTTAGGATTCTTTGCTGAATAATTTCTGACATCTTGTAATTGTTTTGTGCTGCTCTCCCCATTTATAATATTTGTAGCATTGGCTTTTTGCCACACTTGTCAAGGGTTTATGGGAGTTAATGACATGTAGTATATAAAGTTCTTTGAGATTCTTTCATGAAACTTGGTATTATCTTGAAAGCAAGAGGTTTAACTGTTCATTTGTTAGATAACTAGTGGGATTTTAAACAGATGTAATCACACCATGTCTGTTATTTAATGTATTCGATGATACGTACAAACTTTTACTGCTCAAATTTCAAGTGAAGTGGCTTTTTTTCCTTTTCTTTTTTTCTGCTTATAAAACCCATTATTAGGGAATGCCTTGGGAAAAATTGGGAGTCAAGGTTCTGAAAAAAGTTCTCCAGTCTGTTTTTTAATGCTCTGGTTTGTCCATGATTTTGCTGTCCTACAATCTGTAGCTTGCAGTCCAGGAGCACTGAGGCCCACACTGTATAGTGCATGGCCCAAAGGATTGCTGCTCTGTGAACCAAGTAGGTTAATATGTTTCAGAGAAAGCATCTGTGGAATTTTACAGTGAATGTTCTTTTGTATCCATATTAATTTTATTCCTTTGGAGTGGTATCATTTTACCAGCCAGTATCTAGAGCATGCAAATGTGTTGTGGACTTTTTTTTCTTTTTTGAAACTGTGAGGTACACACGGGCACTGTGGGATGGTTCTGATACTTTCAAGGTCTAGGGTCTCATTGCATGTATTTTGAGCTAGTGTGTTAAGCCTACTGCCTTAAGAAGGCTTTTCTTCCCTTTTAAATCTTTAGAATTTATAAAACCAACAGCTTTGTTGTTTTCAGTAGGGGGATTGTACATAGAGCTCCAAAGGTTCTTGGCACATAGAAACCAAAGAAAATAATATGTCTGTGTTTTACTCTTGTCCTTGTGTTGTGTTATATGTACAACATAGAGCTCTGCAAAATAAAAATTCAAATAATAGGGGCTGGAGTTTTACCTCAGTATTAGAACGCTTGCCTTAGTATGTGAGAGGCACTGGGCTCAATTCTCAGCATCACATAAAAATAATAAAATAAAGGTATTGCGTCCATCTACAATTTAAAAAATTGTATTTAAAAAAATCAAATAATAGAGTTGAAGAAGGTTTCATTTCTTATTTATTTTTTAGTGTTGGGGGTCACACCTAGGGCCTCCCACATGCTTAGGCAATTATTCTACCACTGAGCTATATCCCAACCCTGAAAGATATTTTAAAAGATTACTAAATGTTAGATATATAACTCCTAGGCTATAAAAAGTCTCCTTATAATCCAACCTCTTCACTTTACAGATTGAAAAAAATGTAAGTCTACATCAGCCAGAATCAGGGCTGATGTGGAACTCAGGAATCTTCCTTCCCAAGCCAGATCTGATTGGATCTCACCATTCTGAGAATTGCCATAGAGTACCACTATAGCATTTACAAAGTACTGAATCAATATATAAGAAAATGGCTATCTTTATAACAGTGTAGCCATTGAGTCCATATTCCAAGCATATTTTGTCATTTGTATTAACATCAGCTGTTCCATAGTCTTCACAAAGTCTGAGCTATGTTTTTTTGTCCACCTTTTACCCAGTTAACAGAATGCTTACTCTTATTGCCACTTAAAAGTCATCTGGAAGACTCATGCTGATAATGTAATGCACGATGAAGGAAGGGGGTAAAGTAGGAAAACATAATTATTGCATGCACAGTTATTTTAAAGGCTCTTTTTTCTCTTCTCTCTTCTATCTTTTCCCCCAGCTTAGTTGGGTGGATCTGATTTGTAGAGCTTTTTTCCCCCCTTTTCTTTTCCTAAATTGGGTAAGAGCTGCAAAACTATTCAGGAAAGCTGTAAACTATTGCAAAGCATGTGAAAAGACAGTAGTTTGTGCCTTTCTCAACCTTGTTATAGATCTGTGGATAGTCTGGAGCTTACAAAACTGTACTTAAATATTTTCTATAATATAGGTTGAGGACAGATTTCTATTTGCTGTTGATGACTGTCAAAACAACTTCCCTGGAGCGATTGTAACAGAGTGCGGGGCCTCATTTTCTGATGGAGAAACTGCTTGGTTTATTCTCACTGTGTTTTTACATGATTATTCCTTATTTTCTCAAGTGCTTATGACATTTAATAAATTTGCAATTGAGAACTGTGGCAGTCAGTAGTGTGAGAAAAAAAAATTAGTTGCCTGGGAACTATTTAAACACAAATGAACGAAAGCAAAACTTAACCAGGAAGAATATGATTTTGAAGTTATGACTGAATGTGATCTAGTCCTAAGACAAGGTGAAACTTATTTCCTCATTCATTCTTTTCTTGACCAAAATTGCTTTTCCTTCAAAATTAAATCTTTCATTTAATCCTTCAGAATTGATACTTTAGAGGAGTTCATTATTTCAGTTAGTGATGGACAATATTCTTAGGATTCGGTGGTTAAGATGTATTTTTTTTTCAGTTATGTTTTACTGAATTTTACTTTTTGTCTTTATGAATTTGACTACATACCTCATATAAGTAGAATCCTAGCATTTGTCATTTTATGACTTTTATTTCATTTGGCATAGTGAGATTCATCCATGTTATACATGTGACAGGATATTTTCCTTCTTAAGGCAGAATAATATTCCATTGTACATGTGTGCCACATTTCATTTATCCATTCATCTGTCACTAGACAGTTGAGTTTCTTCCACCTCTTGGCTATTGTAATCTTATTGTGTTTCTTGGATAATACATTTTTACTAGGTTAAAGTCAAACACACATTCTTGTTATATAGTTTTTATGTGTGTGTGTGTGTATAATTTAGTATGATAGTGGGCAGAGTATGTAAAATACTCATGGATTTGAAGACTAAATTGTATATATCAAAATTCTGTAGTATGGAAATGGATTTAGATATATGTGTTTTCTATTTTGGTTTTGAAAACATAATTAAAATGTTTTAAATTGATTATCAAGCAATTGTCCCTGGGAGCTGTGAGTAAGGTCTATGAGGATGTGTAGTATCAATAGAAGAAGAGTTTATCCCAGGCATACAACCTGAACTTTGCTTGAAAGTGGAATTGCCTGAGATCTAAAATGATTGTTTATAGTTTTACTGCATGAGACCTACTGTCAGTTACAAAATCATATCTGAAAGTTTTGTTAAGCATCACAAGCAACCTGACAATTACAAGTGCACTGTACAATCCATTGCCAGTTACAGTAGTCAGAAGTGGTTATTTGCTTTTTGAAATTTTGGGAAATAGACAATTACCTATCACTAATTCTCATGGAATCATTAAATGTGAGGAGAATGTTGAGCTTGCTTATCTATAAGACATTTACTTAAGCTTCTTATTGCTATTAATTTCCTCTATGGGCTAAAGGAATTGAAAATGGGGGCAACAAGTCAATTGGGATATAAGGAGGGAATGAAACATAGGATGAGCTTACTAGTTAAGGTTGAAAGTTTACACAGTTGAAAGTAATTTGGTATGGTCTTAAATACTTGCCCATGTATTTGATGTGGATAAGAATTTAGTGCCAGGCAATAAGAAAGGTGTTATTTTAAGTTATTTTAATATTTTATATGTTTTTAAAATGGAAGATAAGATGACTTAGAAAACCCAAATTAAAGATATTCCAGGGCTAGTAAGTACATGTGATGCAATTTATTATAATTTACCCATAGAGTGGTCATATAGTCTTAATAGTTTCTTTCTCCTTATACAACATAAGAATAGGATCTAAATTTTAGATAATATGTTGCTGCTTAATTTTGAGAGTCTTAAACATGTCACATGGCCTATGCTTATTTTCTGCACTGAAATACATTAAAATTAATTTAATTTTGAGAACTTTTGAGGAATTATCTTTGATCGTAGCCAATACTTCTTATACTTTTCCTCAGTAGTAGGCACTATCCTAAGCACTTTACGTACATTAGTTTATTTAAAACCTCACAGTCAGTCTGTGATGGGATTATTACTATTTTACAGAAGAGGAAATGAACCCCAGAGAAGTTAAATTACTTGTCTCAAGTAACAATTGTAGTATGGAGGTAGGATTTGAACCCAGGTGGATGACTCTAAGCCCACAAGTATTTTAACTGCTATGCTGTTACTTCATACTTGCCATTTAAAAGTTCTTGATACTTAGCACATTGTAAGGTTTGAGCAAGTAATAGTATATCTGTTAAACTTCTTAGGATAACTGGACATAAGGTGGTTTGCTATAAAAGCAAGATAGGAAGCCATTGCCATTGGAGACTACTGATTTAACTAATTGATTTTGACCCAGGATTTAATTGAACATTGATTTCTAATCTTTTGGTTCAGTTCAAGAGAAACCAAAGAATGACCTTAGTCATTTAGGCAAATAATACAGTTTTCTTCATGTACTATGGTGATTAAAGCTTTTGTCATATGCTTTTATACTTGTACAAAAATAAAATTTAAGAACTGGTTCTGATATTTGAGGCAGTCTTATTCAATGTTCACATTTTATCAGTTGAGAAAACAGGTGGAAGAAACTTCTCAAAATCACACATAGAGGAAATGACAGAGCTGGGATTAATGATATGATAGTTGATGTTGGAATAGCTTTTACCATGTGCCAGGTACTTTTCTAGATGCTTTTTGTATGTTAACACATTAACTCCTCAGAACAAGCCTATAAAGTAGGTGCTGCTATATTCACTTTATAGATGAGGAAACTGAGGCTGTGTAACATACTCAAGAGTCACACAATTAATGATTAGTGGAGCCAGAATTTGAATCTATGCGTTTGTGCCCCAAAGTCTGTCTGACAACCTTACAAATGATTATAATATGTATTTGCTATCTTTTTTAGGGAAAAATAGTTGAATATCGGTTATTTTGTATAGCTCACTTTTTATATAGTTGACATAACTTGCGATCTTATTGTAGCATTTCACCAGCTTGCTACAATGTTTGTGGTTATTATTATATCCCACTTGATCATGGTGTATATTACTTCCAGTGTGCCATTGCAATTGGTTTGTTTTATTGAGGATTTTTAAAAAAGTGTTTGTTAGGGAAATTGGCCTGCAATTTTCTTTTTTGGTCCTTGTCTGGCTTTGGTATCAGGGTAATGCTGGTCTCAAAATTATTTTGAAAGTGTTCCTTGCTCTTTAGTTAGTCTCTCTCTCTCTCTCTCTCTCTCTCTCTCTCTCTCTCTCTCTCTCTCTCTCTCTCTCTCTCTCTCTTTGGTTGGGGAGACAGACTTTGAACAGATTTGTGTTAATTCTTAAGTGTCTGGTAGAATTCACCAGTGAAACTCCTCAGGTCCTGGGCTTTTCTTGTTGGGAGATTTTGAGTACAGATTCAGTCTTCTCTATTTCTTCATGATTCGGTATTGGTAGGATATTTTATAGATGAATATTCCTAGGATTTATTCCATTTCTTCTTAGTTATCCTACTGGTTGGTATTTAATTGCTCATAGTAGTCTCTTTTGATCCCTTATAGCTTTATATTAACAGTTGTAATGTCCCCTTTCACTTATAATTTTATGTGTCTTTTCTCTTTTTTCTGTTTAACTAAAGGTTTCTTGACTTTATCTTTCCATAAAACCAACTCTTAAGGCAACTTCCTTCAGTTTTCCATTACATTTTTCCTATCATTAATATTCATTTTTCCTGATTGGCATTTTCTTTAACTTATGTTTTTACAAACTGGTAGGATGAGATTGTTAATGCATTTTCTTCCATGTTGAATAGAAGTGGTGAGAGTGGAAACTCTCGTCTTGATCTTGACATTAGGGAGAAAGCAGTCAATCTTTCAGCTTTAAGTATGTTGTCAGTTATAGTTTTTTCTTAATTTTTATGTTGAGAAAGTTCCTTTCTGTTCCTACTTTCTTAAGAAATTTGTGTGTGTGTGTTTTACTGGGGATTAAACCCAGGAGCATTCTTCCTCTGAGCTTTGTATCTCCAGACCTTTTTTTTAAAATTTTGTTTTGAGACAGGTCTTGTTAAGTTGCCTAGGCTGGTCCTGAACTTATGATCCTCCTGCCTCAGCATTCCAAGTAGCTGGGATTACAGGTGTGTGCCACTGTGCCTGACTCGTCAAAGGTTTTTAAATCAAGAATGGATGTTGGATTTTTTTCACATGCCTTTTTTTTTCTTTTTATACATGTTTTATTTTTAAAAAATCTAAAATGTATATAAAATGAAGTAAATAGTACAATATTACCTATCAGTTACCCATATTCAACATTTGATTATTACATGCCATTTTTATTTCTTCTATGCTTCAAATGCCTTTTATATGTCTAGTGAAATAACCGTAGATTTTTTTCTTATTTTGTTCTGTTTTATTTTTTAAAGAAGTTCGTAAACATGGCAATTTATATTGATGGATTTTTAAGTGTTAAACCAACCTTGCATTCCTGGGTTAAACCCTACTTGGGTGTGATATATGGATACTTTTTTATAAATTTTTGGATTTTATTTACTAAAACTTTTAGAATACTTATTTTTATCTTTTATGTTCATGGGGGATATTGAAGTTTTCATTCTTTTTTTTTATAATACCATTGTCAGTCTCCATCTGATTAGGGTAATACTGGCCTCATATAATATGTTGGTAAGTATTTCCTCCTCTTCAATTTTCTGGAAAAGTTTGTGTTGAATTGGTATTATTTCTTCCTTAAATTTTTGCAGTCATTCACCTTTGAAGCTATCTAGGCCTGAATTTGTATTTGTGTAAACATTTTTAACTGTAAATTCAGTTTCTGTGCCAGACATAAAGTTTTTTGGATTGACAATTTTGAGTGAGTTTTTGTAGTTTGTGTCTTTCAAGAAATTTGTCTGATTTATGTGCATGGAGGTTTTATAATATCTTTTTTGTCCTTTTATTATCTACAGACTTAGTAGTGGTGTCACCTCTCATTCTTGATGTTTATAATTTGTGTGTTTTAATTTTTTACTGTTATTGTGGTTATCTGAACTTTGTCTTCTGGTTCTTCAAGCCAGTTATACTACTGTTCCATATTGCACCTATGGTGTCTGCTTGTAGGCAAAAAGTTTGAAAAATGGACATCTTTCCTGGTGCCTTTCCCTTTTTCTAGTTGTAGGTTTCTGTTCATTTTTGGTTTATTTTTGATTGTTCTCTAGTGTTATAGATAGTTGTTTTGGTTTTATAATGTCCAAGAGGTTATATTTCTGTTAAAAGGGATGTTGCCCAGTACTAGAGACAGAATCACTGGGATTTTTGGTTTTGTGAAGTTCTAGCAAAATGAGACATGCTTTAATAACTGTAATCAAGGTGTAGAACTGGATAAATTATCAGCACTTTTTAATTGTTTTGCTTTTGTTTTTGCAGTGCTAGGGATTGAACCCAGGATTTCAAGCATGCCAGGCAAACTCTCTACCACTAAGCCTCATCCCCAGCCCCTTAGCAGCACTTTTTATTCATTGTTGCCTTTATTGGATTTGATACAGAATAGCTCCACTGGATATTTAGAATAAATTATGGACTTAGGGAAAGGCAAAAAAAGAAAGAAAGAAATGTTGGGTTAGCTCTTTCTAAAATGTTTGCAGTGGGAGAAACCATTAACACTTTAAAAAGTGAACATTTTGAATACTGAGTATATCAAGTTTCTCAATGATTTTGAGTGCCTTTGCTTGTCATGGGGAAATTTTTCCAGAGAAAACAATGAAAATGATGATGTTGTAGGCCTGAAAATATAGTATTTCTAATTGTATAACATGTATTATATCTAATAAATTAGCTTTTAGTCTTCTTAATGCTGATACTTAAATATTTTATTTGTAGTACAATCCAAATATGATCATTTTATATTGAACATTTATACCTTTTCAATATAATATTGCAATTCAAACTGAAAGACATTAAAAGTCATCTTAGGTCTCTGGACCTCAGCCTGGTATTCACTGAGCAACTATCATGAGCCACACACTGTTCTAGGCACAGAAGGTTCAGTGGTGATTGAGGAGCTTATATTCTTAAAGGCTCAGAAATCTGACCCTGTTAGCACACTGTGTATGGCCAGACTCACATGTACTTGCCCTAATGCCAGTTTGTTCATTTGAAATGAGAACTACAGCTGTTAATTAGGCTGGTGAGATCGAACTGAGAGATTAGTGCATTTTCTCTTTATAGACAAACCACATGGGAAGCCAAATTACAATCACAAGGTTGCTTGGTGAGAATGGAATCAAAACAAAGGGACTTGGTTAGATAATCCATGATTAGGATACACCTGCCACAGGGACTATTTGGGTTTCCCCTGAGTAGTGCTGAGCAGTAAAGGTTGCCAATGTCTGGGTTTTTTGGCTTTCATTCTAGGCTGACCATTTTCCTTTGTACATACAGTTTTTTTCAAACCTAGCTACAATACAATTTACTAAATGACAGGCACATTCAAGGCCTGCTCCTCAAGATTAAACTTAGATCAACTTTGGAAACATCTAGAGGCTTTTAGATTCTGAGGCTAGGAATACACTTGAGGAAAGTCTTTTGGTTGATTTTAGCAAAGTGTACTCCCTTATCCTTTGTGCAGGTAGGTTTTATGCTCAGAGGTTAGCTTTTTTTTTTAACATATCAATGGTGTGGAGGAAATACATGAATCCCTTAGTTTGCCCAATGTACTTTAAATAATACAGTTTTACACTTTTTAAGTAGTTAACAGATTTTACTTCTGTTCTTCATATGATTTACTTATGCCAAACCCTTGTTCTTAAGATCATGCCTACTAAAAACGTTTCAGTGTGAGAGAGTGTTCTGTCTTAATGAGGTAAAATTAGCTTGTTTGAGAATGTAGTGTCTAAATTTAAACCTAGAAATTCAAGCATACATGCTTGATTTTTTTTTAAATTAGAGGACATAGTAGAATTCCCTCTAAAAGGTTCAGGGAACTTGAAAAGTAGTTGCTTTCAAGGAAGAATCACATGCCTTGAATTGTAATGGAGACTCACATTGGAATTGTGAATCAATTTCACTCACTAGATTCTTATATTATTTCTTCAATTATTAATTATTGTCTATACACCAGCTGTTCATAGTCACAGTTAAAGTACCACCTAGCTTACCGTTTAAAAAAGAAAACAATACTAAGACTTAATGGTAGCCACATGTATCGTGTTTTAGTATAGTTGGAGTGGTATCAGTGTCCATACATACGGTAAAACTTGATGCCAGCCAGCAAGGTGTTTGCAGGTACCCATTTACAAATTTTTTGAAGTCAAGAGCCACCACCACTACCACAACAATAGTAGTAGTAGCAATTAGAATATATGCATGTAGTGCTTTGTAGTTTTTCAGTGGACTTTTTCCTGAATTATCTAATTTGAATTTTGTAAGTAATATACTTAGGTTTAGGTATATTTTTTGATACAGTAAACATTTCTGCTTTCTAGTGAGCCATAACTTATACTCTTTCCTACTGTGAATTTTTGACATAAAAATGGGCCAAATTTTTCCTATTTGAGCTACTACAATACCTTATTTTATAGACAAATTTAGTTGTGAAATTTTAGACTCTAATTCTAAGGCTTTGTGACATAAAGTTGTTCTTTTGAGATGAATCTTTTGGATGTGACTACCCTTTAAAGCCTATGGTTGTTGAGGTTTTTTTTTTAAGGCTAAAAAAATATTGGGCCAAACTCTGCCTTTTTTCAGTCTCCATCTTATTCATTCTTAAACAATATTCCAATTCATAACAACTTTTCTTACCCACATTACTTTTCTGAATATCAGTGTTCTAGATGTATGCTGACCATTGTGGTAGTCACTAGCTATTAATAAGCAATTATTTAAAATTTAATTATTTAAAAATAAGATTTCAGATAGTCATACTAGCCCCATTTTAAGTCTTCAATAGGTAGGTAGCCAGTAGCCTTAGGAGGCTATTTAAATAAATTATTTAAAATCAAATAAAGAACTTACTTCCTATGACATTCTAGCCACATTTCAAGAACTCAGTAGCCAGGCTGGGGCTGTAGCTCAGTGGTAGAGTACTTGCCTTGCATGCGTGAGGTGCTGGGTTCAATCCTTAGCACCACATAAAAATAAATATATTGTGTCCATCTACAACTAAGAAAATATTAAAAAAAAATAGAACTCAATAGTCATATGTGGCTACTGACTTATGTCAGACAATATTGATACAGAACATTTCCAACTATTGGACACTATTTAGAGAATCTAGCTTCTACTTAGTTTTTTTTTTTTCTTTGTTGAAGGAAATTATCAAATTAATTCTTCCATTGTTTGTAATTTTGTCTGCAAGATGTATATTATTAAATACATTTACTGAGCCTGCCTAGACACTATAAAATGTAAATCACAAGTATGCTTTTAAACTTGGAATGGAACTACCATTTTACCCAGCTTTCTTCCCACTCCTCTATCTATACCCCAAAGACTTAAAATCAGCATACTACAGTGATGCAGCCACATCAATGTTTATAGCAGCTCAATTCACAATAGCTAAATTGTGGAACCAACCTAGATGCCCTTCAATAAATGAATGGATAAAGAAACTGGTGTGTGTGTGTGTGTGTGTGTGTGTGTGTGTATGTATGTGTATATATATATATATATATATATATATATATATATATATACTGGTGTGTGTATATATATATATACACACACACACACAGAATATTACTCAGACTTAGAGGAGAATAAAGTTATGGTATTTGCAGGTAAATGGACGGAGTTGGAGAATATCATGCTAAGTGAGATAAACCAAGCTCAAAAAACCGAAGGCAAAATGTTTTCTCTGATTTGTGGATGCTGATTCACAATGAGGTGGCAGGGGACAAGGGAAGAATGGAGGAACTTTAGATTGGGCAGAGGGGAGTGAAAGGAAGGGAGGAGATATGGGGATGGAAAGATGGTGGAATGAGATGTACATTATTACCCTATATACATGTATGATTACACAAATGGTGTGACTGCATTATGTACAACCAGAGAAATGAAAAGTTGTGCTCCATTTGTGTACAGTGAATCAAAATGCATTCTGCTGTCATGTACAACTAATTAGAACTAATACAAATTAAAAAGAAAAAAAACTAAGTATGCTTTTGAAAATATATGTAAACTTTATTTTCTTAGTACTTCCTGTTATATAGTTCATACAGATAAGCAGCAAGGGGAATTGAAGTAGAAAGTAATGTAATAAAAATATACAGTTTTTCTTCCCTTCTGTGGACATTTGCTGAAATGCAACAGAAAAGATAGGTGCCAGTACACTGTTCTACAACTAAATAGAAAATATGTAGCCATCATATGAGGAAAAGTGACTAACTGACAATTAACTTTTTTTTTTAAGATGGGTTTTTGCTGTGTTGCCCAGGCTGGTTTCAAATGGCAATAATCTTAAAATTATTCCTAGAGTGGAGATTCCATGATAGAAAAATTCAGGTCAATTGTATTCTCATCAGATTAAATACTAGTCAGGGAGTTTAGTTGGACTAGGCTTTTAACAATTGGAGAATTTCTGAAACATAAAGCTGATGTCAAAAATTTGATATCACATGTTAGTCTTAAGAATTGCCAGTTAATTCCATAACATGATGAGCATATCCCACTTACCATTTTTTACTTTCTAATTGCATATTACCATTTTACAGAATTAAAGGAAAAATCCAGGCTAACACTCAAAGACTATATTTTTGCCATAGGTGATTCAAGGACTATCAGGTTTAAAGATACAGTGTCCTTTAATATGTTCAGATTAAATAGGGCAAAATTTCTAATAAATGTCTTTGATCCTTGCCAGTGTAAAAGGAGTATCATGAAGGACTGACTGTAATGGAGAGACATATTTATTAATAGGTGACCAGCACTGTGTCATGGCAAAGGATGGGATTAGATAGGTGTGGTTCAAGGACTTTTCCAGATCAGAAATATTTAGATAGACTGAGTTCCAGATACTTTGAGAAAGTTGTATGAATTTGAAAGATGATCACTTTTTATAAAAAAAAAATGAAGAGAAAAATAACCATGAATACTGGAAACTCTTAGGTTAGTGTGATTCTGTATGATTGGATGTGTTTTTAATTCCATTTTCACTTTTAGAGTCATCACTTTCTTGTCGGTAGTATTAAAGTTTCAAAGGACAGGGACTGGAGTGGACAGGGACTGGTCTCAGTGATAGAGTGCTTGCCTAGCATGTGCGAGGCACTGGGTTTGATCCTCAGCACCATAATAAATAAAGAAAGAAAGAAAGAGAGAAAGAAAGAAAGAAAGGTATTGTGTCCATCTACAACTAAAATTTTTTTTAAATTAAGTTTCAAAGGACAACTAAATTTTAATTGACAAAGTTTATATATATCCAAGGTGTACAATGTAATGATTTGATGTGCGTATTCATCGTGTAATGATTACTACAAATTATTCACTGTATCCATTATTACGCATGCTGTACCTTAGATTCCCATACCTTGTTCATCTTTCTAAAATTTTATTTATTTTTTCACACAAGAGTTTTTATTAAGCAGACCAGCAGAGCATCTTCTCTGAAGGGTGAGGCGGGATGCACAGGGTGGGAGGAGAATATGGCCGGGGAGCTATTCTTAGGTAGTGGAATTTCATGGACTAATAACAATCTGACCAATGACTGATGAGGAAGTTCATGGGCTAACAATCTAGGTTGTAAAATGGTGCATGGGGGTAAAATTTTATTTTTAATTGACATATATTTAAGGGAGTCAGTATTATAATTTGATACATGTATACAATGTGTAATGACCAAATATGGGTAATTAGTATTTCTATCTTTATTATTGCCCCTTCAAACTCTTGCCCTCTTGTGGGTTTTAAGTGTATAATAAATTGTTGTAAACTGTGGTTATAGTAGGATGTGCAGTAGGAAATTAGAAATAATTCCCACATCTAAATGTATTTTAGTACCCATTTTCCAATTTCTCTCCATCCTCCTTCTCCCGACCCTTCCTAGCCTCAGGTAACCTTCATTCTGTTCTCTCCTTCTATGTAATTAACCTTTTTTTTTTAAGTTTCCACAAATGATCAGAATATGTATTATTTGTATTTCTGTGCCTGGCCTTTTTCTTTAATGTAATATCCTCTGATTTCATCCATGTTTTCACAAAGGACAACATTTCATCATTTTAAAATAATATTCCATTTTAATTTTTCCATTATGCCACATGTTTTTGTTTTGTTTTGGTACTGGGGATTGAACCTAGGTGTGCTTTACCACTGAACTACATCCTCAGCCCCCCTTTTAAAAAAAAATTTAATTTTGAGACATAGTCTTGCTAAATAGCTTAGGGCCTCACTAAATTGCTGGTGCTGGCCTTGAACTAGAGATCTTCCTGCCTCAGCCTCCTGAGTCACTGGGATAACAGGGATGCACCACTGCTCCTGACCATGCCACATACTTTTAATCCATTCTCATGTTGATGGATGTCTTCATTCCAGGTGTCTCTCTTATATACTGATTTCATTTCCTTTGGATATATACTCAGTAGTGGAATTGCCAGATTGTTTGGTAATTCTGTTTTCGGTTTTTTTGAGGAACTGTCACACTTTTTTCCATAATGGATGTACTAATTTATATTCCTTCCAACAGTATAAAAGAGTTCCTTTTTCTCCATCTTACCCAGCACTTGTTTTTTGTCTTTTGATAATAGCCGTTCTAATTGGGGTGAGATATCACACTGTGGTTTTTGTATTTTACTGATGATTAGTGATGTTGAGCATTTTTTTTCATGTGCTTATTGGCTATCTGTGTATCTAAATAGGTATTTGAGAAATACCTATTTAGATTATTTGCCCATTTTTATTGGATTTTAATATTTTATTTTTTTGCTATCGAATAATTTGAGTTCCTTAAATATTCTGAATATTAACAACCTCTTTTGAGGTTTTAACTAGTTTGCAACTATTTTCTCCTGTTCTGTAGGTTCTCTCTTAACTCTGATTGTTTCCCTTGCTCTGCACAAGATTTTTAGTTTGACAAAATCCCATTGATCTAGTTTTGCTCTTATTGCCTGTGTTTTTGGGGTCTTATTAAATTTTTGTATGTGTGTATGTGGCACTCAGGATTGAACCCAGAAGTATTCTTCCTCTGAGCTATATCCCCAACCCTTTTAAAATTTAATTCGAGACATGATCTCCCTTATCCAGACAGGCCACGAATTTGTGATCTTCTTGCCTCAGCCACCCAAGGAACTGGAATTAGAGGCATGTGCTACCATGCCCATCTTGTTTTGGGGGTCTTATCCAAAGAATCTTTGCCTATGCTGGTGTCTTGAAGTGTTTCTCTATATTTTCTTCAGGTAATTTCATACTTTCAGGTCTTACATCTTTGATCCATTTTGAGTTGATTTTTATGTATGGTGACAGGTAGAGGGTCCAGTTTCATTCTTCTGCACATATCTATCCAGTTTCCCCAGCACTATTTTTTGAAGAGACTGTCTTTTCCTCAATACTCATTCTTAAACACCTTTGTTGAAACTTATTGACTAAATATGTAGATTGATTTTTGGATTTTCTATTCTGTTCCTTTGGTCTATATGTGTGTTTTTAATGCCAATATCATGCTTTTTTTTTGTTAGTATACCTTTGTTGTTTGTTCTCTAGTGAGGTATTGTGATGCCTCCAGCTTTATTCTTTTTGCTCAGAACTGCTTTGGCCATTCAGTCTTTGGAGGTTCCATATGACTCTGTGATTGGTTTTTCAAATTCTGTGAAGAATGTCATTGATGTTTTAATGGAGATTGCATTGATTCTGTTGATTGCTTTGAGTAGTGTGGATATTCTAGCAGTGTTAATTCTTCTAATCCATGAGAATGGAATCTCTTTCCATTTTGTGTCCTCTATATAGGTGTTTTATTATTTGTAGTAGTCTTTTACTTCCTTGGTAAAATTTATTCCTTTTATTTTCTTATTTTTTTGCTTACAAGTGGGATTGCTTTTAAATTTCTTTTTCAGTCTGTTTGGTATTGGTGTATAAAAATGCTACTTTTTTGTATGTTGATTTTGTATCTTACAACCATACTGAATTCATTTATTAGTTCCAACAGTTTTTTAGAAGTGTCTAAAAGTTTTTCTACAAATAAGATCTTGCCATCTATAAACAGGCAATTTGATTTTCCATTTTCCAATTTACAAAGCCATTTATTTCTTCTTCTTGCCTAATTGCTCTGACTAACACTTCCAGTACTGTGCTGAAGACTGGTGAAAGTGGGTAAGATGTGGTGGTACATGCCCATAATCCCAGTTAAGAGTGGTGAAAGTAGCAGGGCACCTGTAATCCCAGAAACTTAAGAGGCTGAGGCAGGAAGCTCCCAAGTTTGAGGCCATTTAGCATCAGCAACTTAGAGAGGCCCTAAGCAAATAAGTGAGACCCTGTTCCAAAATTAAAAAGGGGTAGGGATGTAGCTTAATGGTACAGCACCACTGGGTTAAATCATCAGTACTCTGAGAGTCGGGGGAGTGGGAGGGGAAAGTAGATATCCTTGTTTTAGAACTTGTTCATCTTATAATAAAGTTTGTTCCCTTGGCCAACACCTTCCATTTCTCCTACTCCCCAGACACTGGTAACCACTATTCTACTCTGCTTCTATGTGTTTGATGTTTAGGTTCCACATTTAAGTGGTATCATTGCAATGTTTTTGTTTGCATGTCTGGCTTCTTTTACTTAGTGTAATAATCTCTAGCCTCATCCAAGTTCTTACAAAGAACATGAAATTAATTTCATTTTTGGGACCAAACTATATATTACTCTGTGTGTGCATGTGTGTGTTCACACACCCTACATTTTCTTTATCCATTCAATTGTCGATGGTCATTTAATTTATCTCTCCATATTTTGGTTATTGTGAATAGTGCTACACTCAACATGGAGGTGCAGATATTTTTTGAGATACTCATTTGATTTCCTTTGAATATGTATACCCAAAGTGAGATTACTGGATTGCATGGTAGTTTTGTTTTTAATTTTTTGAGAAACCTCCATACTGTTTTCCATAATGGCTATACCAATATACACTCCCACAGTTAATTCCCTTTTCTCTACACCCTCACTGACACTTATTATATCTTGTCTTTTTGATAATAACCATAGTAACAAGTATGAGGTAATATCACATTGTGGTTTTAATGTACATTTCTATGGGAATTAATGATATTAAGTACTTTTTCACATACTTTTTGACCATTCCTGTGTCTTTTTTGGAAAAATATCTATTTAAAACATGTGCTTTGCTTTGTTTTTGCTATTTAGTTGTATGCATTCCTTATGTGTTTTGGATATTAATCCCTTATGAGATAATATGGTTCAAATATCTTCTTTCTTGTAGGTTGCCTTTTCATTTTGTTAATTGTTTCCTTTATTTTGATGTAGTTCCACTTGCTTATTTTTATTTTCATTGGTGCTTTTAGGTCAGCCAAAAATCACTGCCAAGACCAATGTTAAGGATCTTTCCCCCTCTGTTTTCTTCTAGGATTTTATGGTTTCAGATCTTACATTTAAGTCTTTAATTCATTTTGAGTTAATTTTTTGTATATGGTGTGAGTCCAGTCTTACTCTTTTGCATGTGGATATTCGATTTTTACATTGTCATTTATTAAAGCATTCCTTTCCCATTGTATGTTTTCATTGCCATTGTCAAGCATTAGTTGACTATATATGCATGGGTTTATTTCTGGGCTCTCTCTTCTGTTCCATTGGTCTGTATATTCTTTTATACCAGTAACTTTTTGATTATTGTAGCTCTGGGATATAATTTGAAATCAGAGATTGATGCCTCCAGCTTTGTTCTTTCTCAGAATTGCTTTGGCTGTTTGGATTCCATACAAACTTTGAAATTATTTTCTCTTTTCTATTTCTTTCAAAAATGCCTTGGAATTTTGATAGTAATTGCATTGACTCTGAAAATTGCTTTGGGTTGTATGGACACTATTAATTCTCATTTTAAAGATAAACTCTTTTTACAAGACCAGCATTATTTTCATATCAAAGCCAGATAAGGATGCTACAAGAAAAAGAAAATTATAGGTAAATATCCCTGATGACCAGAGATGCAAAAATCCTCAATAAAATACAAGCAAAATGAATTCAGTAGCACATGAAAAGGATTATACATCATGATCAAGTGGGATTTATCCCTGTAATGCAGGAATGGGTCAATAATTATAAATCAATAAATGTGATACACTTTAACATAATGAAGTTAAAAATCATATCATCTCATGCAGGAAAAAGTATTTGACAAAGTTCAACATTCTTTCATGTTAAAAACTGTCTGCAAATTAAACAGACAAGAAATGTACCTCAACACAATAAAGGCCATAATAATATAAAACTAATATCAAACTCAGCAATGAAAAGCTGAAAGTTTTTCTATGAAGATCAGGAGCAAATCAAGGATGCCCACTCTTGTATTCATCATAGAACTGGAAGTAATAGCCAGAGCAATTAGGGAAGAGAAAGAAATAAAATCATCTATATTAGAAAGGAAAAAGTTAATCTGACTTTGTAGAGAGCACTATCTTAGAAAACCCCATATACTCCACCAAATAACATTAGAAGAAGTGAATCTGTAAAGATGCAGGATAATAAATTAATATACAAAAATCAATTGTCCTATATATTAGCAATGGATTATCTGAAAAAGATAGAAAAATAATCCCATTTACATTAGCATCAAAAAGAATGAACTATGGACTGGGATGTAGCTCAGTGGTAGAAGCATTTGCCTAGCATGTGTGAGGCCCAAGTTTCCATCCTCAATGCAACAAATAATAATAAAATATTTAGGAATAAATTTAACCACGGATATAGAATACCTGTACACTAAAAACTGTAAATAACTGATGAAAAAAAATTGAAGACACAAATGGAAAGATCGCCCCTATTCATGGATTTTTTTAAAAAAAGGCCTTTCTGCTAGTTGGGATGATATCTGTAATGTTCACATAGAAAGCAAATATTCCCCCTTTTATTTCTATATTCATTTTAGATATTTTTTGCTGAAGTAACAGCTTGTTATGAGCATGAGTATAGAAAAGAGATTTTTATTCATATTTAAAGAACATCAGTAATAAAAACATTTCCCTAGCTGTGACAAAGAACAGCCTTTGTTTAAGGGTTAGGTATGTCTAAGGAAGTGACTCTTGTTAAAAACTAAGGAATAAAATATAATTCATCTTATCTTGTGTAAGGAAAATTGTCCTAACTTGCAAGCTGCTGAGTGCCTAATTTACATTTAAAGCTGAAGTAATGAAGCCTTTATTTTTTGCCAGAAACTCCCATTTCTCTCCCAAATATATTCTCTATCAGAAAAAAAGCTCATTATTTTGCATGGCAGTGTGTCTTTGCTGATGCAGAAAAGCAACATAATTCAAGATGAAGGATTAATTTAAACTTTCTTCTATGCTTTTTTGCAGATAATTAAAATTATTTCTAGGGATCAAAAGGTGGGTTTGCACAGCACATCAGGAAGAATAGCTTTGTCCTGGTGAATTGCAAAGGAAGGGTGTAGTCTTTTTTCTCCCTAGAAGCTTGAAGTTCCTGAAAACTGTCATGAATGTAGAATTTAAGTCTGAGAACTTTAGACCTCATGGTAACTATGGCCTCGGGGGTCTGAAGTTGATGTATATCCATGAAAACTCTTAGGAATAAACAGTATTTGCATTCATTTAAAAAGTTTTCTAAATATCATACGAAAGACTCTTTAACTTATGCTCTTTTGTTTAGTAACAAGTGATACTATCTTTTTCATATGTTATTCCTTCTTTGATAGAAAATTAGCTTTGTTGCAAATAATAAGCATGCTTCAAGGCACTTGCCCTCCTTCCCTGTGGCTGGTTTTCTTTTTAACTGTTCGTTGCCTTTCTGATTTTCAAACTTAGAAATTGTTGATGTCCATCTCCCTGGAGCTCCCCACTTGCATCTTACTCATTTCCTTCCCCCACCTCTGCTGCTGACTGTTCCATGCCATCAGTGTGTGCCTTCATTCTAAAAATCTTTATGCCTGGCATTAGCTTTTACCTTCCTTTCCTATTTTCAACCCCAGCTTCATCTTTCTCTAATTATCCCCAACAGGATTGAATCATAGTTTGTGAAATTTGCATATACTGAAACTGAATGAAATTTTTGAAATTGCCCAAAAAATACACAGAAGTAAATTTGAGAATATGCAAGTTCAATTTAATAAGATTAGATATGAGAAATTAGTGTCGTGTCTTGCTAGCGCATATGAATATGTGCTCTTTCAAACATTCTGTGTGTTTATATACTTCCCACACACATAAATATAAATAACATTTAACCTAAGAAGAACTTAACACTTGTTAAGCTGCTCAAGAACTTTCAAAGCTTCCAACACAGTTGCACACTTCAGCGAAAGCAGTCAATGTGCTTGCTGTCAATCGGTGGCATAATCAGTCATTTATTGAAAACCACTTTGGATTTGTGAACAAATGGACTTATTTATAGCCTTTTGGAATTTAACCGGTTCCTAAGACAAAAATCTTCTCTGCTACTCCAGCATAAGTGTTTCAGATCAGAGGTAGCAGTTAACTGCTAATTAAGCCAGATCTATGCCACTTATCCTCATTCTTTGGGCTTCCTGAGTGTACTGGAAGGGATGGGAATGGCATCGACCCTCCCAACTCTGCCAGACTGGTAGTCACCAGAGTTAGGAGGAAGCAAATGCAACTTACCAGAAAGAAGCTGGAACTTTTGTTCTGTGAGCAAGCAACATTTCCTGTTAAAGCTTTTGTTTATTGTTTTTTTAATTTATTCTTAAGCTTTCATTTGTTTTTGTTTTTTAGAAAGATCATATGCATTGACTTATATCAAATTGTATAAGATATAAAAGTGGAATGTTCTGAGTTCTATATTGTGTAGGGCTCTTATTCTGTGTATGAATGTTCAGAAAGATGGTCTAGCAAATTTAGGATCATTTCACCCTAATTTAGCATTCCCTATAGTGGGAGTTTTAAGTTTTTCTTGTGCTCATCATTATCAGAGCTAAGATTTTTTGTGTGATTACTCAATAACAAATAGTTGGATTTTTAACTGGTTTCAGGAGTACTTGGGTAAGATATGTGAAATGGATACAAATACTGAGGCACTCTTAAATACTCAAGCTGCTGCCAGATTATCAGAAATCATGAGAAATACCTTTTTTGATTTAAAAAAGTGAATATTCATTTTTGAAGAGGAAAAAATCACAACAAACCTTGTTTAAAAATATAGCAAATATCACAAACTTAAAATCCAAAAAAATGCCATAGTAACTTTATTAACAGTTGTCAGACATATTCACATAGTTTTCATCTCTATACTTTTTTTAGAAAGACTTTTTAATGATTGGCCTGAATGAGCTGAAGTTCAAAGTAAGGCTGTGACCATTTTCATTACCTCTTTTCTTTCAAACAGTAAAACTCTTGGGTTTCTGTGGACAAGGCTGCTTTTTAATGGCATGTTCTCCAAACAGCTGTTAAGCACTCCCCTCTCCAATACCACAGACCACATCTGTTCCCACTGTTGATTAGCTAGAGGGTGGAGAAAGAAGAGAGGCTGTAGCATGTGTAATTACCAGTAATTAATTCTTGTTGAGCCTCCTCATTTCCTTCTATTCTAACTCCACCTACTCTTCTTCCTGTCTCTGTTGTAAATTCTATTTCATGTTGGCTACTTGTGGAAAATAATCTTAATGGGTATACAGCTGTTTTCCTAAAATTTTATATTCACCTTGCAGTGAAGCTTTTATCTTTTTCTTGTGACAGAATCTCTTGATAATGCATGCTAGATAAGAAATACTGAAGTGACTGAACATATCTCTTGGGGCCATCTTTTCTGTCTCCTTATGTTCTTTTTTTTGGGGGGGGGGGCGGAATATTGCTAACTGTTAACAGATATTTTTCATGTATAGTCTCTGTTAAAGGAACTATTGCAAAACATGATTGAATGAGAGGAAAACAAATGTAAGATATGGTACTGTACCTCAATGTTAACGTGCAGTTTAATTAGAGATCCAAATTATACACATGGAAATTAACCATGTAACTTAATATATAATAATAATAGCATGTAATAATTTTCTAAATTGTTAAGACCTTATGGTAAAAGCAGTATTCTGGTATTTTTCTTTTTCTTTGGATAAAATAGAACTAAATGAAGTAAAGATTTGAGCAGTTTTAGTTAATATGTCATAGTAAAAAGAGATACATCATAGGTTTTCTCTTTAAAGAAAGTTTATAAATCTTAAAAATTGAGATTTCTGAGGTGTGATGGTTCTTGTGAGTCTATTTTCAGGAGGATGAAATTTCAAGCAAGACATACCAAAACTGCTTCTTTTGGTCTATCAGTCAGGATCCTGGCAGGAAAGAGATGACACTGGGATTAGTAAAGGGATTATTTATAAAAATGTGGGCATACTATAGTGAAATCTCAAGAGAATTGTGTAAACTCTGGGACTAGTAATAGCTGGGTTGTTATCCGGTGGCATGAAAGGTAAGCTACCTTACCAGAAAGGAGCAAACTGGGTGAAGAGGGCTTTCTGATTGTTGGTGGATGGGCCCAGCCAGGCTCTACATGAACCCTCAAAGGATAGCCAGGGGCATAAATAACTGCCCTCATTCTCTTCCCTTCTGATCAATGCAGTGTTCCTCATTAGCCAAGTTCCATTTTAAATTAGGAGCACTGGAGCTCTTTTATGTAGTCCATTAGGTCAGCCTTCCCTCCCACCCAGAAAGCAGGTGGAGTGAAGGTAAGATATCTGGCATATTTGGAAAACATTTTAACGTTGACCTAAACATGAAGAAACCTATCTTGGGTAACAATTTTATGCCCTAAATAATCTTGACAACAATAGGCTTATGTCTTAAATCTATTTGCTTTATGACAGGTCATTCATTTCTCAAGCATATATATGGGGATTATACAGAGGTTATTGTTCTAGTTATGGAAAAAGGTTACTGATTCGATGGTGGGGGGTTTGCCCTTGTGGAATATTTAGTGTCTGGAGACATGTTCATGTATGGACTTTGTTATTAGGATCTGGTGGAGTGCAGTGATGATAAAGGGAAGACAGCAAAGGACCTTCTGATTCCATTAGGGTAGATGCTTGGATGATTGTTGAATCTCTTTTAAGAAGTGGTCATTAATTTTGGCAAGAAGAAATTTTACTCACCTTTGAAAGAACAATGTGAGTTCTGAGAATAAAACTATAAAGCAGTCTTCACTGCTTTCTTATTGCGTTTAAGATGGGGGAGGGTCAAGACCCAAAATATAAAGAAATGAAACTGTTGTCAGTTACTGGGACATAGATTGCATGCCACCAAAACTGGCTAGATCTCATGTTTCCAGACATGTCTGTTCCTGACCTGGAGCCTTATATCTCTCATTGTTTTCTTTTCTTCAAGATACAGTAAGTAGGGACAAGGGAATTTCCATGATGGCATCAGAATTTAAATGATGGTATCAGAAACCATTCATTTCCTTCCTCTTTTTACAGTGCTGCCGTCTCTCTCTTTTTATATTAATGGCACTATTCCCTGAATGGACCCAGAGCCATGTTCCTTTTCTTTTCAGGCTTTTCTGAAGAGTTAGACTTGCCTCCAAAGAGGTTTTAATAGATCAGACCATTAGTGTGGGACTTCTGTTGACTCAGTCTTCCTTTTCTTACTTTCCACATTTTGGGTTTCATTCCTTTCATTGTCAAACAGTGAAAACTGTGTAGTTGGAAGTGATCATATTGTCTTTTAAGTTCCTTCAGATCAGTTTAACTACTTTTAGTCTTCTCTCAGTGCTCAGTCTCTTGTATTTGTTGAGATAGGGAATTTATTCAGGGTTACTCCTAAGATTGTAAAAAAAAAAAGGCGATAGATTGAGACAGGAAATGATATTGTTAGAAAATATTCAATATTAAGTGTTCAGTCTTCAGAGTGAAATATAACATTAGATTGCTGCTTGTATACAAGAGGGTTAAATGTAGAATTTAGAAATAAAGGAGAGAAGAAGAATTATAAATACTGGTATATGGGAGCTAGAGCTAATGAGAGAGCAGAAGTACTATTTCCTTGCTGGAGCAAGGGTTGTGGAAGGGCCAGGTAAATCTGAAACGTCCATCATTAATACTCACCAGCATTAGTACAAGAATTAGGCAATCCAGCTTTATAACTAAACTCTTGTAGTCAGCTTTCTCACTACTAGTTTTGTGAACATGTTTTTGCCATCTCATTGTGAATTTAAGAGATACCACCATCTACCCATTCATTACTCAAGCCCCAGATCAAGGATTTATTTTTGACTTCTTTTTTCCTTACTTCCTACGTCTAAACCTTCAGCGTGTCCTCACTGCTTTTTACGCAGCTTTGCTGCTACTACCTTATCCCATGCTCAAAGTATCTCTTCCCTGGACTTCTGCTTCTACTCTTCACTTCCCATAGCCCATTCTCCATGTGACTGCCTGCAGGATTGTTTTAAAGTCACATCATATCATTTTCTTTGTTTCATCCCAATACCTGTAAGAGTACTCATGTAGTACAAATTCAAGATGTGTTGAATAAACAGATAGTAAAATTTATGAGAGATGAGATAGATTCCTTATAGACAATCTGTAAACTAACATATTGTATTAATGGTCTTGGATTTATTGAGGTTCATCTATTTTTTTTCTCCCCTCACCTGGGGACTGATGGTTGATACCCATTTTAAGGATGGTTAGCAAAGTATTTTTATGCAGCATTGGAGCCAAAAAAACCAGTTGCTTCTCTTTGGCAATCTCTTGGGTACAATCAAGAGCAGCCAGGAGTATAAGATTTACCAAGTAGCTCCCTATACTATTTTAGTACTGGTTTGGCATATGTGTAAAATCACTACACGTTTTAAGGAGGAGGCCAAGCTTTTTTGGGCTCTGACCCTTCTGAAAATTAGGTGAAAGTGTGAATTCTTTTTCAGAAAAATATCCTAATGTACACAAATCCAGAATTTTGTAGATCAGTAGGAGGTTCATAGACTGAGTCAAAGCTCATAGTTTGTGTAGTTTGAAAATGTACATTAAAATTAATGTTGTGTTTCAAATAGGTTAAAACATCTAGTTTTGAAAAATAGGAACTATAGAAAGTAAAGTGACAAAATATTGGCAAATGGAGGTATTGCAGAAGAGATTATTTTTATGTGTGTGAAGAAATATGTGTTAACATTTTATAATTCAGTATTTTAGTTGCAGTTGACAGAAATTAGAATGGGATCGATTAACCAAACGTGAAATAATTTGCTGAAAAGCATAACAGTATCTAATGTAATAAGGAAATATCTTAAGTAAAAGGAAATGTTTACAGCTACACTTCTCAATTATAGGGATATAGCTGGGTCAAAAAAACAAAAAGCAAAAAACAAACAACACACACACACACGAAGAATGGTAAGTAAAAAATCAGACATTATCCCTCATCTCTTTTCCTTCTCTATTTCCCTCTGCTTATTTGCCTCATTCTTTTTTTTAAATTGCTGCACATTAATTATACAGAATGGTGATTTTCATTGTGGCATATTGGTACATGCATATAATTTAATTGTTCCTACTTCCCAATTCCTTTCTTCTTCCCTGTCCCTGATCCCCTTCTTCTACACTATTGGTCTTTCTTCTAAATCATGACATCTAGAAGAGATTATTATTTCTTTTATTGTTATTTGGACTCATGGCAGAATTTTCATGGTTGGGATAGGAAGTTAAGAGAATTCTTTTTCGTTGTTTTTTAAAAAAAATTGAGCAGCATTGACTGGTTTTGCCTTATCTTTTTGTTGAAGAAGCAGAGAAGTATGGTAAGCAAGCACTTCATACCTACAAATCTTTTGCCTCTTAACAGAGAGAGAGAGAGACCTATAGACAGACCCACCGAGAGTGGATGTGGGACGGTACACAGGGATGGAGAGCATAAGATGGAAGGAGAGAAGCTTTCTAAGCAGTTTTCTAAATTGATCCTAATGCCTTTTTCTTTTCCTGGCTTAGTTGATCTTAGCATCTCCATTAAACAGAAAGCAAGAAAGGTAATTTTCCTCTTTGATACAGGTTCTTGGGAAAAATTTCACTATTCTCTTATTCCATGTCATTTGAGGTTGAGGAGAGCATTATTTTAGAATTATTGTTAGGGTTTCTTAATTTCTATTAAATAATCTTAAACTTGCATGTTTTTAATAAATTACCAAAGTGGTAGGTATTTTGTCCAGCTACCTAAGCAATAAAAGAAAGTATGATTGCTGTAGTAACTAGAGTTGTGCTTTTCCCCCATGCACAATATATTAACTAAGCAGAAAATTTAAAAGAACAAAGACAATAAAAGTGATGTTTGTTAGTGGTAGTTTGAGATATTTCAGGAGAGTTGAGATATGAAGAAAAGCAATGGCCATATTTAGAAAGCTGCCTCAAACCCAAGAGTATCTATTGAAGTAAACTTGATGACAGACTTTTTTCCTCTTCATGAATCATTGTATTCCTATAAAAGCGAAAATTCCTCTTCATCTAAACAAATGGCTTCCACATCTGTTCTCTTAGTTTCTCAAAAGGGTGTCTTCAGCTTGCATTTTTTTAAAAAGTGTTTATCTATTTAAAATGAAATATCGTCAAAAGCAGTTTATACATCAAAATCCAAGTTGGTCTTCAGCTTGTAAGAATTAGTCGAGAATGATTTGGTGGTGATGGTGGCAGTATAAGGAAAAAAAGAAAACACATTTGTATTCTGCATAGGTAAGTTCTTCTCCCTAATTAGACTGTTCAAATATTGTTGGCTTTAATTTTGCATGCCCTTTGGTTTGGAGGACTGAGTAGATAACTTTGTCTCTGGTAGCACATCCACCATTTTAATACTCTGGGTTCAGTTCTGAAAAAATTTTAAATTAATAGTAGAAGAATGATTCCAATAGTTCCACAGAGTAGGAATTGGTCTGTAGTTGACCTGTTTCTTTTTAGTTTTTTTCCTCCCATGTTCAGTTTCCTCCCCTACCATGTCACTAAGAGACACATGCTAATAACTTGTTTATAAAATCCTGTGTGTACTTTTCTCAAGTACTTGTTCAGTTCCCAGTGTCATGTGAGTTTGTGCACCCTCAAGGGTTTTGGTTTTATCTTTTTTAATCTTCAGTCTCTCCTTGGGTGACAGGCCAACATGCCCTTGAGTCCATCCTGCCATTTAAAAATAAAAAATGAGAAGCAGCTGGAGTGCCGGCTCTTTTGCAGCTGACAGGAATCTGATCTACTGCTTGGATTCTTTATCTGGGTACCAACATGCCACTGGTGTGTGGCTTGTTCTAGCCATGCCATTTGCAGTCACAAGGTTTAAGAGGGTGGGAATGGAGAAGGTTGTCTCCAGGGAAAAGAGTTTTTTCCCCCCCTTTGGTATGTAAAGGTCAGGGTAAAAGGCTCTAGATCAATCAGCACATGGGTCCCACAGCAGGTCATAGGACTCTTAGCTTCTTACCTCCCAGTGGTATTTCTGGACTGTGAAAGAGGTGTGTGTCTTTCAGAAAAGATTGCAGAGGCTCTTCCCATCCCTACCCACCCCCTGAGCTATAGCTGTCTGTCCTGTCTAAATAGCAACTTGGTCTGAGGTTAAAGGTCCATGAGAACTGATGTTTTAAAAATCTAATTAGCGATAAAGGCAATTAATATAATTACTTATTACTGAGTTTTTCTGGAACAGTATGAAAAAAGTAATTCTGACACCTTTTTTTTTTTTTACTGGATAAGTATAAATCATAACTGTTAGCAAATGGCACCAAACTTGACAAAAAAGAACACCCCACTCTATGCAGAAGTGAGGCAGGGGAAAAGATGGTTTTGTAGGAACTATGGGAAACTCTTTACTTGTGATATAAATTCATGGGCATTCAGTCTTCCTGTCGAGCCCATCATAATTGCCTCAAGGAGGGGGATCCATGGCAGAGGTTTTCCTTTTTGGTTGTTGAACTGTGCCCTGTAGCTGTTTTGGTGGCTCACGATAAAGAAAGGTGTTCCCGCTTTTTGACCTTGTTCAGAGGATTAATACAATTATTTGTATTAGGCACTAACCACCTGTTAGACTCGTTCTCTTTAAAGGTCACTATGTGGTGCCTGGCTGTCTGACTGGAAGCCTGCTTTAGATTTGCCAGTAGCCCCTGCTTTGTGTGACACCTGCCAATTGTGACGGAAGAATGGAGACCTGATAGCTGAAAGGGAACGGAAGGTGCTGGAGGAGGAATGAGGGATCAGGAGCCCCAGGGAGCACCTGTCTCTCTAGCACCATTTCATGGCTTTGGTGCTCACTAACTTGTCTCCCTTTTCTCCCACTACCCTTCAGTAAGCTGTGCCATATATTTTGAGGGATTCTGTTATCATCTGCATGCTGAAATTGCTTTATTTAAAATATTATATCTCTGTTGACCATTGAATTTCTTTCTCTTTCTCTCTTTTCTACTGGGGATTGAACCCAGGGGCACTTTACCACTGAACTACATCCCCAGCCCTTTTCATTTTATTTTATTTTTTAAAAATTTTGAATAGGGTCTCCCTAGGTTGCTGAAGCTAACGTTGAATTCGGAATTCTTCTGACTCAACCTCCTGAGTCTCTGGGATTGTAGGCCTGCACCACTGCACCCAGTGAACATTGGAGTTCTTGTACTTGAAATACCCTATATCCCCTTTGCTGAGCATTTTTGTTTCTGACTGCCTCCCTGTGTTTTCTGTTTAGATGCCTCAAAGGCACAATCCCAAAATTGCCCTTTTGGTTCTGTTCACTTACTTGTTTTCCATCCTAGATTTCCTTTCTCAGTAAAGAACACATCATCTTCCCATTTGTTAAGCCGGAAACATGAATATCATTCTTCTTTTCTTATTTTAAAATTTTTAAAAAAATTTTTTTACAGACTGCATTTTGATTCATTGTACACAAATGGGGTACATCATTTCATTTCTATGCACGATATTCTCTAATTCCACCCATTTATCTGCAAATGCCATAATATTATTATTCTTTATGGCTGAATAATATTCCATTGTGTATATATACCACAGTTTCTTTATCCATTCATCTGTTGAAGGGCATCTAGGTTGATTCCACAATCTATCTATTGTGAATTGAGCTGCTATAAACATTGATGTGGCTGTATCTCTGTAGTATGCTAATTTTAAGTCCTTTGGGTATAAACCGAGGAGTGGGATAACTGGGTCAAAAGGTGGATCCATTCCAAGTTTTCTGAGGATTCTCCATACTGCTCATTCTTAACTCTTATCTTTTCTTCAGGCCCCAAGTCTAACCTGTTGCCAAGTCCGGTAGATCCCAATTTGTAATTGTCCATGATTTTTTATCTTTAATGCCATTGCTTTTAAACTATTCAAGCCTCAGTACATATCCCTGGACATTCCCCCCTCCCAGTATTCTCTACATGTTTTACTGTCAGAGATTTCTTTAAACTGTAAATCTGCTGTGCCACTCCCCAATTTAAAGTTCTTAATGTGACTCACAAGGCCCTCTCTTCACTCTCCGTGAGCATCCTACTCTCACCATACTTTTAAATTTTCTTTCCATTGGGCAGAAAAACTTTGTTTTTTAAAGCTTATTGAAGATTTAATTTTCTTTAATCACCCTTTAGAGTTTCCTTGTGTCCTTTGAAACTTTGCATATACCCTTCTTGAATCTTCTTGTTCCTATTATTCCCTATGACTCACTTTCCCCTTATAGGAAATCTGCTTCTATGAACTTTTCTCTAACTCCTGCCCTAGGGGCCCTTAGTGTGTGTGTGTGTGTGCAATTGCCTGTTTGGTTCTCTATTCCACTCTATGTCACACACTAAGAAGGAAGGGATTATGTCTGAGTCATTCATCTTTGTGTTCCTTACCACCTAGGACATGAGAAATGTTCAGTAAGTATTTGTCTGAATGAATGAGTTTCTTTTTTGAAGTTCTGAAGGAAAACAAAATGCAGTGCTTCTTATAATTTTATATCAAATTCTCGAGCCTTGGTCAACTTAGAGAGTGGAGATGCTAAGTTTAAAACTGAAGGAAATTTTTTTAAAGCTAAAGATGGCATAGCCTTTATAATGCTTTTTCATATTCTGTACCTCCATGCTAAATGCATTTTCTCAACTTTATCTCTGTTTCTTTCAAACTTTCTCTGGATTCTTCCCAGAGAAAGTATAGAAGATAATGGTTTAGGAGAAAAAGTGATTGATAAATGGGAATCTGTGATATGATTGATTCTTATATTTGTTCTTTTCTAGGGACATGCCTGAACCTGTGTCTATAACATATGGTTCTCTGAACAGGTGAACTCAATTATATTTCTCTAAAACTAGGCCATCTTTCTGAAAGATTTTTCTTTGAAGTAGGAACCCCGTATATGTTTATCATAGCTAGCTCATTGAATCTGTTTTCCCCAATGAAATGGTGGGGGGACAAGGGATACCCTTTATCAAAAATAAACAAACAGTTGCTATAAGAAGACATGTAGAAAGTGTGGTCATTGCAGAACAGAATTTAGTAGCTCCAGTACTTAATGAAGGAGTCACCCTCTGAGATTAAGTCATTAGGACTTAAAAAGTTCTACCTTGGGCTAGGAGTGTGGTTTAGTGGGTAAAGTGTTTGCCTAGCATGGGCAAGGTTTGATCCCCAACACCACAAACAAAATTTTCCCTCCTTTCCCTCTTTGGAAGTGAAAGTGTAATGATGGATAGTCCAATGACTATCTTGTCACACACTGCTCCTACAGTGGAAATCAACATGCTTCTTTCAAGGTGTCAATGGCAGCACATTGGTCAGTCTCCAACTTCATATTTTCCAGACCACCAACTCAGTGCTCCTTCAGGATTGAGCTTCAAGGTTGACAAATGGCAACCTGTTAGATCTGCCATTTGTAAGGGTTGGGAGATCAAAGTTTTCTAGCTAGATTTTCCTGTGACCTCAGTTATAAAGAAAATGTTGTAGATTCTAGAAAATGCTAATGTCCCTTTTAGCTGTAAGTATTATCTTGATTGCAATGCTTGAGAATTGCCCAACTTCATTATCTGAGCATAGCCAGCCTGACGCCTTCTTCTCAAATAGACAATTATGATCAATTAAGCACTTTCAAGCCTTATAGAATACTTAATTTTATTAGTCAATTATTTGTGCTTTGAAAGAGTTAATGGTAGCTACCCAAGCCATTATTAGAAATTAGAATGTCCCAAAATAGAAAGGCTATTTCCTTTGTGTGTGGCACTGCAGTTGAAAATGCCAAGCATAGTTTTTACTGAGTTAAAGGGTGAGGGAAGGCGGGGTGGGGGAGAAAGTTACATGTAAATCATTTAGCCATTAACCTAATGGGTGGGTTTATAAATCCTATTACTATAAGCCCTTTTCATTTCCACTGAGGCCTGGTGCATGCTTGATCCCACTAATGTAAAATTCATTCTGTCTAAGTGATTACTGAAGTAAGACACTTTGAGTCAATTTTAATCAGGTTGTATGAAACTTGCTTGAGCACTGATGTTCACTAAAGCACGGACATAGTTTGGCCATGTCTTAATTAGGCCCCCAGATGAGTTTTACCAGGAATCAATCAGGGAGCCAAATCTCTGAGCTTTCTGACATGGATGTGTTTTTCTGTGGGGAAGGGCACTGTAGGGAGAGGCTTAAAATGCCCAGCTCAAAAGCAAGGGGCAGGACCCTTTGGGTGGGGTTGTTTCTAGTTTCATGGAACTTATGTGAATCCTAAGGTATCTGAAAGCTCTATTTTTGTGACAAAGGACACCTTCAGTGGTATTTACATTCAAACAAGTCAAAATTTCAAATTTGATGAAACATGTGGACCTTCCTTGAAAAATGCATACAAGGCACACATTCAAAGTTTTGCTCATAGTTTCAAGAGACTTTCAGGTTCCTTTTTCATTTATTTTTTTGGGGGATGGTGGTGGTGGTGGAGGCTGAGAATTGAACCTGGGGTACTTTACCACTGAGCCACATCCCCAGCCTATTTTATTTTATTTTATTTTATTTTTTTGAGTCAGTCCAAGACTGACTTTGAACTTGGGATTCTCCTGTCTCACCCTCCCTAGTCACTAGAATTACAAACATGTGCTATCATACCCAGCAGATTTTTAGATTTCTTGACTGAATTTAGGTTAATATCTTTTGTTCTAGTTTTAGTCTTAGTGTCTTTGGGCTCTCCCCCACCACCCCCGCCCACCACTGGGACTTCATATTTTAAGAATGCACAGGCTTGTACTTGAGCTCTTATGTTGGTGAGTAGATTTGATCTGAGTGTGTTTTTTTAGCCTGCTGTATAAACTCTCCAGAGTCCTAAGTCAGGTATAACCCCAAATCTGGCAGTAATGCACCTAAGTTCAAGTGAAACATATGGAACATAACCTTCTAAACCAGAGGCCGGGTGGAGGAGGAATGGAGAAAAAGAACGTTGTGAATGGAAGATTCTTCAAAGGTGAAAGCAGTTTTTTAAAAAGTCATAATGTAAAGCGAGTTTTAAAAAAATCTACAGGGCAAATAAATATTCACTCTGGAGACAAGAAATTATAAGAAAAGGGAGAAGTTCACTTTAAAATTTCACATGTTCAAAGCTGTAGTTTCTGATATTTTTTTTTATCAAAATTAGAGCCCTGTCAAATTGTAAGGCAATAATTGAGAGATACTCATAAATATCATTAAATGTGTCTGTTGGGTAGGAGAAACCTTTCAGAAAGTGTTGTTTATTCAACGTGTTTTGTATTCTTTACACATGAGCTACCAGAAGGTCTAGGTTATAAATTAAGGATTTAAAACAGAATTAGTTTACCTGGAAGCAAGAGTTGTATGGGAGAAGTACACTTTCAGTCAAGTTTATAATTAATGGGCCTTTATCATTGGGGTAGAAATTCATTTCTCTTGAGCAAATTTTTTGTTTATATAACAAGGATTGTGTAAGAAGGTGGTATTAAAAACTGATTCACTCTTCATTTCTTGTACAGAAAGAGCCAGCATTTAAATGTGTACTGTGTGGGGTTTAATTGCTGCTTTTTGTAACCAACTTTAAGGTCTTGTTGTAGTGATGCATATTTTGATTGGTAATGGCTTTGTTCTTTCAAGCTGGACCACTGAGGGTTTTCCTCCTTTTTCTGCATCCTGAGACATGTATTTATTGAATTACTACTGTGTGCTAGGCATCGTGTTAGGTTTAGATACTACAACATGATCTCTGCCTATAATTTGCTTATAGTCTCTTAATCTTACCTTTTATAGAAGAGTGGTATGTTGTGATATACACAGACCACTTTGGTGGGCACTTAAGTTTAGTATACTGTATTTTACTGCATAATTGTTGCTGCTTCATTAACATATATTCACACATAGTCCACATATCCTAATGTTGCACCAAAGATGGTTTAGTAATAAATGAATTTTTTATAAATATTTTTTAGTTGTCGATGGAAATTTATTTATTTATTTATTTATTTATTTATTTATTTATTTATTTATTTAGTGGTGCTGAGAATCGAACCCTAGAGCCTCACATATGCCAGGCAAGTGCTCTACCACTGAGCCACAACCACAGCCCTAAATGAATTTTAAGTAATACTAATAGAAGTTTTTAAAAAGCCTCACGTAATGGTCATACCCCACCTTTTTTGCAAAAATAATTTGTTATAATCTGCAATGATTATGTGGTGAAATATGGTACTCAATATCATTGAGTTGGGGAGGCTAAGAGTGGCTTTTCTGACCATGTGAAATTCCTTGTAAAATAAATAGATGTTGGGTGATAACAGTTATTGAGTACTTATGTCCTAAGGTTTTGAGTACTTTTGGAGAGAGTTTGCAAAACAAAGTATACATATTGTTACATTTAATTACAGAAGCTCTGGCATAGGAAGCTTCAGTTACTGTCTCCCTTTTATAGTTGAGGAATTAGAGACTTAGAGAGGTTATACTGTTTGCCTGAGTTTACACAGCTTGTAAGAAATGCTGTTAGGCTTTGAACTCAGGTAGCTTATATTAGTATCCTCCAGAGAAACAGAACTAATAGGAGGTGTGCATTTGTATGCAGTACACATATATAGAAATTTTTTTTAATGAAATTAGCTCTCATGATTGTGGGGGCTGATAAGTCTACCATCTACTGGCAGCCTGGAGACCCAAGGAAGAGTTGATGTTTCAGCTTAGGTCTGAAGGCAGCCTGTAGCAGGATTCCTTCTTCTTCAGAGGACCTCAGTCTTTTTGTCCTAAAGTTTTCAACAGATTTGATGAGATGGTGATGTGCTTTGTTCAAAATCCTCTTATTTTAATGTTAATCTCATTTAAAAATACTTTCACAGCAACATTTAGACTGGTGTTTGACCAAATATGTGGAGACTGTGGCCTAACCAAGTTGACACAAAATTAACCTTTGTGTAGCCTAATGGTTTTAGCCACTGTAGGGAAATGGCTGTGAAAAGTACAAAAGCAAGAAATGAGCATGTCATGTTTAATGAGTGTAAAATATCTGGGGAAGACTGGATTGAAAGCTGTGTGTGGGAAGCATTAGAAGATGAGAAGGGACTCAACTCGATCATGAGTCTTAGGGTCAAGCTAAGAGTTTGAATTTCGTTTTGAGGCATACCTTTTATGAAGAACAATGACAAAGTGTGAAGAATGGTTTGGAAGGTAATGATGCTGGAGATAAATAGGCTAAGTGAGTGATGAGGGTCTGAAGAATGACGTGGGAATGCAGAGGAGGTGCCATATTGGAAGGATACAAAATAGTGTAGGGGCTTGTTGGTTCATTGGATTAGAAAGGAATCTAGCCCTTTGTTTGGGTTGAAGGTTCTTG
The DNA here is from genome assembly GCF_902686445.1 of Sciurus carolinensis. Classification (NCBI taxonomy): domain Eukaryota; kingdom Metazoa; phylum Chordata; class Mammalia; order Rodentia; family Sciuridae; genus Sciurus; species Sciurus carolinensis. The sequence goes on along the minus strand of NC_062232.1, from coordinate 15,876,038 downwards.
GAGGGACCATTTATCATGTTTGGAGTTGTTTGAGGGTTTGGAGATGAGTAGAGTTTAGAATGAGTACTTATGGGTCAGACAATTGAATAATGCATTTTTAATTTCCAGTTTATTTCTAATTTTATGTCATCAGCAACCAAAGAATCCTAAAGCCATTGACATTTCAGTGATTATTCTGTTTATGCATTGTTTGTTTAGAATTTGACCTTACCCCACATTCTCTCTCTCTCTCTCTCTCTCTCTCTCTCTCTCTCTCTCTCTCTCTCTCTCTCTTTTTTTTTTTTGTGCAGTGCTAGGGATTGAACCCAGGGCCTTGTGCTTGCAAGGCAAGCACTCTACCAACTGAGCTATATCCCCAGCCCCTACATTTTCTTAACTTGTAGAACTTTTGTTGTGTTTATTATCTAAATCATACACCATAGTTGGTTTCTGATGAGTAGGTGTTACTATAGTAGATAGATGCTTTTGGAATAGGATCTTGAAACTTTTTGTTAACTCTGGAAAGCTCTTGTTTTCTCTCTCCTGTTTAGTATTAATAAATATTGGAGTAGTCTGTAACAGCATCTAAAAACATTTCATAACCTTTGAATACACTGTCAGACAGTAGTATTCTGTTTTAACAAAACATAAAGACCCACATGTTATTCTGGACTTGTTAGGAGAACCCAAAAATATACATGTCAGTAGTAGTTGGTCTTAGGTTGCTGTTGCTGTTAACCTTGGCAGAAAAAAAAAGTGCTTTCTGATTAGTAAACCATATCATGGGTGTGTTCCTAAACAAATTATTTTCTTTAGAAAACGATTTTTCTGATACACATTTTAAATTTCTTTTCTAGTTCCCATCACCCTTTCCCAGCCTTCAGAGGCTCAGATTGGGGTTAAAATACCTTTTCATATTATTTTAATTATTGTTCTCCCCTTTCCTGTTTCCCCCTCCTCTTTTCCCCTAACGGCACTGTTCTGCAAAGCCTGCAATGATTGATATGATGGCAGTGCTGTCATTCTTTTTAACCAAAAAAAAGTCATTTTTGTTCTAGTTATTTTAATAGAGTCCCATTAAAGATGTATTGCTGACTGAAATATCGGCATGAAGGGCTCTCACTGAGCTGAGCCCAGGAATTAAGAAGTCAGGAAATCGGCTGCTGCATTGCAAGAGAGCCTTGTGTGACACCGAATCTCCTGATTGGGGAGATCATTACTGCTATTATGACTCGACTTGCGTAGGAATTTTAAATTCCATCTGAATGTCAGTAATAACCCTCTTAGCAAATTATCCTGAATAAAATCACGAAGGCATTTTATATAATAGGTGTTGAATTACTGGATAGATTTGCTAATTAAATACTCTTTGTTCTGCTGCAGTTGACATTACAGGGTAAGATCTTGAACAATTATTCTCAACAGCTGTACTTTGTTAAGGGAAAAATTAACCACAAAGTTTATTTTTTTACACTTGAAGTTGGCAGATTTTTGAAATGTGCTTGAAAAAATTCCATCATCCAATTGGTAATGAGTAGATAAATATGCAGGTGTTGCTGTGAAATCAGATAACTGCAGACTGCCTTATTAATGAATTTAGCGAGCCTTTATAGCCCTGTTTTCTAGCCCTTGGTACTTATAAAATGATTTTCTGTCAGAATGGGTAGCTTTAATATTAGACATGTCACATTGAAGTGAACTTATGAACCGTCATCTTGTAATCACTCTACCTTATGTCCAGTAGACCTTTCTGGGTACCTGTGGCTATTTTAAAAATGCATTTCCTCAATGGGGAAAATATCTATAATGTATAAGTTTTTGATTGTTGACTTCTAGAACATTCATGGGGGTTGGGTTTCTTAATAAGGCAGCAGGACATTATTAAAAAAAGAGAGAGAGAGAAAACAATGTCCAGATTTGTGTGGTTTGGAGCAGGAATGTTTCCCAAAGGTTCATGTGTTGAAGACTTGGTCCCCAGTGCAGCAGTGTTCAGAGGTGGGACTTTTGGGAAGTGATTGGATCATGAGAGCTCTGATTTCATCAATGGGTTAATCCACTGATGAATTCATAATTGAATGGACTATTGGGAGGGTGGAAACTATAGGGGATGGGGTCTAGTTGGAGTAAGTAGGTCACTGGTGACATGCCCTTAAAGGGTATATTTTATTCCTGGTCCTCCCCGCCCTTGCACCTGCTTTCTGCCTGCCATAAGGTAAACTGCTCTGTTTTGTCTCATGCTCTCCGCCACAATGTTTTGCTTTACCAGAGGCCCAAAGCAATGGCCCAATTGACCATGTGCTAAAATCATGAGCCAAAACAAATTTTTAATCCTTTAAGTACTTTCTCCTGAGGTATTTTGTCACAGCAATAGAAAGCTGACTAACACAAGCTTCTAGGTCAAGCTCTTGACTAGTTCTGTAACTTTAGGCAAAATTTTAAGTCTTATTTTCCTCATTTGTTAAATGGGGCTTATGACACTCCCTACCTTTTATGATTTTTCATTAGGCATTCTATAAACATTTATTAATAACTACCTTGTACTGGGTGGGCCCTCTGCTAGATGCTAAGTATTTGGTAATGTATTGGGTATCCAGTAGCCCAACCTACTCCAGTGAGCAGGTTGAGTTTAGGGCTGGACCTGAAGGCATGTGGGTAAGCGTGGCACTAGAGAGAGCACTGTGGTTCTCAGAACTGCTAAGTGAAGAAGCATGAGAGAATAGGACTAATAATGGTTGTGGATTTTCATGTTGGCAAACTGGTAAGGACCTTGAGCATTGTTATTAGCTCCTGGTGAAGAACACTAGACAAAATGGTGGTTAAAATGACTCACAGAAATCAATACAACTTCTATGGAGAGCTGTTGAGCTATATTTATAAGAACAATTAAAACAGAACCTTTGACCCAATGAATTTGCTCATTGGAGTTTTTCTTGTTACTGACAAATTTGTATATTATGTGTGTATAAGTATTATTTATTGAAGCATGTTTACAATGATGAAGATTAGAAGCAGAGGCTGTGATTGTGATTCAGTGATGCAGCACTTGGTAACATGCATGAGGCACACTGGGTTCGATCCTCAACACGACATAAAAATAAATAAAATAAAAGTATCGATTCTGTCTACAACTAAGATATTTTAAAAAATGATTAGCAGCAACCTACATGTCCATTAATAGAGAACTAAGTAAATATCTTTTCATATAATGGAATATTATATAGTCATTAAAAAGAATGAAGCTGCTCTTTATGTGTGGGCTTGGAACAGTTCCTAAGATGAAAGTGTTAGTTGAAAAAAAGTATTTGTAGCACAGTCTGTAGTTTACCATATTTGTTAAAGAATAAATCCACCAGAAGTTTTATGCCACCAAAGGGAAGTTGTTTTGGTAGCAGCCCTAGGATTGTGAGTGGAAGTGGTTGTGAATTGTTGGAGGATGGATAAATGGAGATGGATGATGGATCTAAAAGGTGAAAGATGCCAGTTCACATAGTGTACACAGGGATGACATTATAGGTTTGGTGCACATTGTGAAAGAAGAGTAGAAAAAAATTGGTCACTGAATGTGTGGTGTTTTAGTGAAAGTTTCACAAATTGTTCCTGAGATAATTTACTTAGTAGGTAGCAGTTACCTTATGGAATTATCCATTTTGATGAGGAAAGCTAAACCTTGCAAGGTTGAAGGGGAAAAGGGTGGAGAATTCTTGATAAATAGTTCTGTCTTCACTATGATTACCTCAACTTGGCGTGATCTTGTTATTGCCCTTTTCCCAAAGGAATCATCAGGTATTCTCCCACAATGCATTTTCCTGTAATTTAAATGTTAAAGATGAAGTGAAGGAGAGTGATTTTTTTTAATAAGTTCACTGAATTTTAGTGTCTAGTAAAAAAGTAATTGGGATTACTATGGGATTTATCAGTTGACTGGTGCAGTTTGTTGAGTACCTGTTACATGTGAAGTCTAATTAGGCACAAATGTGCACTCAGACCTCTAGAAGCTTGTAGTGTAGTTGGGGAGGGGAATAAGCAGTCAATAAATAACACAAAACTTCATTTGTTTGCTAAGAGAACAAAGTAGGCATATGTCAGAAAAGAATCATTTTGGGTTGGGCCAGTTAGCTTAGGTTTTATGAAAGAAGGGTTTTTAAAAAAAATGTTTTTAGTTGTAGTTGGACACACAATACCTTTGTTTTATTTATTTATTCTTATGTGGTGCTGAGGCTTGAACCCAGTGTCTCACACATGCTAGCCACAACCATGGCCCCATGAAAGAAGGGTTTTAACTGAGGTTTGTAAAATGGAATTGCAGGAAGAGGACTGGGCAAGAAATCTAGGTAGGGGACATGCTTTATGAGCAAAGCCATGAAAAAATGACATTTGTAAGTGTTGGAGGACTAGGGAGTTTGTCCTGCCTGGCAAGAGGTTTCATGTAAGGGAATAATGGGCTGTACAGGTGGAGCAGGGATTTAGGTGCCATTGCAGAGCTTGGCTTGATCACGTGGGCATTGAAAACATTAAGGAGACTGATAGTGATTCAGGATAAGTCAATGAGATCTAAGGCCAAGTAGAATATTGCTTTAGAGGTGTCAGCAAGTTAACTTTCAGTTATAACAACATGGCCATGGAGTCAGGTGTTTCCACCTTGTGGCCCTCCCTTCTCAGTATGTTAGCTTATACTTTCAAACATGTCCCCTTGTGGTTACAGTGATGGTCGCTACTGCTCCAAGCTGCCTTTTCTAAAAGGCAGTTCAGTTTTTCTTCTCACTTCTGGTCAGGAAGTTTCATGAAAGATTCCTAGAAGAATTTTCCTTACATTTGATAGTTTTGATAGTTTAGGATTGTATTGTCACATGCACATGCCTAAACAGATCATTGTTTCCAGAATTGAATTATCATGTTTATCTTAGGCCAGTAGTCCTTGACTCAGCTTGCAACGTAAGAGTCACCTTGGGAGCTTTTCAAAAACTACAGCTGGGCCAGGTATTGTTTTTTTTTTTAAAGATACCCAAGTGATTCTACTGTACAACCAATATTAAAACCACTAGCTTAGCTTGAAAGAAACTCACTACTACCTACCACTTCCAGGGCAGGGAAGGGCTTCCTTCTCTGTGAACTGAAGGAACATTTGAACAAAATTGGGAGATAATAAGAAAGATGAGTGGATAATAAAAGTGGAAAATAGTAGATGGAAAGGATGCTTCAAAGACAAGATTCACGGAGTTCCATAGTATGGAGGACAGGAGAGATGGAAACAGTCCCATGATGTTTGAGCTTAGTTGATGAGGAGGACTATTGTGTTAGGAGAAAGAAGCATAAATCTTTACCTGGCCCACTGGAAAACTGACTTAGGGTTTAGGCAGATATTTTGAAAGATAGGTGGTGATAGGTAGTAGAATGGAGTGATTGAGGCCCCTGCTCTGGAACCAAAGTGCCTCAGTTCGTATCCTTGTTCTGCCATTACTGGGACAAACTAGATACTTTGTTTTTGGTATCCAGCAAATTGGAGTATTAATCAATAGTAGCTACTTCTTGGGGATTTTGGAGAAGGAAATGAGAAAATATACAAGGTGTTCCCAGCATAGTATCTGGCACCTATGTTTGAAAAACTTGCTGTCTCTCTCTCTCTCTCTCTCTCTCTCTCTCTCTCTCTCTCTCTCTCTCTCTCTCTCTCTCTCTCTCTCTCTGAATCCTATGTGATATGTGTTGCTTCTGATCTGGCCCCACATAATCTAGTTATTATCCATATTTTTGTCTTCATTAATTGACTGTTGATCCCTGTCTTTTTACTGGGCACTGTGCTAGTTCCAGGCAATACAGTGGAGATTTATTCTCTGCCTTCAAGGAATTTAGTCTAGAGAAGAATTTTAAATCTAGTGGAGATACACATACACATACTGTGACTTTTTTGAAACTATGCAGGTCTATTTAACTAACAGTAATGAAAGTTTGTCCTTTTTGCTTTATTATAAAGGAAAATTTTTATTATATGCTTATTAAAGATGTGTAGAACTATAGAAATATATCTGCTTGCATATATCTGGTTAAGAATCAGCAGAGAGGCAAACATTTTTAATTATGTTGATATTATTGCTTTGAGGGTTGTTGTTAAGAAACCTTCAAGAGCTTTAAAGATACATGGAAATGGCAAATCATGGAGTTTCCTGTCTATTTGTGTTTATATTTAGAGTCTTTGTATTTGTGTAATATATTAATCCTGATTTTTTGTTTCATTTAGATTTTGATGCATACAAAAGAGATGGTACAGAAGGTAATGCTGAGCATTTTCATTATGTAACAACTCTTAAATATCATACCTGGTGACGTTTTTGTATTCAAGGAAAATTGTAACCCAAACATTACTGGAAATTGCTTCTTAGGATGCCTAGTTTACATTTATAATCCCTCCTAATGGATTATAGCTTTTTTCTTGTACCAACACTGATATGATCTAGCCCCTGCTTGAAGCCTATATGTGAGCATTTCAAGCAAATTAGTAACAGTGCTAATTAGAGTTTATTTCCAGGCCTTTATACTGTATGTTCTCCAGTGTTGTTTGTTATGATTGATTTTTTTGGCACTGTTCGTATTCTACTAAATACTGTTTGAAACTGTTAAGAATTTAATATGGATTTGTGCCCCAGAATTTTAAAAATCCATTATGTTTCTGCTCCTTAAATTGCTGTGACCACTAAGCATGTGGTATAGTGGATAAATATAGACCTTGTTTCCTAGCCTCTTGTTCTCCTTCTCATGATTAAATTCCATATTTTGTTTCAATTAAAACTAGACACAGTTCTTTTCCATTCTGTTTTAAGAAAATTTGAGAGGTTTTCTTAATGTTGTAGTGTTCACCTTTTCAGTTTGTAGCTATGTAGAGACTTAATATTCAATCACCTGCCCTGACAATACAGATAAAAATTATAAACTTTGACAGTGGGACCTGTCATTTCTGTAGTATGGAAAATTTTTAGTTTCATTGTGTATAATAGTCACTTTTTGTTGTTAATTTTTATAATTTTGACTTTTCATTAGATGAATCTTGAAGTTATTTATGGAGATACAGATTCAATTATGATAAACACCAATAGCACCAATCTGGAAGAAGTATTTAAGTTGGGAAACAAGGTGAGTGTTTCTTGAACACTTGCTATGTTAAGATATTGTCCCAATAAGCTAAAAATGAAGATAATAAACACCAACTTCTGATTTTTCTCTCCTGGAAAGTGTGGAATTTGAATTTTACTCTTCACTTGAGAGCAGGTCTGGCATAGTACACTCCTTCCTACTGGGCCTCACAAAGCTTCAGTTTTCCCCTCGGAGTAATGGTCTATGTCTTGAGGGTGTTGGAAGGAGAAGAAACTTCATTTATTTGTTCAGCATGTAGTTATTTGCTTATATTTAAGGAACTAAGGAACATCTTAGGCATTGTTTTAACAAAGTTTTACTATTTATGCCCACATATCTACTTATTGAATTATCTTAATTGCTTATAACTGAGTAGTTTGAAGGAAAGTACAAATGTATTAATCTGTTTGATTCACAGAAGACTCATAATTTTCCATAATTTACATATATTTCCTGAGCTGGTCCAGCCAGTACTATCCTTTATTTGAGTAGGATGATACATTATTGTCTTTATTTATTTATTTTGGGTATTGGGGATTGAACTCAGGGGCACTCAATCACTGAGTCACATCCCCAGCCCTATTTTGTATTTTATTTAGAGACAGGGTCTCACTGAGTTGCTTAGTGCCTTGCTGTCTTTGAACTCGTGATCCTCCTGCCTCAGCCTCCCTAGCCACTGGGATTACAGGCATGTGCCACTACACCTGGCTTGTCTTTATTTTTTTTAAAATCAGTTTTTGTCCTTTGTTTTTCAGTACCTTTGCATGTACCCAGTATAATACCACACACATTTAAGCTGAATAAATGCATTCTCATCTTATATGACTCCAAGTTTTGCTTAGATTAATTCTTGGGAAATTGAAGAATGCTCATCCTATCCCTGTTAGTTGAAAAGCTAACATTAATGTTTAAAATTTTCACAGGTAAAAAGTGAAGTGAATAAATTGTACAAACTGCTTGAAATAGACATTGATGGTGTTTTCAAGTCTCTGCTACTGCTGAAGAAAAAGAAATATGCCGCTCTGGTTGTTGAACCAACATCAGATGGAAATTATGTTACCAAACAGGAGCTGAAGGGTTTAGATATAGTTAGAAGAGATTGGTGTGATCTTGCTAAAGACACTGGAAAGTGAGTTCAGCTTTCAGTTTTGCTTTTGTTGTTTGTCTTTTAAAAATTCAGATGTTGATCTAGAGAATGCCTAAAAGTCTGCTAAGCATAAGGATATAACTTCATTTGTACTAATATTTCATATTAAAAGTTCATACTTATTTGAAGGAGAATTTTACAATTAGATTGAAAGTTAGAAAAAGCCAAATTTGCTAGGTAAGAAATGCTTGCTGTAAGTAAGATGCTGTCTCATGAGTTTTAACTCATGGTCAGGGTAAACTTTCACACTTGGATCCTTATAGAGTTGAATTCATAGATGTTGGTTTGTTTTGTTTTAATTTTCCTATTTAGGAATTACTTTGTTTTGTACTCCTGGATCTTCCTGGAGCCTGTTTAGGAACATAATTGCTAAAATTTCCCCAATTTCATGGCTTAAAGTATTCTGGGATTCAAAGAGGGCCACAGAGTGAGACTTTGTTACTGTCATATCATTTGTGTGTAAAAGAGTTGTTTTAATCTCGGATTAATTTAAGAGATAGTTCTCAAATATTGTGTGTGCCTCAGGAATAATAAATGTCATAACTGACTCATTTGCTTTGCACCCAGGACTGATGATTGCGATAGTGAGACCTGTGTGTATGAATTTTTTTAGGGTCACATTAATGTATAAAACACCTATTTAAAAAATGAATTTAAGGTACTTTATATACCAACTTTCAGATACTCCTATTTTGTGAATTGGATAATTCTAAAAGAATTTTTTCTTTAAAGCTAGATTTTAATTTTTGCTAAATACCAGCATTTTTTAAACTTACTTTCCAGTGTTCTCCTGCTTTGAAGTTGGGAGATTGAGCAATTGTTGTTTCTGCAAAACTGCTCTTGATTAGGCAAAGTTGATCATCTGAGTATAGGTCACCGTTAGCTTTTTATGAAATGTAGTTTGAAATGCTTCATTGCCCCCAAATGTACCCGAAGATGAAACTACTTTGTATAGACTGTCGATGAGAGTGTTTTCTTTAGCTTTGTGTTTTCTAAGAAAAGATGCATCATAATAGAAGTAAATTTCTCTGAGTTAGAAATGTATTAGTAATTAAAGCTATACAAATGTTTTTGTCAGGGTGCTTTTTCTGACAAATTATAATGCAGCTGTCAAACTCTCACTCTGCATTTTCTCAGAAATGGGTAAAATATTGGCTGTCTTACTCTTTTTTCTTTTTCCTTTTCCTTTGGATTTGGTAGAATAACATGAAGTTTTTGAGGAATAATGTAAGGTTGGAGAATACTGACCAATTTATAAAGAAAGAGCTGAAGAAAGAGCTTTATATTCCTACTCATCTAGATACTGGTCATCTCAGATGGAGATATCTTGATGATACCAGTGGTAGTATCTTAGTGCTTTATGAGGAAAGTGAAATAATTATCTTCTAAAATTTCAACTTATGGGTAGACTATAACTGCTTATGAATTTTATAATTGCATAAAAATATATGGAACACATATTTTTCTCCATTGTATTTTGTATGAAGCATCAGTTACCACATAAATGAATGTTCTATATGTCAAAAGGCAAACCTGACCTTTCAAGGTTGGTAAAAATTTGGTACAGTTAGTATTAAGAAACAGAGTAACTGCCTTTTGGACATTAACCCTCTTATTAGCTGTTAGTGTAGCTCTTATCTACACATTAATCTAATGTCATCTGTCTTCCTTTTCTCTCTTTAAATAATAAAGTATGATATTTTAAAAAATCAATATCTCCTTTTTTTGCAGCTTTGTCATTGGCCAGATTCTTTCTGATCAAAACCGGGACACTATAGTAGAAAATATTCAGAAGAGGTTAATAGAAATTGGAGAAAATGTGCTAAATGGCAGTGTCCCAGTGAGCCAGTTTGAAATTAACAAGGTAAATGTAGCATTTATTGCTGAGCCCAGCTGCTGTCATGTGTTTTTCTCCTCCTTCAGATAGTTGAAGAACCACCTCATTCTTGCAATTTAAATGAATTCTAGCTAGTGGTGCAAGCTGCTTAACAACTATCTTGCAGATTGAGCATTAGCCTACCTCTTCCAGCCACAGATGCTGCCTTGTCTTCCACAGAGGCCTTCCAGATTTCTTACTTTAAGTCTTGGACGCCTGGTTTCCATAGGTCCTGTGGAGTGATACAGGTTATGTTTCAGGCACTTGCAAACACTTTCTTCTTCATAATCCTTCCAAATAATAGCTGTTTGTGGCTTGGGCATGTGAACTTGGTGCTTGCATGCGTACACATATGTGTAATTTCACAGGTGATGATCCCTAGAGGTAGTGTATTCAGAAGAGTTTTGGGGACAGTTATTTAGAATTAAGGTGGTGGTAACACTTTCTGTACATTCAAAATATTTATGCTTTTTTTTTTAAATAAAAAACCTATAAGTTGCACTTTATGGATACTCTTGTTAAAAATATTTTTCTTACCTAATTTGAAAAACAAAATCTTGATTTCTAAAGTGCTGTGTAATAAGCAAAATGTTAGACTAATAGATTTTTTTCCATTTGAAAAGAGTACCCTTACATATTCAGAAGCTAATTTGCAAATACCACTTTACCCATTTTGTAATAGATTTCTTTGTCAAAGCTCATACAAAAAAATTTTTAATGAAAAAGAATCTAATGATGACATTAAATGGAATTTTTAGAATGAAAACTCATTCATAATACCCCTATGCTAAAGTAATGCTTGTCATTTTTGCATATTTCCTAACACTTTTACATGGCATCAGTTACAATATATATTGTTTAGAAACCTATTTTTACTTAACACAAATATTTTTCTACATTTCCATATTACTTTAAAATCATAATCAGTATGCTTATTGATCATCTATTTTGCTGATTCACATTTAAAATTTTTGTTTGCTGATTATAGTTTCTATTGTATATAACTGCTGAATATTTTTGTTGACTTAACCCTTTTGCTTTAGGATAAGTTACATTTATATCTTAGGTTCCTTGAAATAAAAATTTTTTGTCCAAAGATATAAATATCTGTATGACTCTTGAAAACTTGCTTTGTGAATAGGTAATACCAGTTGATAATAAGATAATTAAAAAATGATAATGAGAAAATTTCACAGTTGGATTTAATTTGTATTTCTCTGACTCTTAGAATGAATATTTTCTGGGTATATACTTAAAATTTGTATTTATTCTTAGGTAAGTTTTTTTGTTTCTCACAACTTGTCTTTGTGTCTTTAATGTCATAGAAGAAGACATTCATGCACTTCAAGGGAACATTTGCCTTGACATTAGCTCATTCCCTTAAGTGATGCAGTGTCTATATATTGGCATGGAATCACTTGTGTTATCTAAAAAGTGGTTTTCTTTGAGTTATTGCTTTATTTCTTTCTAAAAAATTTGCATAATTAAGTATAATGACTTTAGTCTTCTTATAGTCAATTCTTAAATCTATTCTGCATATTGTATCCCTGATTCTTTATACCTTCCTATCCCAGGGGATTCCAGGGATGAGTTTAGAAAGTTCAGTACAAGCATGATATCATCATCATCATCATCATCATCATCATCATCATCATATATTTTTTGGTACCAGGGATTGAACTCAGGGGCATTCAACCACTGAGCCACATCCCCAGCCCTATTTTGTATTGCATTTAGAGACAGGGTCTTACTGAGTTGCTTAGCACCTTGCTTTTGCTGAGACTGGCTTTGAAGCTGCAATCCTCCTGCCTCAGCCTCCTGTGCCGCTGGGATTACTGACCTGTGCTACTGTACCTGGCATGACTGTATTGTTGACAAAATAACCAAGCACACTTCTTCTAGGGTAGTGGACTCACACTGTCATCTTCTCCTATTATAGTGCATATCTTCAGGTTCTGATCCATAGTCTATATCATTTTATTATTTTAAGTGTTTATTGTTAAAAGATCCAAACTTACACAAATTGAGAGAAATAGTATCATGAATCCCCATACATCTATCACTCAGCTTCAATAATTGTCATCTTACAGTAGCATATTATTATTAATCAGTTAACACTTAGTGCATATGTGTTAGGGGATATGCATGCATTTGTCAGTGGCAGAAATGACACTGACTATATTTATAGTCTCAATATTACATAGGATAGTTGCTGGCAAATAATGGTTACTTAGTGAGCTTTGAAAGAAGTCATTTGGTTTTTAAATTATTCATTCAGCAAACAGGGACTACCTCTTACATGTGCAGGGCTAGATTCTGGAATATAAAGTTGAGTAAGGAAAGCACAATCCATGTTTTCAAGATCCTAATGTTCTCTGAAAGGTATTTAAAGAAGAATTTCTGTAGTGTTAATATAAATACAGTAAATCCTGATGAAAGGACTATCTATATCATACTTACGGTTCTGTGTCTATTTACAGTAGGCTATTCATATGTCAAAGGTGATGTGTCCTTCTGATAATCCTTAACATATTTCTGATTGCTTGAATTATTTAAAACTTGTGAGCAATTCAGTTTCTATGTTTTACTGCTTTCCAAAGGAAGTAGAATGGAAAAGATTATATGACTGGTTGTAGATGGTATCATGACAAGATGCTTTTATTTTATTATTATTATTGTTTGTTTTTAGATGATGTTAGTAGGACTTGAAAATAGCAGGTAGATGATTAGGGTGGAGACTTAGGTAAAGAGATTTTAGCTCTTATTGCCAGAAGCTACTGAAAAACAGTATACGTGATTTTTCTCAACTATTTCAGTCTTAGCTTAAATATATCTCATAAAGTAACACCAAATACTTCATAGCTGATTTTTATAGCCCTGGCTAACGAGAACCTAAACCACCATGAAACATTTTTAAAATCAAGTCTTCTAAATGTAGCTTGTAAAATTCTCAAATCGCCTCAGTCTAATAAAATCAGTTGAAAATCTGGATTTCTTATCATTGTACTAAAGAATAGCTCATTAAAGAAGATAATGGCTTTGTTTTTCTTAATATATTTTTTAGTTGTAGGTGGACACAATACCTTTATTTTGTTTATTTTTATGTGGTGCTGAGGATCAAACCCAATGCCTCACTTGTGCTAGGCAAGCATTCTACCACTGAGCCACAACCCCAGCCCAATAATGGTTTTCTTAAGTAGAGTTATATCAATTAAAAGTTCTCTACAGTATTGACCATCCACATTGGTCAAAAGTTAACATTATTCAAGTTGGAGGAGATTCAGATACTTGGAGAGTTTCCTAGGTACTCTGCTATACTGATTATAGGATTTAGAAAGTGTGCATAACTTCAGTATGTGTTACTATGTGTGAGGACCTACTTTTTTCTACCACAGTAGTTCTCAAATTTCATGGTCCCAGGACACCTATACACTCTTTATAATTGAAAACTCCAAGAGTTTTTGCTCATGTGGTTTTTGCTTATATTGTGTTACAAATTAAAAAGTATTATTAATATATTTTAAAATAACATAAATCCATTATGTGATTACAAAATAATATTTTTTCATGAAAAATAACTATATATTCCAAAACAAAGAAAAATAGAGGAGTGCCATCATTTTGTAATTTTGCAAATCTTTAATATGTAACTTAGTACAAGATGTCTGGATTTTTATACCTGCTTCTAAATCCAGTCTGTTATGATGTGTGGTTTGGGTTGAAGTATAGGAATAAAATTCAGTTTTATATAAATACTTAGAAATGTTTTGGTAAATTTCTTTCTGATAGTTGTATGTTCTTTTTTTTTTGGTGCTGGGGATTGAACCCAGGGCCTTGTGCATGCGAGGCAAGCACTCTACCAACTGAGCCATATCCCCTTGTATGTTCTTTTTAATCCTACACTAAAACTCTATAGATGGTATATTTTCTTAAATGTTATTTGAAAGCACATCCAAGAATGGCTTATACTCTCAATTAAAATCTGGTTTGTGTTGTATTTTGACTATTTTGCCCATGCATGACATTATGGAATGGTCATTTGTTAAATGATGATTCCCTGAATTATGTATGTCTTCCAAAATTGACATATTTTGTTTTACACTATCAAATATCCCATTTTAAGTATTTGTATTTATATCAGAAATGTCTTTAAATATTGTGAAGCTGTCAAGTTCACAGAGGTGGAAACAAGTTTTTCAAAATTCTAATTTGCACAGTTTGAATTATATCACTGACAATATTTGCTATGAAGTTTTCTTTTCTTGAAGTAGCAGGCTTATTTAGTTCTTATTTGAGAAACTGTTGCTAGATTCCCATGTTAGAATCACATAGTTTGCCATTCTTTCAAGTAAAAATTGTATTCTGTGCAGCTAGTTTAGCTTGCAACTCAAACAGTTGCACAAGTGTTTTTCCTGGAGCAACTTTATTTAAATATGCCTTGTGTGTACTTTATATTTTATCACACAAAATAGTAGTCTTGTACTCAAGGGTTGAGAGCTTTAAGAATTAATTAATTTTTACTACATTATCAAGGATGTTCATTTGAAACTGCATCGTGATGAAGAATATAATGACTATTAGTACAGTTTGATAACTGCTGCACTGATTCATGTTTATAAGGCACCAGCAATTGTATTCACCATGGCTTCTGCAATATCAGAACAAATAGTGTTGTCATGAAAATAGTTTTGATCTTGATCTCCTAAAGGGGTGTCAGGAGCCCCAGGGTCCTGTAGACTGCACTTGAGAACAGGTAAATCCATTAAGCAGGTCATTGTTCCCCCACCTTTCTTCTTGTTTGTTGAAACCTACCCCTTAAAAACGCAGGGTTCCCCTCCTTGCCTTTGTGCATATTGCGTTCTAGTCCCATAGATTATTTTTCCCCATCCCTTTGATCTATACCTGAAATATTCTTGCCTCCTTTACCTTTTGTTAAAATCTTGTTTTTTCTTCAAGTATCACCGTAAGTTCTTTTTCTTCTGTGATTTCTGCTGTCAGCTGGATGTAATCTTCTCTAAAATCTGACAATAATACTTCGTTCACATCTTCCTTAAAGCACATGTAGCTTTATTGTATTTTTTGGTGGGGGTGGTTGTTCATTTGAAGGGAAAGAAGTTTTCTAATAGGTGATGACTTAATACCAGTGACTACATCTTATTCATCCTGTAGTACTTCATAGTACTTTAATTTAGCAAATTATTTCACAATGGGTAAAATAATTTATCCAGCACGTATTTGACTGCTACTGCACACCATGCCTTTTTCTGAGCATTATGAATACAGCCTTAAGCATGGTTCCTGCTCTCATGGGGTTGCTTTCTGTTCTGCTTCTGTACAGCTTAAGTTGACATGACAGGGAAATCCAATGACTTCTGGTGCCTTTGGGATTTATTTAGGCCAGAGGAGCCTTTGAAAAACAGATTATTATGTCAGAGTACCTGTTATTCATCAGTCCCAACTAATCAGTTAATTCATTTGAGAGAATTGTGAACATTAGTAGAAACTCTGAGGCTGTATAGAACACTGGATTTAGAGTCTTGATTTTTTTATATTCAAATATTATGCAGCACATCACATAAACTTGTAGTTTTTGGTTCCTTTTTTTTTTTTGATGCTGGGGAGGTTTGAACCCAGTGCCTGGTGCCTGGAAGGCAAACACTGCCCCTCAGCTATATCCCTCACCCCTTATTTTTCTCTTTTTAAAGTTGCATCTGGTTATGTTAATTAATAAATGAAGGAAAGAGGAGCCTTGAGGACAGATGAACTGTTTAAATATTCTGTGACTGTGTTCTACACATACTTTTCATTTGTATGTTTATGTGGCTAATATGATTCTAGCAAAGATGTGTTCATTGTATATATGTGTGAGAAGAGTTTTACTTTAAGATTTTGGATTTTTTCCTCTTTTTCTGTTTTAGGCATTGACAAAGGATCCCCAGGATTACCCTGATAAGAAAAGCCTTCCTCATGTACATGTTGCCCTCTGGATTAATTCTCAAGGAGGCAGGAAGGTGAAAGCTGGAGATACTGTGTCATATGTCATCTGTCAGGTAAAACTATCATAATTCATAAGACCCATACAATTTAAGAATCCAAAGTAAAATCCAGTTTGCCATAGTGTCTTATTTAGTAGTCTTCAAAATAATTGATCCTGTAAAGAGATGGCTTAAAAATCTGGCTAGTTTTACAGCATTTAAAAACATTTGTTAGGGATGTGGTATGTTTTATTAGAAGTTTCATGCAATGTTTAAGGCAAAGTGTTTTGGTTCACTGAAACTATTTTGGTGAGACAGAACTACTCTCTCAACCCTAAATTAACTTTTAATGAAAATATATCATGGACTGTGGGTGTGGATCAATGGTAGAGCCACCTAGCATGCACAAGGCCCTGGGTTTTATCCCCAGCATCACTCTAAAAAAAGAAAGAAGATGTGTATAAATTTGGTCATGTGTCCAGCAATATTTCTTTATCATTCCTTTTGTAAAATACTTTACATTATGAATATCAGAGGAATAATAAAAGAATAAACATATTATTTTCCTAGCCTATATCAAAATAATTACTTGGAAAAATATGAAATGTGTGATTATATGAATAAAAGTTGAGAGACTCTAAAGACATACCTTATGAAGAAAGCACGAATGATTCGATCAGTTTCCTTTCTCTTTCTTTCTCCCCTCCCTCTGTTCATGGAGAGGTACTGCCTGTTTGCTTTCCTCCTGTTTCATGAGACCTCTAATGAACCCCTAGGCCTTCTGAAACAGTTTTAAACCACTACCAGTTTCATTTGAGACTAGCATGCTGCTGACAGGGATTGAGAGAGAGATAGGACAGAAGAGCAGTTTTTTTTTTTTTTTTCTTGAAAGCACTTGGATCCTATTGGAACAAAGGAGAGCTGTCATCTTTATTTTATGAAAAAAAAAGTCATAAGTCTCTAACCAAATCTTTTGAATTTATTATGGTTTACTTGTCCCAAGGAATAATTCATCTGAATAAGACTTTTCTTTTAAATTATTATTAAGAATTTTATCCTGGGGTTGGAGTTGTGACTCATTGGTGGTACACTTGCCTGGCATGTGTGAGGCCCTGGGTTCCATACTCAGCACCACATATAAATAAATAAAATAAAAAATCCACTGACAACTAAAAAATACTCAAAGAATTTTATCCTGATTTTTATTGCATTGTTATTATATTAAAACATTATATAAAACTTCAAATTCACTATAATATGTTTGATTTTTGTTAATCAGTGTGTTTTTAAACCATAGAGCTTTGTAAAAATTTAAAAGTAGTCTGTTAATATCTGCTACATACTGTAGATGATGTACATAACAAATGATATAAGTACATGTACAGGAATCAGCACTTGACTCTGTCTCCCTCCTAGGGTTACCCTTGATTAAGAACTGTTACAGAAAGCAAATTCCTGCAGGAAAATATTTCCATAAATGTCTGACTCGCTCAAACCCTTAATGTGCTTTGCATATTGCCTCTGACAAGTCTAATCTCAAAAAAACAATTTTCATATTATGCAAATAAAGATTTTGGTAAATAGGCTAGTTTTTTTTTCCATTTATATCTTTACATACATGGAGAAGCTCTTACATTTTTATTGACAGGACCAGATGATATACAACTTTGAAAAAATTATCTAGGTTTGGTAAAATAGCATCTAATGATGAAGTCAAGCCATGATCATATTTTGGCTAAACCTGGAATGGAGACGTATGGTAACTTACAAACTAGGATGATCAGTGTATTTAAGAGTCAAGTTTATGTTCCTTGTCTAAACATCAGGTCTAGATGATTTCTTTTTCTTGGTCTTATTGGTATATAAAGGCTCAAAATGATGATGCTAGAGTAGTACAATATGCCCAATTGTATGTATTTTTTGCATTTTTCCATACACTGATACTGGGCCTTAACTTGTTTACTTTTTAAAAGTAGTTCATAATTCTTTTTATTATCTTATTCTCCTTAACATATCCTAAGAAAGGCTAATGGACTTTAATTTGCCTTTGTCTACTATCTGTGGAACATGTCCCCTTTCTTCATGTTTGCTAACTGAAAGTTCCTGTTTTGCTTTTAAACAGCCAAATTATTCTGTGTTTCATAACACAACTGTGTTTTTAGAATAAGCTTTGAAAGTGTGTGCTAACAAATTTTAGGAGGAGGACTGTTTACTGCCTTAAGCCAAGGTGTCTTCTAAGGATAGCCTGTGTCCTAAATAGGTTATATTTTATTTAGATCTTACATTTAGAACATAGTACCCTGCTGATAACTTATTTGAACTTTAAATTCAGAGGATAATATTTTGGTATCTAATTTATATTGTAGTTATTCTCTTGTTAAACCTATAGTAATTATTTGCTCAGATCTTAAATTCTATTTGTTCACTAATTTTAAACCTTTTTTCTTCACTTTGCTCATAATTTCCATAAGACATGTCTTTAACATTATTGTCTTAAGGGGTACACTTATCACTCATTTAAAAGGTTTTTTTCTGTTAGTTCCCCACCACCAACAATGTAGTTTTGGGCTCCTGGTTGTATCTGTGAAGTTCAGGAATTGCTACATGGGCACTTCAAGGAAAACCAGTGTTGCAATCTGTTCTTAAAGGTGTGTGCCATAGGTTTGTGCATATACCATGAAGTCTTGCTAAGGTTCGAGAATTAAGTCTTTGTGGGATATAGCTTAACATAACCTAAATGTTTTCCCAGAACAACATAGAAAACCCCATTATCTATCAATTCTGAATTCTTACATGTTTGAACTAAGATTTTTAACATGTTTTAAGCAATATGTTTGGGTTACTGTTGTTTAAAACTAAGCCTTTGTGCAAATATTTAAAATAAGTATGCTCAGAAATTTTTAATTGCTTTAAAAATGTGCCTTTATATGAGAACTTCTAATGATACATTGGAAAGTAACTCAAGTGCTTTTTTAGTTTCGAGATGCTAGGGGTCAAACTCAGAGCCTAGCAAATGCTAGGCATGTGCTCTACCACTGAGCTATATCCCTAGCTCCCAAGTGCCTTTAAAAAATATTTTGCCTGTACATATATGATTTAAACTCACTGGAAGCAGTGGTGCAGGCCTGTAATCCAAGCTACTTGGGCAGCTGAGGCAGGAGGATTACAAGTTCCATGCCAACCTGGGCCACTTACTGAGACTCTGTCTCAAATTATGAAGGGCTGAGAATTTAGCCCAGAGACAGAACACTCCTGATTTTAATTCCCAGTGCCACAAAAAATTATTAAACTCAACAGAAAGCTATAACTCTATAAATCAATCAGATTTCACATGTTAAAAGGCAGTCTGAACTATGTGGTTCTTGAAAACACTGCTCAAGGGTATTTTCACACTGTTTTTGTCCTTGACAGTTGCCTTATTCTCCTCTAACAAGCTTCTAAATAGGCAACAATTAAACTTGATTAATTCTGCCTATTTCCTTTTACTATGTTGTGAACTCCTGCAAAATAATGAAAAAATAAGCATATTTATTTCCTTTCTAGATATTTCACTGTGTCTTAGAAGAGATAGACCCTAGTTGACACACAGACCTGTTTGTTTCCATCAGGAGCCTAGCTAGAGAGAGAGGGCCCTTCCTCTGGTCTCTGGTAAAGGCAGTGATGTGCAAGGTTGCCTCTGCTTTGGGCTACATGCTGAGCTTAGAAGGGACTGTTGTAGCAGGAATGAACGAATAGGATTCACATTATAATCAGTTCTGCAGAGAAGCTGAGCACTGTGAATAGTTGTAATTTACTAGTCAGAATATTAAATTCTGCGGTTTCAGATGAGAGGAAGAGTAGAGTAAGTTGTTGGATGTTGGTCTTGTAGAGTAATGACTTTTTTGATTCACAGGTGATGACAACATCACCACAGAGGTGTATGTGGGCTAATTATATAGAATTTCACAACTTTAATTTTTAGAGTGAAAGAGAAAGCCCTTGAAAAGAGTCTTTGACCACCTTCCTTTCCTTAAGGAGAAACCAGGTAAACAGTGTAAAATAATGTGTCGTTCATTCCAGTGACCAGGTATTTGGTTTTTGAGCACTACTGCTCACCAGCATATTGCATTAATTTTACTTCTATTTCTTATATAAATTTTGCATATAACTTTCTATTCTATGTGTTTTATTCTCCTTTTTCCCTTGCTCATTTGCTTCTCAATAAGAAATAAAACTCTCATAGAATGTATATCATATATTTTCTAGTATACATATATATATATACACATATATATGTATATTCTTTTATTGTTACTCCTTTAAAAGCCTTTCTGACTTGACTAATTGTTACCAAGTCTTCTCAATGAGTTTTTGTGAAATTATTTAGTCTTAGTCTAGCCAGTGCCATCTTGTTGGTTTCATATTTTGACAAACAATAGAACTCATAACACATGCTGAATTTATATTTCATTATATTTATATTCTCTCAGTGGATGAGATTGAGAGGTTTTTGATTTCTCTCTCTCTCTCTCTCTCTCTCTCTCTCTCTCTCTCTCTCTCTTTTGTGGTGCTGGGAATTGAACCTAGGACCTTATGCCCTCTAGGCAAGAATTTTTATCACTGAGCTACATCCACAGCCCCAGTTTTTGATCTTTCTAATCTACTAAAAATACAGATGTGAAATGTTCAACATAAGTCAAAAAGACTTCTTGGTGTCTGGAATTAAATTTTATGAATACATAAAATTTAAACTGTTGTCCCTCTGATCAAGCAAGTATGTGTGATTAAGTTGCTCACAACTTCATCTGTACCTGTTTTAGGATGGGTCAAACCTCACTGCGAGTCAGAGGGCCTATGCACCTGAACAACTGCAGAAACAGGACAGTTTAACCATTGACACCCAGTACTACCTCGCCCAGCAGATCCACCCAGTTGTGTCTCGGATCTGTGAGACAATAGATGGAATTGATGCAGTGCTCCTTGCAACATGGTTAGGTAAGTATCCAAGGCTCAGGTAGACTTTCACAGTGTAACAGTGGTACACACAGTCTTTCTCTCACTTTTAGGATGCCTGTTTATGGGTATGGTATTGTCTGATGCTTATTTGTTTATAGTTAGGAATTTATTTTTGTAGTTGTTTGATTACTATCTCCCCTCAGAGTGTGAGCTCCATGTGCTTCCTATCTCTGCAACCTCATGCCTACCCTTCAGTTGTCACTCACTGAGTAAATGCTGAGGGAAGAAAGAGAAGGCAAAAGAAAGGATGAACAGAAGATTTTAAGTACCATTAATTACTGAGGTTACATTATTACAAGTTTAATTAATAAGGATATTGATGGTGTCTTGCTTATTGATTTATCTTGTCTATTTCTAAAGGTAGTTTCATGTGAAATGAGAAGTTATTTTAATGTAAAATTTTTTATTTTAATATTTAATGTCCTTTCAGTGTCCTCCTCTCATTTTAAATTCTTCTAAAACCGGGCTTGCTATTATTCTCTGGGAATTGACTGATTCCTAATTTCTCATTGGCTATCCTTGAGACCTCAATGTTTTTGCAGCATCATCCTTTTGTGTATCACTATTATTGTCATCCTTTACTTAGAAATTTATTTCTTAACCAACCCTAATTACATTTCTCGACAACCAGCATACAGTTCCATTACTTTTAAGGTCTGCGTTCTCTATTCTGTTGTACACTAAGGTGAATGTTTTTAGAGTACTGTCCTTAATGCATCCTTACTGTCAATAAGTCAAATCCAGAGGCCAGTGTCATCTCATAGACTCCAACTCTGGCAATTACAAACTAATCTCCTAACTCCAACCTGTATTTCCAGCCTTATATCTTATTCAGTCTACTCTACATCTGTTAAATAAAGCATTGCACATTCTGACTTTGCTTCATGGAGTATTCTGCTCCTTTCACTGCAATGTCTGCCTTAAACCATGGGCTTTGGCATCATAGGGACCTGAATTTTAATGCTAGTTCTACTATTCATAAACCTTGGTTTACACATTGGTTTCTTGAGTGGTAGAATAGAATTACTTAGGGAGAAATAAGATGTGTCTGAGATGATCTCAGCCCAGGACCTGGAGCAGAGGGAGTGCT
This sequence comes from Sciurus carolinensis, assembly GCF_902686445.1. Taxonomy (NCBI): domain Eukaryota; kingdom Metazoa; phylum Chordata; class Mammalia; order Rodentia; family Sciuridae; genus Sciurus; species Sciurus carolinensis. Next base: position 15,853,854 of record NC_062232.1, on the reverse strand, counting down.
CAGTGAGCAGTGTTATAGCTATCTCCCTCCTTCCTTTCAAATATCAGTATAAATATGTCCAAACTCCTTCTGTCCTTAGGATTTGCACATAGTGCTCAGAATACCTTTGTGGAATGAGATTGGTTTTTCCACAGATGATTATCAAGGCATGTATGTATTTTCCATTCTGGCCCTGTTGAGTATGTTTCTGAACTCATTCCTGCTACCCCCATCCCCACTATCCCATCAGTGTCTGCTCTGGAAGTAGAAACTCATTTTTGACATTTGCCTGAGCAAAACATAATTAGGAAGATAAAATTCTGCTACCAAAATAATCATATAATGTATTCTCCAAGTTGAGTTGTATTTGATGATGTTTATAAATCCTCAGCTGGGAGGAGGGGACTATAAATGCATGATATATTTTAGCCTCATTTTTTTCTCCTATACATTGAGTGCTTCCTCTGTTGGATGCTGTGATAAGTACTTTGCATATCTTATCTCATTCAGTCCTTGCTACAACTTCATGGGGGTATGTCATATTAGCTCTCTTTTATAGGGAAGGAAGCCAAGACTTAGGTAACTAACTTGGTCTTGTCACATAGCTAGTAAGTGTTCAGCTTTCATTGGAGTTTAACCAATGTGTGATTCTGAAGGTTCTGTTCTTAACCACTGTGCTAAACTTTTATTGCAATAAATAGCATAGCTCTGAGAGGCTATAAAAGATATTCTCCACCAGGGTAGTATGGTATGGATGTGCAAGCATAGGGAGCATCATCTTTGTGCTTCCTCCATTCCTCTGTACACCTCTATGCTCCCCGTGAATACCTCCGAGCAAAGCTACTTCTTTAAAGCTAAGTTTTTCCATTTGTGGAATCAAGAACCTGGTGTAAAGGCAAACTGCTGCCCTTTCCTTCTTTGGTTTTGAATCTTCTAGTGACCAGGCACTGAAAAGGGTAGATGGAAAAGCCCCATCTAATGAATGGCATTTGAAAGAAGGAAATGTGAAACATTGCATTTCAACAAAAGATCTGGACAGCAAAGGGTGATGGAGCCTCCCTGAGTGAATAGGCCCCATGGCCACTCACATGTATCAAGATGGATGATACCAAGAGTGGACCAGACACCATAGTCTGGTCTCAGAAACCATAGTTTATATTATTTTTGTTTATAATTTGGACAGGGATCAGATTTTGAGGAGAGAGTTCTAGGGACTGAACCCAGAACCTTGTGTGTACTAAGCACACGCTCTGCCACTGAGCTATAACCTGAGCCCATACGGGGGGCAGATTTTTACTTGCTAAAAAATACTTTATCATGACTGTACCTGCCTTATGAGTCAATTTTTTGCAAAGTCAGTAGTGGACTAATGGGTCCCATCTTCAGAGATTTCATCTTCTGTCTCATTACAGGCCAATCTCAATCTATAGAGGGAGCATTCCAGACTTGCACATGGTCCCACTGTGTACCCATTTCTCCACCTTCATACCCATGAAGGTCTTGGGGTATAGGGGTGGCAGTATGGACACGATTGTGGGCAGCCTTTTCTTAGTGCCGTGTAGCCAGTTCAAGCTGATGGAAGGACATGTATCTTGAGTATTGGAGGAACTGCTGCTGCTCCCCCTTTTCAGTTGCCTTTTCTCGTTTCTGTCACTTGACAGTGGTTTTTATACTGAGGATGTTTGAAATTGTCATCATTGTGTAGTCCCCCTCCTCTTCTGCTTCTCCTCTTCTCCTATCTCACTCCTGCCAGCCCCAGTGGAATATATGTATCCATCTATACTAGTCCTTTCTCTCTCCCCCTTTCTTCAAAGGAGGTTCAGTATTTTTTTTCTTTTCCTTTGTGGTACTGGGGGTTGAACCCAGAGCCTGGCATATGTTAGGCAAGCACTCTACTACTGAGATACTTCCCAGCCGGGATGGTTTAGTATTAATGAAGCACATACCTAGAAGTATCCATCACCATGAAGATCTGTAGAAAACATTGAACTTGCCAGGCAGATCTCTGTAGGCATTTATTTGCCTCTGCCCTGTCCAGTAACTGGATTTTTATTTGCACGTTTATTCCTCAATTCCAAGTTAAAAATTAGGGTGTCTATTCCCTTGGGGCTTTTAGACCCCTGTTATCAGTTCTACAGCTTATGGTTTTAGAGAGGGGGAGGGTGGAGATGGGGAAGTGGTGGCAAAGTAAGGGAAGTGTTAGGGGGTACATGGTTTCTAAGAGGTACAAGCTGTAGGCATAAAATTACTGTAATTTGTTTTAAAATTTCTAAATCTGTTTTCTTTATATAAAAAAACTGCAGTTAGTGAACTGACACTGTTAAATAAGTTGAAGTGTACAAATGTATACATAAAATACAAGCCCTCCAACTGCCTAATCACAGACATAAAATAATTCTCTTGCTTTTAATGTAGTTTTTATCTTTGATTAATGAAATGTATTACAGTGTTGAAACTTTAGTGAAGTTTGATACTTTGTCCTTTTAGTTAGTACAAAGAAATCAGGAATAATGGCATAATTTCATTTAGGAAAATTATTAAGTTCATGATTTTTTATTTTTAAGATTCTTTTGTGGAGAGCAACTATATTTTTCAACTACCTTTTTCTTTTCTATTGCTTTTATACTGCTTTCCTTGAAATGAAAGGCAAGCATCAAGTGTTGGTTTTATCCTGTGGCTTCACTTTGGAAATTCTCTTTCTCCTGGTCAGGATACCTCCTGAAGTCTGTCTGGTGGTATGTCGCACAGCCAGGTGTTCCATATGGGAAGTCCATTTTAGTGAAAAAGAGAGAGGATAGTCTATTAAATGAGTGAATGAATAAGTCTGTTGAATTGAATGAGAATAATTTGTTCTAATAACTAATGGTCCTTATTATCCTACTGCAAAATGTGTATCATTTTTCAGAAACCCATGCAAGATTATTGCTATTGGATTTAAATAAAGCAAAAATTTTACTCTTTTCCATCTATGAATAGGAAAAAATATAGTATTACTCTTCTTATACAATAGCCCTATGGGAAATATGGCCACAAAAACTTGGAACTCTTAGCTTTTGTTCTCTAGACTGTAGGTTTTTCTTTCTCTCTCATTCTAATGGAAGCTCCCTATGTTCTGTGGATGAAATATTCACAGTGTGCTCAAACATCCAAACAGTCTTCTGTACTTAGCAAACCAGCCTGGTGATGGGAATAGTCAAAAGTTCATTCTTGAATTTCATCCTTTAATAAATTTATATTTCATGCATAGCAGTAATTAGAATTATATGTAATATCTTTCCTCCAATGAGCAATAATTTGTACAATAACTGTAAAGTACATTTCTTTATAGTTAGTGATAAAATTTCAGGTATTTGGCTATCAGGATATTTTTCTCATTGTTCCTGAGAAATTATTGGTGCTTAAAGAATATGAGAATTTAGAATTTAATTTCTGAAAATAGTGCTTAAGGCAAGACAGAACATATTTAATCCAGTGTGTTCCTGGGTTAAATTGAAAAGTAAAGGTTTCCTTTTTGAATAGTCACACCATTCAGGTTCCAGAAGGTAGTTTTTGTCAATAGTCAGGACCTAGTAATATATTCTAAGACTTAAATGCACCAGTGGGTTAAGCAGTATTTGGGGGAACTTTTGACAGGCCCAGGGATATACACCTGCAAAAAAGAGAGTGGCTGAGAGTAGAATGATACTGCTAGCAGGTGCCTCAGGTGTTACTTTGTCAATAAAGAATTTGGCCTTTTTTCATGATTAAGCTCTTATAAGAGGATCCTAATTACAATAAGTTATATACTCCATGTATGTATATTATGTCAAAATGCACTCTACTGTCATGCATATCTAAAAAGAACATAAAAAAAAGAATGTACATATAGAGCCATAATTTCAAAACCTAAAAACTTTCTTTAAATTGTAAAAACTGAAAAAATGACATCACACCAAATGCATGGTAGGATATTAAGGGAAGTCTTGAGAACTGATAAGAACCTCCTATTCCAGGATGGAGCGCCATCTCAAGCACATCATCCAATGGCTCATGCTTCCAGGCTAGTCTACTTTTGTTTTAGTTGAACAAATTAATATCAAAGCCCTGCCGTGCCCAGCATCATAACAGGCACTGTGAAGGACACAAGGTTGATTCAGCTTTGGATTTTTTACTTAAATTATGGACCATTTAATTGATTGTACTGCTGTGGGGATGTCTAGTGTACAACATAGTTCATGTCCTAAAAGAAGAAAAATGAAGGGTTATCAGAGTTAAGAGAAGTAGAGACCACACCTAGCTGGGAAATGAAAACATTTGGGGCATTGTGGAAATGAGCTGTGTAGAGGCCAGTGGGCAGTTGGGCCTGAATCTCCAGGGGTAAAGACCCATTCTGAGACCCATTCTGTCTCAGCCATTCCCTGCAGCTCTTTGAGGAATTCACAGAGAGCCTCTTCAATGGCATTAGTTGCCCAACTTGCACCTCAGTTCTGCATGGTTTTTCTGTCTCAGCATACAGCACTGAGGGCAAGTAGTGACATTGCTCCCTTAATGTAAGCAGCTAGACCTCTAAGAATTTTAAACCTAACCAGAACATTCTAAAAGATCATTTTTTTCCGTTTTCAGAATACAGTATTTAGTTTTTTTTAAAAAACATTTTTTACAGCTGCATTTTGATTCATTGTACACAAATGGGGTACATCATTTCGTTTCTATTGTTGTACATGATGTAGGTTCACACCATTCATGTAATCATGTCTGTCTCATTCCACCATTTTAAAAGATCATTTTAATTAAGTACACCAAAATGACACTTATCAAGATTGTGTTACTTGGGCTGGGGATGTAGTTCAGTGGTAGAGCATTTGCCTAGCATGCTTAAAGTACTGCCAAGAAGAAAAAAAGGTTATGTTGCTTATAGATAAATGAGTTAGGTATAATAAATTTTAAAAACTGAATACAGCATTATACACACATATTTAAACTATATTATATTTTATGAAAAAGACAGAATTAAGGTGGTGAATTATAGATATTACTTTGCTGACTAAATATTAATACCCATATTTTATTATTAAAAATAACAATTTTTACAAAGTCAGAAAAAGAGTAACAGATAAACAGTTACTAACTCACTTCTATAAAGGGATCTCAAGTCTTGCTGTCTGTCTCCCTCCCTCGCTACATCTTCCAAGATAGTTGAAAGAGAAGATGGCTTTGTGTGAGACAATCAATCTTTGATCTATTGTTTAATTAATGGTATTTTCTTTTCCAATTTTTTTCAGCAAAAAGTTATCTATATTTTCTCAGGTTTAAAAAGAAGATACTTCTAAAGTGTTTCTTGTTCTAAGATACAGATTGAGCATTACTAATCTAAAATGCTCTAGAATCTAAAGTCTTTTTAATCAGTGACATGATGCCACAGTGAAAGTCAACACCTGACCTCATGTAATGAGTCATAGTCAAAACACAGGCACACTAAAAATATTGCATAAAATTATGTATCCAGCTATTTGTATAAACTGTATGTGAAACATAAATGAACTAGGGACCTATTTCCAAGAATCTCACTTTGTATGTGCAGATATTCTAAAATCCAAAATATCTGAAATCTGAAATATTTCTGGTCCCAAGCATTTTAAATAAGGGATACTCAACTTGTATATATTTCAATAAGTTAAAATTCACATTCGGGGTTATCATCAAAGGCATTAAAAACAGTTGATTTGATACCATAACAATGTTGCCCACCAGGAATTTTTTTCTCTCACTATTTTGGGAGTAGCCAGGTGCACACCCATAATCCCAGTGGCTCAGGAGGCTGAGACAGGAAGATTGTGAGTTCAGAGCCAGCGTCAGCAACTAGGTGAGGCCCTCAGGAACTTAGCAAGACCTTGTTTGTAAATAAAATACAAAAAAGGGCCAGGAATGTGCTTAAATACCCCTGGGTTCAATCCCTGCTACCAAAAAAAAAATATTTGGAGAGTTATCTTCTATGATACAAACCTTGGGTGTTTATTGGCTATTATTTCTTTTTAAAATATTCAGAAGTTTTGCATTTTCTGAGTATTATTTATTTGAGTTTATTTTTTTTATTATGGAGAGGCTTAGTTTTGGTGTGAAGCAGTTTGTGTTGTCTGCCATTTGTACAGTAAATTATTTAAGTTGAATCTATAGTATTTTTAAAACTTTTATGGAAAATTTGAATATGCATGGTAGTAGAAAGAATTTTAAAACAAACTTCCAATTAGTCATTGTCCACCTTCAGCAATCAACTATGGCCACACATATGCCTCTTTTCCACCTTCCCCAATTACTATGAATTGAATCTTATAACTTTATTTGTAAACATTTTATTCTGCATTTATAAAAGACATATATTCCCCCTTTCAGCATAACCAGAGCATTATCATCATACCATATCAAAAAACCCCACAGTTCCTTCTTCATTTCATCACATATCAAGTAAATATTCTTGTTTCCCTGATCACACTATGAGTGTACTTTTTAAAAAACTCCTCATTTGAATTAGCATATAATCAGTGTCTGTATGATACTTTTTCTCCTTTGTTTCATTCTTTTTTTATTTTTGGATCCTCATAGTTTGTTAAATGTTTTTTCCTGTAGAATTTTCCTCATTCTGTATTTTTCTGATTGCACCAAAGTAGTATAGGTGTTCCTCTGTCCCCTCTATTTCCTGGAGTCAGTTAGATCTAAAGATTTGGAAAAATATACTGCAAATATCTCCTAGTTGACTAGCTTTCTTTTCCATGTATGATTTACATAGACAATCTTAAAAGTATCATACAGTACAGGACACAGATACAGAACATTCCCATTACCTGAGAATGTTCCCTGATGCTCCTTATCAAAACCCACTCAAGAGCAACTGATCATCTGATTTCTATCACCATAGATTAATTTTACCTATTCTAGAATTTTATATAAATGTTTTCCTACAGCATTTACTTTTTGTGTTCAACTTTTCATTTAGCCTACGGTTTTTGAGATACAACTGTTTGTTGATTGTATTTGGATCCATTTTTTTCATTGCTGAGTAATATTTCATGGTAGATTATACTATCTCATCCATTCTGCCATTGATGGGTGTGTGAATTATTTCCCTTTGGGGCTATTATGAATGAAACTACTATGAACATTCCGTATAAGGCTTTTTATGGATGTAGTATTCACTGTTTAAAAATTCACTGTTTTCCTTCAGTCATGCTGTTTTCATTTTGTGTATCACCCTGAAAGAAGTCCAGATACTGAGCCTAGATTTGTGAAAGAGAAATTATTCTTAATGGAAATTTTCACCAAAAAAATATTCACAATAAAATCCATTAGCTTTCCTAGTAGCTTAAATGATTCTTGTTACAAACACATGCTTGGAACTACCAGGTACTTCCTTTACTGACTTAGAATTTCATTTATATAGAGTTTCCTCTTCTCCACTTGTGTGAACATACATAACTAACTGACTTTACTGTAGTCATTTGCAGTTGCATTAATAGAAACTTGTCTTTGGAGGAAGGGAAATATTTGATCATGCATAAGTCTCCCATCCACATGCTTTGAGTTATGAACATTTGAAGTACTCCATGGGAATAGTAATGTTCTAAAAACAGGCATGTAGTTTACAGTGTTTAGAAAGTGCCGTGGTAGAAAAATAATTTTGTGCCAAATGTCACATTGGGAATGTGTGATCAGACTGTGGTGATCTTAAGTAAAAACAGTATTGCTAAACTCATCCACCCCAATGCCTGTGATGTTAATTTCTATAAATACTTCTTGAAACATGAGAACCTTGATCCTGTTGCCAAAATAATGTGAGATCCTAGAAATTTTCTAATTATAAATGACAGTATTTTAATTTCATTCCATTACTGCTTCTGTCCCTCCCATCCCAGCACAAGTGACTCAATCAGTGCAAGTCACAGGATTGAATTAAAGCATACGCCTTTTCTGCTTATTGTGGGGGAAACCACACCTGTTCTTCTGCCAGATAATTGATTTTCCAAAGCCCAAGCAGGTTACTCCTTCCTTTATTCTGTGCCTGACCAAATGATTCAAGTCACCTATCAAAAACTAGTCTAGTAGAAGTGGAAGTTCCTTTTTACAAACGGGGTATAAAGTTTATTTCTTTATTTCTTTAAGCCACTTGTTCAGAGAAAACTCTCAGTAGAAGAGGTAAGGAATTTGGAATTCAGTTTTACATGTCTTGCTCAAACACTAATATGTTTATGCATTGTATGGTGAGCAGTTTAATATTAATTGTACAGTGTATGTGCATGTAGGGAAAGTGTGATGATAAAGGGTTTACTTTAACATTTCTGACAGAAGTGTTTAACTTTGGAGTGACAATAATTATACAAAGGGAGTTTTATGTAGCAGCTCTGTTTTGCACACTTTAACATTCAAAATCTCTACCTCTAGGTGGCAGCACCAGATACTTTTTTTCCTGTTTAACTCCAGCCTTAATGAGTAATGGTATAAGCAGTAAAACTTTTAAGTCTTCAGAAACTTTGAAATAGGCTGCTATTACCGAATTCATGAGGATTTGGAAAAATTAATTTATATGTTGAATAAGTTTAGGACTTGTTTAAACTTGGATTTTCACCTTTTCAAAAACAATTCCAGCAGGAGTAATGCTTATTTTTTTAAATGTGGCACAGTATGTTTTCTTATTTAATTTAGCCCTCTTTGATTTGCTGTTGAATTTATAATTGTCCTTCCAATAAATTCACTTTTTACTGATATTTTTCATTCAAGTAACTTGTACAGTGATCATTAATACCTAATACTTTAATGTAATTACAGTTTCTTTTTCCTTTATATTTTTAAAACTTAGCATCAAACTGGGTTGGGGCTATATAGAATTCAGTGGTAGAACCCTTGCCTGGCATGTATAAGGTCCCAGGTTTGATCCACAGCACTGAAAAAAAAAAAACCAAAAAAATTTAAAAATGAACTATGGCCAACAGAATACTAAGATTACAGCCCCTCCCCCTAAAAAAATCAGTTTGAAAATAAATCTGAAGTAATAAGCTATGTCAGTTGTTTTGTTCCTGCCATGGGAAGATAGAAGTCATTGGTGGAAACATTTAGGGTGGACATTTCATAAGGTCTGATACCTTCTCATAATTTTCAGCTAGTCATTGGGCATTTCTCCTTAACTAGCAAGATGGGCCCCATCCACTTTTGACTTACTCAGTCAAGGCCAGTGCAGACAGCTTTGTGCACTCAGGTGCACTAAATGAGCTACGGTTGGTGGAAAGGTGAAGAGGTGGAGAGGTAGCTCTTAACAGCTTCCCTTTCACCAGCCAGTCAGTTTAGTATGTGTGTAAACCAGCATTGTTTCATTCCTTGATTTTCAGACTGTGAAAGAAACTGGAACAATCTTGCTTATTTTCCTTATTTTCTGATTAGTACTGGCCAGGAGAGTTGATTGATATTCATACAGTCAGAGACAAGTTGAAGCCGCTTTCTCATAATTGCAAAAAAGCAAGGCATTATGTGAATACTCTTGGATTCACAACTAGAGTTTAATGAATTAGCAACAGTTACCCCTTGCTACAGAGAAGAAAGGGCCTCACTCATGAGCATGGTCTCTCACTCAATTCCTTTGCTTCTCCTTGTCTTTAAATTCAAGGGTATGTATTCCCACATGTTTCACTAATTTGTTGTTTCTCTGGGGGATAGATAACTTATAAAATATATAATGAGTTTTGGGAGCAAGTGACACATTATAGTACTTTGTCTCTAATGAATAGTTTTTCAAATTATTCTGAATGTGTATTTTTAAATTAACTTGGTGCATTATAATTATGTATAATATCGGAATTCATTGTCATATATTTGTGCATACACATAGCATAATTTGTATGAGGGATTGAACCCAAGGGTGCTCCTACCATTGAACTATACCCCCAACCCTTTTTGTCTTTTATTTTGTAACAGGGCCTCACTGAGTTGCCAAGGCTGGTCTTGTGCTTGTGGTCCTCCTGCCTCAGCCTCTTGTGTAGTTGGGATTACAGACATGTACCACCACACCTGGCTTTGAACGTGTATTCTTTGTTTTTATTGTATACTATCACTTTAGGAAATAGTTTAATTCCTCCAAAGAGTAGTTATTAACTTCACGTGTAGCATGAGCGGGTGTTTCATGTATTTTTCTAAATGCATAATCTGGAGGGAATTCAGTCTGCATTGTATTCATTAACTATTTTATTTTTTCATTGAAGTGACATTTATTGAGTGCTTACCTTACTTTAGGTACCAGTAAACTAGGTTTGTTCTTTATTATCCCATTTGAACTTCAAAACTGGTCAGTGACATTACCTCAGTTTTGCAGGTGAGAAATTTTAGACTGCATCTCGGTCATCTTTGTTTGGCACCTTTCCACTGTGTAAGAATTTGCCTTAAGTACTTTATAATTAGTAGATGTCACTCAGTGAATGACCAAAGAGGATTGAGGATTTCATCACTGAATTCTGAATACCTCTGTTGGATTATCTACCTATGTAACTGTTAATAGCTATACAACAACTTTTAGATATTTTGGATATTTTTGAACTTTGAGCTCACTTACTATTTTAGATTACTTATTTACATTTATACTAAAATAAATATGATAGCTTTCCTTGGATTTCCAAAAGATTAGAATTTTAGGGTCAAGAAAATAATGTAATGTGGGATAATTATCTTTAGGTATAAACTCAAATAGTAAATTTTGACAAATGTGCTTTGAACAAGGAAAAATTGGCCCAAGTTTTTTTTTCTTGAAATAGTTTGTGAAAACAAGATAGCATAAGCTATGCATTGTGTTGTTTCAATTAAAATATGGAAGTATATTGGTTTCAAGATTGTCAGAGATGTTTTGGCCCATAAATCTGTAGATCCATTGTTTTTGCACATATTTTAAATTTCAGAATTCCAAATACCAAAAAAAAAAAAGCGATGTTGCGTTTTGTCTCAGATGCAGCTACTGAATTTTAACCACTGAATTAGATTGCAACCTACATGCTGTTAACTACTGAGCCAAGATGAAATCGACCACTGCATTGAAATCAGGGTTAGCAGTTGTATCTGCACTTGAAGGGGTTGTAATGGCAGTGAATCTGTTTTCTTTAATGGGATTTTTATTCTGTTTTTAGTTTTAATGATGACACTTTGATTTTAAGAGTATTTCTTAATAACACTGCACATTTATTTGAAGTCTTTTTACTGTAACTTTAAGAAAATACTAAAACATCCTATAAAATAGTTGCTTCTGAACAGACATCCTGTGGCATATGTCTGCATTGCATTGTTGCAGTTACTTGTTTGATTTATAAAGTAATCTCCTATAAAAAGAGAAATCACTTCTCCATATGATCTTGAGTTCAAATGGTTGTGCATGTGTGTATATGAATTTAAAATCATATTTTGTGAGAGTTTTCTTCTTTGAGGTATTTTTTGGATAAATGCTCTTCTGATTTTGTTTTTTCTTTTACATTCATAGGACTAGACCCCACCCAATTTAGAGTTCATCATTATCATAAAGATGAAGAGAATGATGCTCTACTTGGTGTCCCAGCACAGCTCACTGATGAAGAGAAATATAGGAACTGTGAAAAATTCAAATGTCCTTGCCCTACATGTGGAACTGAAAATATTTATGATAATGTCTTTGATGGCTCGGTTAGTTATTTCTTTTAGTTAGTTGCCTTTGATTTTTGTGGTTGATCTAGTATAAACCTCCCCCTTCCACTATAGGATATGGAAAAGGGAAAAAAACCCACTTACACATTGCTTTTTTGCTTTTAAGGAATATTAGCATCATATGAATTCTGCCCTCACAACTCACTTTATTTCTACTTAAAGTGCATGATTGAAAATGATTAAATATTGTTTTTGCCTTCCTAGAGTATTTGACCTTGCTTTTAAAATGGAATCTCTTAGAAATTCTAATTATCTCAAAATATTTTTATTGTAATTCCTTAATTAGTAACCTGTATTTCCCCACTACCAACCCCCATTTATTAAGACTTAGAGCAATATTTTCCTTTATCTTAAATCAAGTTAATGGGAACTAAGTGTTTTGGGAATGTTTTTGTTTATCTTTACACATCCCACTTACCTCCTTTTTGACAAAGGTACTTTTTTTATCTTTTCTGCTGTCTTTGCCTATCAGACATTTAAAAAGTCACAGGGAGACATTCCTCTCAAGAAGTACTGCCAAAAAATGTATCACTGACCTTGGATCAGAACTTGAAACTTGGCCAATTTACTTGACTCCACTGCAGTGTTATGCATGTACTAGCCATTGGCAAATGAGAAAGCAGCAGAACCCTGTAAAACCTTGAAACTGAAAGAAAAGACATCCTTTATCTAAATTAAAAGTAATTATTTTAAGTTAATTTGGACAAACAGCAGATGTTTTGCATTTTTTTGAATCAAAACAAAGCAGTCTTTGGAAGCAAGTGCAAGGAAGAGGCAGACACAGATCAGCAATACTTGCTAAATCCTTGAGTTTTGCTTCATTACAGCTGTAAATAAGATAGTTAATTGCATGGAGGCTTGACGACTTGCAGATGGGCTAACTGTGGAAGAGCCGATGTCAAGCTCTAAAATCTCTTCCACCTGGAATTGCTTAGTGTGGCGGGTAGGGTTATATACCAGATTGGAGCAGGAAACCAAGATGTTTAAGTATCCAGAAGGAAAACAAATGCTCCAGAAACCCCAACAGTTTTCCTATATATTGCATTTGCTTTGTCTTTGTTTAAAACAAAACACAACAAAATGGTTTTTTCAACTACTAATAGTTATTCTTTCAAATTTCTACTCCTCCTGCCTCCCTCCTCCAAATATGTTTGATTTTTTTTGAAAAAAATGAAGAAATTTTAGATTTGTCAAACGGATGATAAATGATACTGCTATTGTGGTGTAAAACTTTTATTTTTAGGCTTTATTCTAAAATAAATGACACAATGAAAGTAAACTAATGTCATTTAGGGGGTACTTGATTTATCTTTAAGTTTAGAATGAATTAATATACAAATTTAAAATTTTGATTAGTGTCCCTAAGAGGGATGTTTATTTCCAGCAACATGATTTCACTGGTATTCAAAGGGAAAATTGTTTTATTGATGGAGTCTGTCAAGTATTGAATATAAAATAGTGACTTTAGAATTTTCCCTCCGACTTTGTACTCCACCATGATGATGGTAAACGAGTGGAAGATACGTGTGACTAAAGGGGTCTTTGGGAGGAACATAGTTGAGAAAATAGAGTTAGAAACTTACCAGTACAAGAAATGAAGATTATCATACACAAAGAAAGCATATTAATTTCTTGAGAACACTAAAGTTCTGTAACCTGGCAGTAACCTTTTTGTGTCCTCATCTGTCCTGACTTTTGTAGGGAACTGATGTGGAGCCCAGTTTGTATCGTTGCAGTAACATTGATTGTAAGGCTTCACCTCTGACTTTCACGGTACAGCTGAGCAACAAATTGATCATGGACATTAGACGGTGCATTAAAAAGTACTATGATGTAAGTATCCATAATGAGGCTTTATGTACATGATATATTGTGGTTTACTACTTTTTTTGGTTTTTATAAAACTGTAAAATTTGGAAAAGACTGGAGATAATTCCTGGTGAAGTACTATTAGTAAAAATATAACAAGTACGTAATTTTGACATAATAGCAACACAAATAATTTAATTTTTCTTATTGATGCTATAGCTCTTGTTAATGAACTATATTTTAAATAATGAAATTTTACTTTCAAGAAAAAGAATATAATCAGGATTTTAAAAAAGTTTATTATATAAATAAGTGGTCACTCAAATCTTTGGAGAAACAAGGAAAAAATCAATATTACCTATCTTCAAGAAGTAGAGCCATAAAATTATGGGTGGTGATTTTAATAAAGTACCCACTACCAAACATTTTGTACTTATGTGGAAGTCTAAGCCACTTCCTAGCCTAATTTTCTGAGGAAATCAAAGTAAACATCTTTTATATTTAAATGCAATTTGGGATTTAAAGAGAATGCCTTTTTTTAAAAAAATAAATATATAGTAAAAATCCCAGAACAGTAACTGAGCTGTCTTCATTAGGAAAAAGCTTTTAAAATAGACATTTGAAAAGACACCATATTTCCCATTTGATTTTTCTTACTGTTTAATTAAATCATTTGTCATGTAAACAAATTTTGTTACTTCAAAGTTCATTTTGTCTTTTTTAAAGGAGTTACATTCCCCCTACCCAAAATGCTGGGGTTCTATTAGGTAAAAACCATGACTTTTATCATCATTCTATACTTTCTACTTATATGGTAATTAACATATAACATTAGCATTTTTTTCTTTAGAAACTCATGTGAAATAGTGAGAGATTATTTGACATAATAGTAATAATACTCATGTAAAAAGTGAGTATTAGATCTTAGGATGAAGAGTGAAAACAAATTTCTAGTATGTGATTTTGGCATAGAATAACTTGTCTTTGTGGGGGAAAAAAGCAAATGGGTTTGCCTGAAAAAAATTTTTTAAATAATACTTATAACTACATTTGAGAAAATTTGAAAAGTTTTAGTGAATAATGCTGTGTTGCACTTAATGAACAGTTGGATGGAAATAAAGGTTATCTGTGGGGTCACATTCCACAGTAGATGAAATGTTTAGCACATGAAATGTTAGTCCTTTATTTAGCATGAAGAGCCCAAATCAAAACTATTCAACTTCTCATTTACAGACCCTGTCAAGGAAAGTACGATTCTTGAGACTTGGGAAGAATTCTGAGTTTTTTTCCTCTGTGTTTAGTCTATCAAAATCTTTACCATGGAAATGTTAATATTAGAAGAAACTCATCTATTTCCTTCTGAGGAGAAACAAACTGTTTTGTCTAAGCTGAGAATAGGCAGAAAAATGATCTTCTGTATAATTGGAAATGTCCATGAACTGAAAGATTGATTTCTAACCTAATTGTGTGTGTGTGTATGTGTGTATGTACATGTGTGTCTGTTGTTGTGGTGGTGGTGGCGGTGGTATTTTTCAAGTATTTTTCAAGATAAATAGCCAGCTTTTAGGGATCTAGTTATTTGACAGAAGGTTTCTATAGTGTTTGCTTTGTCTTCTCCACCACCCATCTGGCCAACAGCAAGTAACAGTTTTCCTGTAATTAACTGCCCACCTGGTTGACTTTTCTAAGGAATTTTTGATCAGAATAACCCAATGTCACTCCTGTAGTTGATTGCTATGACTGTCCTCAAAATTTGGAACTAACTTTCTGATCTGAAGTACTTTCTGATCTTAATCATATGTGATTGAATGGGAGAGAAAGAAATACATTATTCATTCTTTTTCATGGTCCTGTGCTGAGCAAATGTTTCAACTATTTTCAAGATCACGACTTTTTTTTTTACAGAAAGCACATGTACCTTTAGGTTGTCTTACACTGGTAGACCAATCTATCTTCTCTTGTTCACAAACTTAAAGGAACTTTTGCTAGTACAAGGACATGGCATTGAATTCCTTTTGTTATTGTGCCTCAGGTGATGTTGATTAAGTTCAGTGTAATGTATCATAGTGATGATAATCCAACTGGAGACCACAAAAAGCAAGTATATTGGAAGCAAGGATGTTACTACTAGTAAGTACTAGGCTTAAGTGACTGTTCTCTGAGGCTAGTTACCAGAAAGTTTTCATCTTATAAGATAAAAAGTACTATCCTCTAAACATAAAAATTATTTGTAGATTGAGAAGCAAGAGCCTCAATATTTTTATTTTAGTCTTAGAATTCCTGCAAGGGAAGTCAGCCTACATTGAGAGAAGAAGTCACATCCAGAAGTAAGGAACTTTAGGAAGATAAGTAGAATATGGTACTTGACTGAACACTGTAAGTTGCCAAGGAACATAAATTGCTAAGAGTTAGGTTGTCAAGGAAAAAAAAAAAGGACAAATATTTGTAGTAACAAAGTACACTTCTAAATCACTTTTAGAAAAATATATCACATATTCTTTTATCTTCAGCCATGAATGATGAAACCAATATTTTTTAAAGCTTATTATCTTAGAATCATCAATCTATATAACATTACAATATTTTAATATTGGTTTCTTTATTAGGAGAGAAGATGCTTTTTTCTCACCTTACCATATAGCAATGATTGTATCCCTGGAATTATCATTTCCTAGAACACCTAATTTTCAAAAATAAAAATACAAAAAGCACGGAGGAAGACTATTTTTGAGTAATATATTAATTTCTTTAGGGAAAAGACATCTTTGTGGTTTATCCTGAGATTTGATAAAGTGTTGAAAGACTTTGAGGTAGCACAGAAAGCCTTAATTTAAAGTCGATTTCATGGCCTGGACCTTGTTGATTACTCTGTACCAAGTTACAATTGAACTGGTATTTTTTGAAAATCATAAAGTACCAGCTTAATCTCTGAGCTTTTGGGAATGTTTTTGAAAAACAATTTTATAGTTAAAAATTGATTTATATTCCCCCCTTAAATTATGCTCCAAAAGAGCAAATAGACACACACACACACACACACACACACACACACACACAAAGGGAGAGAAGCACTAGCTAATCTAAATTGGGAAATGAAGACGGCTTTTTTTAAGCATGAAAATTTCATCATCTTGTCAGCTGGCAGAATGCCTGCTGTGTGGATTCACAAAGGCTAAGAATTACACTTTCATGAAATTTTCCTCACTAACTGCCCTGGTTAATTTGAAAGATAACCCACTGTTCTAATTCATTCCTCAATTGGGCGGTGCAGGTTTTATCTTTGATCTGACAAAGCATTTGTGTTAATCGTTTTGGCCCTCCACTAGACACTCTTGGGATTGTGCTTTTACAATAAATGTGTCTGTGATAGCTCTTTAGTCTATTATACTTACAATAGATCCATAGAACTGGTAATTAATTCTCCACTGCTTTGGAAATGGGAAGAATAGGTGTAGCTCTGTCAAGTGCTGCTGGGAAGTTTGTTTAGCTGGTTCATTTTTGAAGTGTTCCCCTCAACCATCCAAGAAGCAGCCCCAGAAGAGTCTGAGATTGAGATGCTGGCCTACTCTGATGACTTGCTGATAAATGGGAAATGTGACCCCTCTTGGTACCTGGGAGGGGGGTAGTGGGTCATTTACTTTCATCTCAAGTACTATTAGTTATAGTGTACATTAAACCCTCATTTAATACTTAGAGAGCTGTTTCTAAAGGTAGAGCCTCTGAAAGACGCAATGGTGGCAGTCAAATATGTTCCCAAATTCTCATTGATGGCTCATGCAGGTTTTAGAGTATTTGAATGGGATAAAGTGTATTCTAGCTGCTTATTAAAGGAACATTCCTTAGATACTTTATGATGATTTTTAAACATCAAGTTATTGCTGACCCTAAGTAGGACTGGCCCTCAATTTAAAAGAATTGACTTGGTACATGTGCATACCATGCATAGGATAACCCTTGATTAGATGCTAGAGCCAATATTGTTGGTCAAATTCCTTAAAAATTTGGTATAAACTTTATGATCTCAGAAGTTTCCTGAATTATGTGTTTGGAGGACATGTGTAATATCTTATCTGTGTGTCTTATCCATGATCTCTGCCATAGCCCCTTGCTGTAAGTAATGTATGCATCTTAATGTTTCATAACCAAAGGAACTAACAAATAAAGGTTATGACTTGCTAAGTTTTCTTTAAATTCTTCTCTTACATCACTTTCATATTGCCAGAGGATTTATTAGTGGTAACAAGATTCTAAGATTAACAGAATTTCATGATATTTTAAGGTCATGAAAGGATTGACAAGGCCCTTTGTTATTCTGTCTTCTATATTTACATCAGTAATTACCATAGATTTCAGTATATACCTGTCTCAAATTAATAGCCTTAATTTGTTTCTTGTCCAAACCAAGTATCAGGCAAAGAATCATTGACCAGAAATATTATTGTCATGGTGCAGAATAGCATCCTGCCTAAATATATCTTCATTGTCCTTCTGGAAGAGTCTATCTCTAACTATGTAATGTGGCAAAAAAAGTGTATGCCTCACTTGTTTTCTTCTCCTGCTCTCTGTTTATATTTTTCTCTGAGAAGTCACATTTTCATAATCTCACCAGGACCCACTTTTATACAGAATTTAAAAAAATAACAGTATTAATAACAGTCATCAAGCGTTGAGTTAGAACTGACTTTTTTCAAAAGTGCCAAGGACAGAGTGAAATATTGGTTAAAATGCTTGCTGCACAAGAAAATAAGTACCCATTTAGCATCACAAGTAAGTATGTACCATCTATAGTGCTGAGCAGTACTTGAAGATTATTAATTGTATTAGGATGCACAGAACTAAATTAGTAAATAAATCTGATAAATTAGAGAAAAAGAAGTCTCCTGCTCCAGCCCCCATCACCCATGTAGTTCACTAACATGACTACTCCTTGCCATTTCCTTTCACTTTTCAACAGAACTATATTGTACAGGTGGATCTGTGAGTTTTAGAGCCATGCAATGGCATTCGGTAACTGTCTGCTGTTCTGCTACAAATATTCAGTGTTCAATAACCCTCAAAATTTCTCATTTCTTACCTGTGGTGATGTGGGCTGATAGTTTTTAGGTTATAGGTTGCAATATGCAGTAGTGTCACAGGTACATTAGTTCAGAATAGTTTAAACTCTAAGCAGTATTGGAATTACTGTTTATTTCCTTGCCTCTGTATTTTTATTTAGAATGTTTAAAAAAGAAATTATTTCTTTTTTTCTAAAAACTCTAGCAGCATAATTAAAAGTGGTCCAAAAGACATTCAAAGAAGCAGTAGATATCCATCCTACCCATTCAACTTCTCAGATAGCCCAGTTCATGCTGCCCAATGGTGCTTGAAGAAGGGTGATTTCTTTAGGAATCCATAGAACTCATCCTAAATTTTATTAAACCAAAACAAAAAGAACATATTGAAAATCAGAATTTCTTTTTGATTCACCCCATTTGATTGGTAAGGTGAGCATAAATGAACATCAGGCATACCAGTATTCTAACACTAGGGCCCATTGATGGAGAGTTGGTATGTTTTTATTAGCAAATGGTTGATTGTTCTTAGATATGTAAGTCAAGCAAGCTAATTTTGAGCTGAATATAAACACTTTGCTGCTATGCCATGGCATGTTCTCACAGAATAACTGGGAAACAAAGGATTTTGTGATGGTTGGAATAGAATTTTATTATATGTAAATTTATAAGCATGTACATTTAAGTGACTAACAGGTCAAATCCAGTCCCCTAAAACATTCTACGTACTTTATTTTATACAAGCAGTATAATATTAGCTGTTATAAAGGAGTTTGATTAACTAGGGTCAGATATAGCTTTATATGCCATCTAACTTTTTCCCCTCTATAGAATAACCAAAAATTACCTGTACTTTCTCTATTTATCAGAACACCTCTTTTTTTTAATTTCATTTAATTGTAACCTTATAGCATGGGCCCTGTTTGGGGAGGCTCAGAACTAAAGCACAATGCTGAGGAGCTAAGATGGAACCACACTGAATTCTGAGGACCCTTGACATTGTTGTCTATTGGAGTCAGACCCCAGAATCACCAGCAAGATTTGACCTTAGACCATAGTCTTTCTCTTGCCCATGTCATTCCATGCATAGGCATATCCAGTCTCCTAAGGTTATTATCAGAGGTAGGGCCAGTTATAGTCATAGCACTTGCCTTGCCTTTCCCTATGTTCTGAAAGCTTGCCATTCACTTATATCAATTAATCAGACTTGCCTCATAGCCTCTGACTTTGTACTCAAACTCCTAGATCAGAATTCCTGTCTAGTCTCTTATCATCTCTGTAAATTGGGGTAGTTATTGAGCTTTTCCAAGCCACAGTTTCGTATCCTACACAATGATGATTATAAAGTACCTGCCCCTTAAGGTCATAGTGAGGACTGTCTGGGATAATGCACTTAAAGTGCTTAGAAAATACATAGAGTGAGTTATATGTCATCTTTGTTCTGATCAGAGACACAGTGAATAGACATAGCTCAGCAGTGTTCCTTTGAGTACTTACAACTCTTAGAGATTCAGACCTGGGCCTTGCTGCCCCTATCTTTCTGAGGTGTCCTTCTAGAAACTTTCTTCTCACTACCTTCAAGGTCCAGCACCCAGTACTGTGCCTAACCTAATAGGTGCTTACCAACTTTTCTTATATAAGTTCACAGTGTTCTGAGAGGTTGTTGATATCAAGTGACTTGCCCAGTTCACCCAGGTCACATATAGCAGCATCAGGACTGTGACCAGACTTGGGGATCACAATCTAGAGTTCTTCCCATAATATCCAGGAAAATAGCTGGTTATGATTACTAACTGCCCACCATCTTCAACTGTGGTCACGCTTACGAAAGAATGGATCCAGAGCCCTGAGCATTAGCATTATAAGTTAGGCCAAACCACAAGACTATCTGGGGAGTGAGTTCAGAAGGCTGATTATAACCACCCAGCAATGGATTGGTCCAGCCATTGAAGGAAGTACATGTGTTGAACCTGGGGTTTCAGCAACTCCTGATGTAGTTCGCCTCTGAAGGGAAAATTGGAGGCTTTTTGAAATGCTGAGGAAATACTATGGGAGTTGTCAAATATCTGAAAACAAGTGGGTAAAAACAGAAAACTGCTTCTGCCAAAACAGTAGAATTCCTTTCTTCAGTATGATTTCTCTAACCTTGTGTATTTAGGAAAAACTCAACTTCAGGTCTAACTCCAGTCATCTAGAGCTACTATCTTGTAGTAAAGTAAGAAATTGAACCAGAACAGATTTCATTTAACCTTTCAAAAGTGAGATTTTCACACCATTGACCTTCTTGACTTCAAGGAGCAAAGCGGAACTATCAGTTCTCTGCTGCACATGTCAACAAGAGAAGGGAGGAGAGTGCCCTAGGTGATGGCTGTCTTTCATATTTGGCTTGCCCTGAGAGTGTACATTATGGTTCATGTGTGGAAATCAGCCCTTTACAGAGTTGCAGATATGAATTTCTAGATGATCCTGTCTAGCTTAGTCTTAGACTAAATGGAATATTTCTCTTTGGTAGAGGATTAATTGAACTCCCTTTCTAAGGCACCATAGAAAAATTTTCAGAGCCTGGACTTCAAATAATAATAACTACTGATAAAAATTAGAGCACCTGGTCTTTTCCAAATAATCAATTGGTCTGTTTTGTGCTTGGCATAAGTCAGGGATAACTTTACTATATATTCTTACCAACCCCTCTAACATGTCAGCCTTAGCTTGCTTTTGAAAAGCAAGGTATAACTTTTTATCCTAGTTTAAAACTTATTTGACTCTTGGCATTCCCTCAAATTTGTTTTTGTTGTTTTGGTTTGGTTTTTACTGTGCTTCAGCATATGATTCTTAAGTTGTGTGATTATCTGAAGTATTCCATGCAGCTTATTTCTTTAAAGGTCCCCAGCCTCATTCAGGCTGCACAGATACTCATCTTTCTTTGGCTGTTTGAGGAGCCTTTGTTGTTGCTGGAGGCCTAGATGATTTGTTTGCCCAGATCTTAGGAGCCTAGCCTGGCAGGGTTGCAGTCTCCATCCACCAGCAAAAATCTGTTAAAAAATCTTGGCAAAAAGTACCTGGAAAAAACAAGACTGCCCAGGATTTACAACTAAGGATTTAGAAACCACATGGGTGAAGTCACAGCTAATAATTATGAAGACACATTCCCTCAGCCACATCTAGTGATGTTCAAGAGTAATTCTAGGAATTGGTTGGCAAAGAAAGATCAAAGGAGAGCCCAGAGTTGAGAGACCTGTTTAAGATTTCCCAGCAAAATGGATTCTCTTGCTGATGAGTGTGTGCAGTAATATGGCACAGTGGTTCTCAAACCTGTTGGTCTCTGAGATTCCTATACACTCTTTTTAAAATATTTTTTTAGTTGAAGATGGGCACAATACCTTTATTTATTTATTTATTTATTTATTTATTTTTATGTGGTGCTGAAGATCAAACCCAGTGCCTCACATGCTAGGCAAGCCCTCCTCCACTAAGCCACAACCCCAGCCCTCCTGTACATTCTTAAGTTATTGAACATGTTGAAGAGTTTTCATTTATGTGGGTTATAACTATTAATATTTTATTATAAATTAAAACTGAGTAACAAAGTGTTAACCCATTTGTAAGTAACAATAAAACTGATATATATATATCAGAGTTAATGTTTTTATGAAAAATAGCTATGTAATCCAAAGCAAAATAATATAGTAAGGACAGTGACATTGTTTTACATCTTTGCAAATCTCTTTCATGTCTGGCATGTCTCTCTCATATCTGCTTCTGCATTCCATCTGTTGTGATGTATTGTTTCAGTAGAAATATGTGAAGAAAATTTTCTTCACATAGCTATATAGCTTATGTTGCCAATGCTCGTTTTTAGTCATTACACCAAACTTTCTAATGAGGTAATTTCTTAAAGGTTATTTGCAATGCAGAATCTGAGACTATAATCTTTTTGTGCCCTTGTACATTAAAATCCATTGGTCTGTCTTGCACTTTGAGAAGGTTATTTACCCATGCACGATTCTATAACAGCATTCATTAGTCATTTAGAAAATATCAGTTCACTGACGTAGGAAGATTTTCCAAATGTTGACACATTTTATTACACAATTTTCAAAAGCACATTTGTTCATATCTTCTTAAGTCTCATCAGAAAAATCTTTAAATATTGGATAACTGTGGTGCTTACGGTAGTGCATACAAATATTCCAGTAAAAACTCCTTGAAAGCTGGAATTTTGTCATTGGTAACATACTGTCAGTTAATTTTCTTGAATTGATAGGTTCAGTTGGTTTGTTTGCCATATACCAAGGTCTGAATAAACAAACCATAGTATGTCTATCAGTTATTCTTTCAGGTAAAAATGGTATTCTTTAAACAAAGTGGTTGAATTAGCTTCCAACTCAGTTGCACAAGTGCTTTTTCTGGAGAAAACTACTGTATCTCAGTACATGGTAATGTGAGATATATATATTTAGAGGTTGAGATTTAATAAAATTTTACTCTCATCATGGGCATTCTTAAGTGAAACTGGCTTAGTTATTTGTTATTGTGAGTGCCTGATGATGAGGAATACAATCACTAATAGTACAGTTTGGGGCCACTGTCTTGATTGATGCCAATGTGCCAGAAATTTTACCCATCATTGATTTGTTTTTCCACCATCGGTGCAAATGTTAACACGGCAAAAAAGACCAATATATTGATAGTAATATTCTGAAAATAGTTGTAACTTTGTAGACCGCCTGCAGAAGCTTCTCTTTCAGTTCTGGAAATTTATCCTAAGGAAATGTACCCCAAATTCATGTGTAAGAATATATTGATGAATAGCTTATAATATTGAAAAGTTGGATATAACTTAAATATGTAAGAGTGATTGTTAAATAGTATAATAGGCAGCCAATTGAAACAATATTTTGTGAGAGTAGAAACTGAAAAACGTTGAGGAGAAAGGGAAGAAACAAATTAGCATATAAGGAATGATTCAGTTATGTGATAAAAATACCATGTATATGTAGACGTGTATCTAAAGAAATAATTAGATAAACAAATACACCATAATGTTCTTAATGATTATCTTGGAGTAGAAATATGGGTAATTTAAATTTTTGTCTTTATATTTCTGTTGTCTTCAGTGTTCTATAATGAGCATATATTATGTTTTAAGTGAGGGGTGTTGGTTGCATTTTGAAATTTTCTTTTACACACAGTAAAATTTAATCTGGTGTCCATTTCTGTGAGTGTTGACAAATGCATAAAATTATGTGACTACTACCACTGTCAGGATACAAACTTATGTCATACTTTCTGACCTTGTCTGCCATCTGCCACCATACTGAATAGCCTGCCAGTCCTAGAGATGTGCAGAATGAAATTATGTCACCTGTGTGTTTCTTTGCTTGGCAAGGAGTGGGTAGGTCCTTGATCTTTGAATATAAAATGTTACTCTGAGGATAGTTCCCCCCAAAAAATTTTGGGAAGATCCTAACATCCCCTTTGGAGTTTAATCATGAGATGTTTTAGCTCTGTGGATTTGGGGAAAAAACCTAAGTCATATATTCAACTCATTATTTCCTTTTAATGGATCATGAAGCCAAAGAACCCTAATAGCACAAGCAGCAGTTCGATTGCTGAAGTAATTATATTCCCTACTTCTGCTTTCTAGAAATTAAACCTAGGTATTAAGTTATTCAAGAGGATAACTTAGCTTTACTATATTCAAATGTGCATCCATTTTAACCAACCCAAGTCCATAGCAGAATTTGTTCTTTAACCAACTCGCACCCACCACCAAAACCAAGATAGAAAACAGTTCTGTCACACTAAGAAACTCCCTCCTGCTATCCATTTATACTCTCACCCTCCTTCCTACTCTTAACTATCAACTATGAACTTTTCTCATCACTAGAGATTTGTCTTTTTGAGAACATCATATAAATGGAATCATACAGCATTCAACCTTTCAGACTATCTTCTTTTCACACAATTCATTCTTTTTATTGTTGAGTATTATTCTGTTGTTTGGATATATTAGTTTGTTTGACCCATTTACCCAGTGAAGGATGTTTGGTTTGCGTCCACTTAGGGGCAATTATGGATTCAGCTGCTATAAACAATTTGTATAGAGGTTTTAGTGTGAGCATGTTTTCATCTCTGTAGAATAAATACCCAGGAGTAGGATTACTGCCTCATATAGTAAGTATATGTTTCATTCTTTAAGGCATTGTTTAACTTTTTCAGAATGGTGGTACCACCTTTCTTTTCCATTAACAGCATATGAAGAGTTACAATTAATTACTGGGCATTCTCACTGGCACTTGGTGTTACTTGTTTTTGCTGCTTGAATAGGTGTAGAGTGGTATGTCATTGTTTTAATTTGCATTTATTTCCCTGATGGCTAGTGATATTGAACATTTTTTATGTGCTTACTTGCCATCCTTATATCCTTTTTACTGTAGCCCATTCTTTAATTTTGATTTTTTTTTTGCTATTGAACTGTGAGAATTCTTTACATATTCTTAATATAGATCCTTTGATGGATAAATGATTTGCAAATATTTTCTCCCAGTCTGTAGTCCATCTAACTCTCTTAATAGTGTCTATCACAGAGCAAAACTTTTTAATTTTGATCAAGTTCAATGTATCAATTTTTGTTTTGTGGATTGTGCTTTTCATATCATGTTGAAGAACTCAAATTTTATATCTAGATCTATGATCCATCTTGAGTTATATTTTATGTAAGGCATAGGACAAGGTTCATTTTTTCCCCTTTAGTCTATTATGTATGTTCAGTTGTTCCAGTGACACTTATTGAAAAGACTATCCTTCCTCCATTGAATTGCTTTCTCCCCTTGTCAAAAACCGTTTGAGCATACTTGTATGGGTCTATTTTTGGACACTATTCTTTTCCATTGATCTCTGTGTTTATCCATTTGCCAATACTGCAGTCTTGATTACTGTAGCTTTTTAGTAAGTCTTGTGTTATGTTATTCCTCCTCCATTTTTTTTTCTAGGAATGTTTTTAGCTATTCTAGTTCTTTTGTATTTTCACATAATTTTTAGTCAGCTTGTCTTTATCAACAAAAACATCCTGCTAGGATTTTTATTGGAATTGTATTAAATCTGTGTCATTTGGGGGAGAATTGTCATCTTTATTATGTCAAGTCTGTGAACACTGCCTCTTCATTTACTTAGATCTTCTTTGATTTCTTTCATTAGTGTTTGTTAGTTTTCAGCATATAACTTGTTTATGTGTTTTCCTAAATTGATAACTAAGGTATCATTTTGGGAGGAAACTGGTTATGTTTCTTTTGAAATTGTAGTTTCCATTTGTGTTCTCTAGTTTATAGAATTACAGTTATATAACATTTCATTCTGGTATTTCTATAGTTTTGAGAGTTATAGGTAAATCAGTTGGTTCTCGAGAAAAATGAGAATCCATAAGATGTTGAAAATAACCTACATAAATGCATTATAAATATACAACCCTTAAAATTTATTTTGTAAATGGTATTTATTGACCCAGATGTTTGACCACATAATACTGCCAAGTTTTAGAAAATATCAGTTTATATGTGTAATGTCATTTTTGCAAAACTCATTTTTACATAAATATATGTGCATATATGCTCAAAGGGATTTCTAAAAGGATGTTTGTCATGGCACAAATCCTGTGTGAGTGGTGAAAGTTGTAGGTGATTTTAATTTTTTCCACATTGCTTTTCTCTACTTGAATATATCACAACAGACATATATTGCTTTTATCAAAACAAAAAAAATTGCTTAAAAAAGGAAGCAGAACAGTGAATTGTAATATTATCCTTACCAATGAGTGAGGGTAATAGAGACACTAGTCCTATTTAAGCTGTAAAAACTTGTATGCTAGAAACCTTGATATTGCTCCAAACATTTTATGATTCTAAAATTTTATATGGAAAAACCAAAGGAACATGTCAGGAAATATAGAATATTCTACAAATGCCACACTTAGGATTTCTCTTTACTCCAGAATTTTTTTAATCATAAGCTTGTTCTGTTCACTAGTCTAAGACAGTGGATCTCAACATTGGCTGTTCATTAGAATTACTGAGGCAGGTGTTTTTTGAGTATCTGATGACTTAGCCTTCTCTAGAACATTAGCTTAGAGTTTCTGGTGGTGAGGACAGAGTATCAGTATTTTTAAAAAGTTCTTCCATGTGATTACTAAACCTTTCAAAAACCACATATTGAACCACTAAGTATTTGAGAAGTGATTTCCTTTGGTTACATATGAGAATCTGAAAATAAAAGTGTATTTGCTTTCACACTTATATCAGGTTAACTATGTACATATAAAAGAGAAGGAAACTAAATTTCCAGAACAAACTGATTTCTTTTGTGACCAAAAATAAGTTTGTGAAAGCATAAAATGCATTGCATCTTTTTAGTATTTCTACATTTTTAGTGGGAATTTACCATCCTTATTAAGCCTTCTGGTGTATTGCTGACCCTTGACTAATGGCAGATAATTAGCGTTGCTCAACCTTGTCTCTTCTGTGTTGCGAATATGATTTATAAACTTAAGTGAGGAGTATTTGTGTATAGAAATGTCATCTTCCCTTTATCTCTTCTAGAACTCCCATATGATGATGTCATTACATTATTTGATCCTGCATATGTTAAAGAGTTACCGTCTTTTCAGTCTTTTAAAGTGTTTCTGAGATCTGCAATTGTGTCATCACCTTCCCAACCTTGACTATGACTCACCTTAGTCTTTTTGTTTGTTTTAAATCTAGCTTCAGCTTCTCATCTTCAGGATGTGTAATTTTGCACACACCTAGCACTTCATGAGCTGGGCCGTAGAGCCAAAACGGGGCAATCCCTAGGCTGCATTTTGCATTTCCCAGTGTTCCATGTAGGAATAAGATAACAAAAATGGGACTTTACAGTGACTTGGCACAGTGGCAAAAGCCTGTATTCCTAGCTCCTTAGGTGGCTGAGGCAGGAGGATCACTAATTCAAGGCCAGTATGGGCAATTTAGTAATACCCTGACTCAAAATAAGATAAAAAGAGCTGGGGGTGTAGCTCAGCGGCAGAGCATTTACTTAGCACATGCAGATCCCTGGGTTTCATCCCCAACATCACACAAAAAAGTATGGGGCTCCATAACTTTTTCAGTTTGTAGGAACTTGAGTGAAACTATATGACTGTTCATCTTTTGAAATATTTTGGGCTTTTTCAGGGTTCTTTGGTGTTCTTTGAAAGTCTTACAAACTGGTTTTAAGCAACCCGTTAATAGGGGCTGTCAGGCCTGTAGTAGGTAGTCTGGATACTCCTCCCTATGTAGTTTCTTTCCTGGTATCATCTATCAAGAGCATTTAATATGCCTTCAAGCAAGAGACAAATAATTTTAATATGAGAGGATCCCCTATGTTAACATACAATCTATATTACACAGTACATTGCCATCCTGTATGCAGAGCAACACTCTCCAGTATTTCCCAACCTGGGATAACAGAAGCCTGCACATCTCCCGCGCTGAATGTCATGTGTATTCCTCTTAGTCTCACATTGTCTTTTTCTCCATTTCCACTGCTTTAATTCAGTTCTTAATCATCTCATCCTTAGCTTTCTAGTTGATCTCTATCACTTTGTCTTTTCCCATATCCATCCATTTTCCACACCATTTCTAGGATTATCTTCCAAATCAGGATAGAATGTCATCTTCCAGCTTAAAAACCTACTCTGTGATTGCTCATTTCTTACAGATTAAAGTTCAGATTCCGGAGTGTTGCATTAGGCCTTGAGCCAACCTCTCACTATCCCATATGGGCATCTGCCCTGCACACCAGAGAGCTGGTATTTCTCAAGATCCCATGTGTTATGCTATCTCTATGCCTTCACGCCTTCACTTCGGCTATTTCCTTGACCTTAGAACCACACTCCACCACTCAAGACACCCGACTTTGTGAGATTCTCCTTCCACCTTCAGTGGCACTATCTCTTGAAAGCTTTCTTTACTCATCTCTCAAGAAAGAATGTCTTATTCTGTCCCTTATGCACCCCAAACCTTTGTGCATACCTCTCTGACGTCACCTACTGCCAAGCTGATTGACTGTCTTCCTCACAGGCTGTGAGCTGCACTGTGTAGTCTTGTATTTAGCTTCATGTCATGTGATCAAAACTTAGTGCCAAGCACATGACAAACATAGGACTTGTTTGCTTGCTTAAGGGACCAATTTTTGGAACCTTCAGCAAAGCTGGTAGATGTAGTATTTATGTTTGATGGAATAGCCAATTCTTATTTTTTATTATTAATGACTCTGTAGCAGTGGACAATATTTTCTGGAATTTCATCTTTAATCTCTCTTGCTATCTAAACTTTACTCACCTTAGGAATCTCCAAGAAGTTAAGCTTATACATACATAATGCATATTTTCACTTTAAAATATTTCTTTACGTTTCTTGCTTTCACCTCGAACCAAAGATATTTTCATTTTTTATTTAATAGCACTCTTCCTATGCCTCAGACCATAACTAAATAACTAGGTTCTTAGCAGCAAAGCTGGTTTTCAAACTCCTGTTGGTGTATTTCTCTCTCTCTCTCTCTCTCTCTCTGCTGGGTATCAAACCCCGGGCATTGCACATGCTACTCAAGTGCTCCAACCCTGAGTCACACCCCCCCATAGGTTCCCATAAAACTGCGTAGTCACATCTTTTTCCTTTTACCACTGTAACTAAATACCCAGGCATAGTTTTGAGAAACCTGTAACAATGTGTGTGTGTGTGTGTGTGTGTCTGTCTGTCTGTCTGTCTGTTTTTGTGTATTCTTTCCCTAGCTATAGCACACACATATGCACTCTTACAGAAGTAAGAGTGATGGGCCCTAGTTGGCATTTGCCTCCTGTCAGAGAGTTGTTATATTTATTGATCATGTGCTTGGTGGTGCTGGTAATGTGTTAGGGAGAATCAGTATAAGTAGAAAAGCAACTGATTATAGAATGTGAAATCCAGACTTCTGGCAGGGGCCTCAGTAAAGCTTATCATATCCAATCTTCTCCTGACAATTAGAACCCCCCCTTCCCTATGTAACTAGCGATTATAGTGCACCTAATGGATTAGCAGAAGAAGGTAGTTCGGTAGCAAAGGGCTCATTATGCAATTTTACAACCTCGATTTTCAGGAACTTCTTTCTTGCATCCAAAGTGGCCATTTCCCATTTTTAGATGATAACTTGAGTAGGTGATATAGAATTAAATATGTTTGGGCAATAGTAATGCATTGTCTCATTTCCATTCTAAAGTTTGTAGTAGAAGCAACTCTAAAGGAATACGAGTAAGGGAATGGACATGAGTTTATATGACATTTTTTTTTATCAGACCAACACCAAGAGTTGATAGAACAGCTGTACTTTTTTGCCACTTTCTTTCCTTTTTCTCTAACAGGTAGAGTGAAGTACAATTTGCAATACTTGGAACCTTGCAAAAGACAACCAGCCAAACAGATAACAAACCAAAAAGAAATCATCTAGGTCACATGCTGGGGAAAGCTTTGTCTGAACAGCTTCTGCCTCCTTGGCCAGCAGTTCCTCCCCTTTCACAATTCTATGATGCCCTCCCTGCACCTCCATACCCTGTGTTTCTGTGGAGACCAAGAGTCAGGCACATAGCTTTTGTGTTTGGCTTTAACATCAAAGTTGTTTTATCATTTTAAACTGCCAGGATCATGTCTTCTTGACATGAGACCCTTGAAACACCTAGTACAATTCCAGACTCCGTTTTATGTGAAGTCACACTCTCTAGAAGCATCTGAATTCCCATTTCAGTATTTATAGATGTGTAGATTATAAGAACAACTCATTTTCTAAACTAATGCTTCACCTGGCTGTTGGTCTATTGGGTGATTTCAGGTCATCATCAAAGAGGTTAATTTCTGATGTCTGTCGTGATGTTGTTTTGTAGGAAGAAAAGATGGGATGTTTAGAAAAATTAGGATTTGGTAACATTAAAATCAATCAATTGCATATTTTGGAAGTTTGGGGAAACTCCCTTGAACTTCTAAGTAAGGCACTTAAATTAATTGTTTCCTTTCCAAAGAATCTGCTTCAAGTCAAATTGTGACCTGCATAAATTTTAGTATGTTTGTGAAAACGTGTTCTTTGTTTCTTTTACAGTTGTGCTAAGTTCCCCAAGAAAACATTATATAAAATGCATACTTGAATCTTTATGTATGTTTTTATAAAATTTGGTTCATGATCTAAGAGCTGAAAAGCTGATAATGCTGGCTAGCCTTGATAAAAGACTGATGATCCTGGTTTTATACACATACACTTTTTTAAAGTCGGGAATCACTTCTTTTCTTCTAAAGTAGACAATCAAAATAAGCAGTTTGAAGAGATGGATTTAAGACAGCAAAATTGTTGTATCTTCAGCTGTGTAAAAGACGTACTGTACCTTGGACCAGAAAACGTATATTAGCGATGGTTCGGTTAGTGACTGCAAACGCAAAATAAAGAACTATAGTGTAAAATACAGTTCCACATGACTGCATGCTTAGGTAGTACTAAATGTTAGAATTTAGAGATCAGTTAGCACTAAAATATGTTCTGCTCCCTTTGTGTGAAAATTCCATTAATAATGAAATCTTGTAGTGCCATTGATTGATTACATCAGGGATTAATCTGATCGTGGTCTTGGTTGTTTTTTTTTTTTTTCCCTAAGGGAAATGAGGAAGAAACATTGTCATAAACCTATCCCAAAAAGTTGCCTCATTTCTCCTTATCAAATCTTACACTGCCTTTGCAGTGTCCTTGCAGAATAAGGTCACATTGTTGTTTATTTTTTATGTGAAAGGTTGGTTGGAATATCACTTTTTACTATAAAATGTCAGTGTAATGAGTTAAATGATAAACTTAAATGCACAGGGATATTTCCCTCCTTCTGTTAGAGTTAATCTTTAAGCAGTCTCTGTACATTCAGAAAAAAAGATACTGTTAAAGACCCCAGATTGCAAAAGCAGTGCCACTTCTTCTGAGAGCTTTGGGGCAATCCTGTGATGTGTAATTGCTTTTACATCAGTCACAAGAGAGAGACAAGAATGCGCTTTCCTTGAACTTAACAGTTTGGGCAATTTTCTATAATCCAGTAAATACAAATTGTAGCTTGATTATTCATCTACGTCTGTCAAGCAAATTTTAATGGATGAATGAATGAGTCAAATCTATGCATGGAAATATACAAATGTGCAAAATATGGGTCTAATTACCAGGCTGCTGAATTTACACAAGGTCAGGTAAACAAGGCACCAGTGTAATGATTATTAATTGTTAATAATGCCTTTGGGAAAACATTCACATTTTCCTTCTGAATACCTAACACTTTGCCTTTCTAGTCATTTTAAATTCTGAAAATTTTAGCTGGTCTGAAAAAACAAAAACATTTTTGCCCTACTTTTATCCTTTCCCTATAATTGCTTACTAATTCCTTTAAAATAACAGGTAAAATGTAACACATTTTTCAGGCCTCTATTGAAAATCACAGTTTAATATGATGGTGAGAGAATTAAGGGAGGTAACATACTCACACAGCAGAATGAAATAGCTGCTATCTTTTGTCTCCATTGAAGGGAAGAGCATGCCCCCCCATCCTCCACCCTCTTTTCAAACCTAGTCGACATTCTAAAACACAAAACCAAGGTGGTAATAAAGGAAAGGAAATCAAAGCAGGCTTTTTTCCCCTCTATTTACCATAGTAAGTCAACATTTGACTCTGCCTTGATATTCTATAAAATGAATGTTGGAAAAAGAATAATATCAATGAGTAGTTTCCCATCGAAATGCCCAAGGGCCGAAATAATTGAGGGAGTACTTGCTGAGGTTTTTCTTAGTTCAGTAACTCTTGATCACTGTGCAGTTTTGTGGCTGTGCTATCATTAAGGGCTCTCCATGTCTGGAAGGACACCCCCCTCTCCCAGCTTTAATCCAAAAGTCATAAATTGTAGAACTAACATGTCGTCTGCGGGTCACCCAGGCGAAAACACTGTATCTGGAGAAATCTATCTTGCTGCCACTGTGCTTTGAAAATCTTTTGAATATTTTGCATTAATGGTACTGCTGCAATATCTTGCTGGGCTGTCTTCTCATCTTCCACATTCAGAAGTTTTTCTTCATAGTTAACATTCTCCTCTCTGTTCTAGGCCTTACTTCCAACAATACACCTGTATATTATATGAATACTCTCACTTTTCCTTATGCTCTTTTAGTATATGTCAATAGCATTCATATCTCCCTTTCATTTTTTTCGTTTTTCTAGAAACCTTTACTTTTAATCATAGTTGACGTTGTGGGTTAGATTACACTGGACAGCATCAAATTTGGGTTATTTTTTTACCTTACCTCTGTAGGTAGTATCCTACCTTACTTGATGTATCACTCTAAAATATAGCAACAACACTTGATACACACTCATGAGTGCTGTAGTGGTTCAGTTAACTCTGTGTAGAATTATAGTGAAACAATATTTTCTGGCATTTGAGACAGTATCTGATCTACCTGCCTTTTTCACAGACTCTCCCATGCAACAACACTGTCAAATCATAATCCCTCTACTCAAACTTTTTTGTTTTTTTTCATGACTGCCATGATTGTCCTCACCCACTTGCTATGTCTGTCTGTTTAAATTCTCAACCTTTTAAGACCCAAGTCCATCTCACTTCTAGGAAGCTTTTTGTGAACATCAAAACTATTGAAGGGTTTTTTTGTTGTTGTTGTTGTTTGTTTGTTTTTTCTCCTCTGAATCCCTAAAGAACTTGAAATACATAACTTTTCTCCCCCAATTTCTTTAGTACAGGCTTTTGTAGTTATATTCTTTTACTTGGCAATCATTTTGCTCCCTATAAGGTTGTAGACTTTTGGAGAGCAGGAGAAAGAAGAAAGAATTTGGGGGCTGTCAAACACTTTGCTAAGCATATTTTACATACATGGTATCATTTACTTCTTGTAGCAACCCTGTGAAATGGGTGCTATTTTTTCCATTTTTATAGATAAGGAAGCTCAATCTCATAGGAAGAAACTCAGCCAATGTTAGAAGTATAATACATTGTAGAGCTGGGATTTAAATTTGGGCCTCAGACTCAAAGCCAAAGCCCATATGCTCTTTTCAAAAAGCTCTTTCACATTAAAGAGTGACAATTTACATCATACTCTGTCAAGTTACTGGAAAGTTCAACGCCAAAGAAGTGTTTAATAAATAATCAAATTTATGACTAGGGAAATATGAATTGCTTTGACTTAATTTTTTTTACCCGTCTGCTA
Organism: Sciurus carolinensis; assembly: GCF_902686445.1. Taxonomy (NCBI): domain Eukaryota; kingdom Metazoa; phylum Chordata; class Mammalia; order Rodentia; family Sciuridae; genus Sciurus; species Sciurus carolinensis. The sequence continues at coordinate 15,820,063 of NC_062232.1, read as the reverse complement.
CTGGTAATGTGAATTAGCAATAAAATAGCCAAAGCCTTGGGAAGGGCCCTCTGAATTCTCAGAGAGGGCTAATAAGTGAGAGGTTGTCAATTGTACTCCAACCTTAAGACAGTATACTTGAGACAGTTTTTTGTCTGTTTTTAAGCTTTCTCTTATTGATTTCAGCATTCATTGGGACTGTCTCACTATGTGCATTTTATTTTAAGAAAGTAAATTTCATTATAGTAGTATAAATGGTCTGTTTCTGTCGAGGAACTATTGAAAACTAATACATATTCTAAAGCATATAAAAACTAAGGAATACTTTCCTCTTGTCCTGAGTATTTACACCGGCATTAAACCTTGGCGCTCATTAAAAACCTATGGTCTTATTAACTTCAATTTAAGACCTAGTGCTGAGTTGTAATTGTATCTGCAGATAAGGAAAATTTGGCATTTTTTTCTCATAGGAAATAAAATGTATATTAGGGTGAATGTTTACATTTTTATAATTTTAAAGAGTGAATTTTTGTGAAGTTTTATCTAAAAATATTAATCATTATAAGAATTAAGAAGGAAGATTACCCAACATAATATTGAAAAGAGTTTGAATTTGATGAGCACAGGCAATGTGACTGAGCTGTGGGATGACAAAAATATGATCTGTTTTAGGTATCTGAGGTTTCTTCTTATCAACTTCTGTGCATATTGATGAGTTCAGCCTATTTTGCAAACAGTTACTAATGCCATAATGCATTTTCCCATATCTTCCATCTGAATTTTTTACTATTATTGATTGAGGATTCAATTGAGAAATGTGTTTAGAACCCTGCTTTCTGTGGTAATCACAGAAGTCAGTGGGAAGACAAGAAAATTGTATTGAAAGAAATTGTGTGCGTGTGTGTTTTGTGTTTCAGCATAGATTATCTCTGCCAAAATAATAGCTGTCATTTTGTTCGTGCTCTATTAGTGGCCTGTATCTTACCACTACTCCTTTGGCCTTCGTTTTGCTACTGACCACTGGCTGTTACCATCAGAAAGGAGACCTTTTAATTGAATGTCCAGATTTGAATGATTCTTGTCCTAATATCATTGTAATTTGATCCATTTCAGATTAGAGAACCTTAAGTTACCACCTCTCACCCCGACACAACAGCCCTTTAACATTCAGAGACTTTGAAACTTCACTTCTGTTTAGAATTTCATATCATGCCCATCCTGGGGGGAAAAGATGGAAAATGTATACGCTGAGCCTATAGGACTTCCTGCAGTGCTTATTAATCCTTTATGGATCATTTGAAATGTTTCTAGTTTATTTAAGCTTTGCTGCTTGTATCAGATTGTTCCTACGAAAAAAGAAAAAGTGATCATGCTTTGAATTTTTAAAAATGATCTCACTTTCAAGCAAAAGCACTTTTATGCTCCATTAAAGTTGAATTTGCCAAACTCTTACATCGCATTAACACAAGCTTTACTGGATAGATAAACGTGTTGTTCAAAGACTGACTTGAACTTTACCAAACTGCATATTAAGATTTTTATCTTTATACTTCTTATTTCTTAAATTATTTTAAAATAGACTAGTAAAATAGACTAGATTTGCCCAAATGTACTACTTTAATGACAAAATAATTTTTCCATCTGATTTTAAATATTAATATTGATTATAAGTTAACTATTTGAATATGAAGCTAAAACAAACAAATATCCTAGGTAGTTAATTTTATCATTTTTTAAAGGGTAAAATTTGGGGTACTTTTTTGGGGTATTCACCAGCAGTATACCACTGAGCTATAGCCCCAGCTGTTTTTTATTTTTGTTTTGAGATAGGGTCTTGCTAAGTTGCTGAGACTGGCCTCAAACTTGAGATCCTCCTGCCCAAGCCTCCCCAAAAGCTGGGATTATAGGTGTGTGTGCACCATCATGCTCAGCTTTGTACCTTCTTGCATAGTATTAATATGTCCATAATACTTTTGACCTTATTAAGAATTTGTAAAAGTGATTTAATAATTTTGACAGATGCAATTTTTTATTCAAGTCTATCATGTACTTTTGAAAATTCAGTATTTTCTTTTTTTTTTTTTCTTTTTTTTTGTGGTACTGGGGATCGAACTCAGGGCCTTGTGCTTGCAAGGCAAGCGCTCTACCAACTGATCTGCTATCAGCTATCTCCCCAGCCCAGTATTTTCTTGATAATTTTAGTAGGTTAAATAAAATTTTTTGCCCTTTTCAATGCAGTGAGTTTTAAATGTGCACAAGACATCTTCCTGTTTTCTATGAATGATTGTGTTACATTTTTAAATTTTATTTCACGAAGCTTTTAATTTAGAAATAATCTTTGAATATGTATTCTTTTGATCTAGAGTTTAGAAAGTTTTAGTCTCATTTGTACCATGCTCCCTAACACAATTATAAGGAGTTGGTTTTACCTTCTGAGTCTCCTTGAACTTGAGGTTTTAGTTTAATGTGTTCATTCTTCAGAGAGAATGTAAGCTAGTTTTCTACTTGAAATGTCTTTTTGTATTTTTTTAATACACGAAACCTTTACAAAGTTTGAGGTTTTATTTTATCAAAAAATATATACACGTGCCCTTTGTAAAGCAGTAATTTACATCAACATTTATAGTGAATTTGAAAAAAATATTTTAATGGTAACAAAAATACAATTTAATATCAAGCTAAATCTTTTTCAATTCTCTTAGATTTTACTTTTTTAGCTGTTGAGTTACTAGGGCTCTTATTAAGAAGGAAAAAGCATTTTCAAGAAAATTTTTTAAGGCAAACAAATTACACACACAGAGGGAGAGGAGAACCTTTTATCTGCTTTCTGGAAGGAAAAATCCAAACAGTTATACGAAATATTTAGCAAGTTATTTTAATGTTACAGCTTTCCATTTCTGAGAGATCAATGGAACCTTGTTAGTAAGAAACTGTATTAACTTTGACTTCTAATGTTAAAATCTACACTGAATTCATTTTTCACTAATTCACTTTTTTCTTGTTTCCTAGTGTTCCCATGACCTTTCAGAAATGTGTAGTTCATATTTTGTGCTGTACAAAAGCTGCCCCTTAGGTTGCATTGAATAACACGAGTTGAATTATGAACATAATGGCAGTTCTCTGTGGCATTTCCAGTTCAAGCTTACTTTTAGTTTGCTAAATTCATAAGTGAAGTGTTTTCTTTTTTGATGTTGTCCATGTTAGGGAAAAGGTTAAATAATGCTGGGCAAATGAGAAGAATCATTTTGGTTATTTAGTGGAAGATTATGTTCTCATATATTTTCATTCCTTGGTCAGTGTAGATGATGAGCTAGATTGTTTTGGAGCTTTCAGACAAGAATTAAATGGAAAATATTAATGGTCAGATAGAGGATTCTTGTATCATTGTACAATGTAACTTATCATTCCAGGATAAGAAATTCAGGACATGGCATTACTTCCCAAAGTTACATACCTGAGAAGCCCTTAGAAGAGGCAAGATAGCAACATCTTTGAATTCTCTGAGAAATGTTGTAGCAGAAGCCTTATTACCCATAAGAAAATGGGGAATGAGAATTTTTTTAGCTTCAGGCATCATCTTTCTAAAAGTATAATTTCACTTGATATTTGCCTTTCATTAACCAACAAACCATATCTTTTGGTTTTATTCAACATTTAATTAATGTCATCATTGAGTTGTCTCCTATGAAAGAACATAGAGATGGTACACTCTTCCATTTTCTAGGTAATATTGATCACATCATGATTCCTAAGTTCGCCATTACTAGGCAGTGACTCCACAGCAACCTGATGAAAATGTTTTATTAAACAGTTCCTTAAAGAAGAAAGACCCACAAATACTACATTGTATTTTGCCACAAGAGAAGGCATGAGTTTGCATACATGCAGTTTGAGACATTGGTCTTGCATAGTATCTTTCCATGAAAGAGGTGGGGCAGGTGTCACTGGCATTACCCATGGGAACACACCCAAAGGCTTGCAGGTTGAAGGGTTTGCCCAAGGCATGACCACTGAAGTGGCAAGATGAGAGGAGAACTTGGAATTGGTTCTTGCCTTTCCATTTTGCCACAGGGTTGCTTTATCTGCCTCTTGCAAAGGGGGCACAGTGAAGGAAGGCAGAGAAGGGCTTTTGGTCTCAGAGGTAGCCTAGCCTGAAGGAAGCTGGAGTGTCCAGCCATCTGAAATACTCTTGTTATCAGAGAGTTTAATTCCATCTGCTTAAAATTAAAACAATAAAAGAATATTTCTTCAGCCCCCATAGTATATCAGACACTGTCCTAGGCCATAGGGGCTCAGAGTTCAGTGATAGGATCCCAGACTTTGGGATCCAAGAGGCTGACCTGTGGTTGCCCTTCTGCTGCTGCTTTTCTCCATCTTCAAACATTTTGTCCTCTGTTGCATGCATGCTTGGACCTCTTCTTCCACTGAAGTCATACTCATCCTCTTGCACTACCAATCTCCCAAATAAAAGGAGCTATTCTCCAAGCGTTGTAGTTGAAGCTCTGTTTTAGTGTAAAACCAGTATGTTGTTTGCCCTTAGTAAGCGTTCATTCGAAGAAAGTAATTCATACATCTATGTCAAAAATACAGCCCTCTGGAGGGTTTTCACTTTAAAAGTCACTTAAATATTACTTTCATAATAATAATCCTGGTATCAGCAGTCTGGATATAAGGTGGGCTAGCTGAAGGACAAATCTTTTCTGCTCAGTTTGCCAGACAGAATCATCAGTATTTTAGTGACACTTTTTTTTTTTTTTTTTTTTGGTGATGCTGGGGATTGAACCTAGGGCCTTGTGCTTGCAAGGCAAGCACTCTACTGACTGAGCTATCTCTCCAGCCCTTTAATGATACTCTTTAAGTGTAGCAGTAGAGCAGAGAGTCTTCATCATTTCATACTTATATATAAAATGCCTCAGCTATTCATCTACCTTGATGTAGAGGACTTTGGTGTGTTCAGTAACTGCTAGTCAGGTTTGTGGCTAGTGAGCTTAGTATCTCAGTCTTTCATCCTCAGAGAATTCATAAAAGTCATCCTGTTACAAGTGGCTTTCCTTCCTTGATGATAACTCTGAAGTCCAGCATGTAAAATGTAAATCTCCCTGCTGGCAACTAATATACAAGGCCTTCTGAGAGTGTTCCTAGGGAAGAAGAGTTGATTAGGTAGAGACTTCTCTGTTCTTAGTAAATTAATGGCCTACTCCAGCCCCATTTTCTGCTTTCCTGAAGGAACACTCAGTGACAGTACTTATGGAGCAAAGTCAAATTCTTTAGTTTTATTATATAAAACATCAAATGAGGAACTAAAGAGAATCCTTTTTGAATAACATCTTCTAAGCCCTCAAGTGGAATTAAAAGTGGGGCAGTGGACTAGCAAATGGACAGCCATGCCTAAAATCATCTCAGCATCCAAGGGAGGTTTATCCAGTTTAACACAGATGGATGTGACAGGAAAGTAGATTCATGGGCTAGTTATAAGATTCAGAGCAAGGCCAAGAGAACCAGGGAGATGAAGCTAAATAATTTTTCTTTGAACTTGTTTCAGTAACATGTGAAAAAATCTCCTAAAATGAAAGATATTTTCTTCAGGAATCCTTTCCATATGCTTCTTGTTGTTTAGAAATTGTAGGATATTTATTAAAATCCTTAGCAATGAAAATATTCAGAAAGGTATAAGGTGTTTTGAGTTTTGAAAAAGGTAGCATAATGGGCACAATGTCAATATGTGGCAACTAATTTTATTTTTATATATGTGTATATTTAACAGATGAAAATCTGTTGTTCTAGCACTCTACCTTAACCTGATTTCTATTTTTCACAACTCGTTAAGAGTGTGTCATTTAATCTCATGACTTCTACTTATTAGACCTTATTGGAGTAAATAAACACCCACTTATTCACAGCCATGCTGTGGAGGACTTGTTAAAACAGATTGTTGGGTGCCACCTGCAGAATGTCTGATTCTAGGTCTAGGGTGAGGCTATAGAATTGGTATTTCCAACAAGTTTACAGGTGTTGCTGATCCAGGTACCATGTTTTAAGAACCACTACTCTAGATATTCACTGATGTATACTACTCAGCCAGCAATATTTGAATGTAAACAATAACTAGAAGTTATTATTGGAATAATATTTAGTTAAGAGGACATACTGTCAATGACAGGAACATGTGTACATTTTACTCACCCTAGTTACAAATAAGTCATGAAGGTCCATAGGAAGCCATGTGCTCATTTTTTAAAAAAAGTCATGTCATAAAATTAATAGAATTCTTGCCCTTGGGAAGACCTTACAACTATCTATCTTGTTGCAGTACCCTTCTTTTTTCGAAAGAAGACTGAGGCCCCCCAAATTGATACATCTCCCAGGTCATATCGTTGGTTTTATTTTGTTTTGTTTTTTGATCCAGAACTAGAGAAGCGATCAAATAAAGTTTAATTAAAATAAGACCTATGTAAGTGAAGGGAGATTTTAAGAGGACTACTTCCCCAAACACAAAAGGAGCTATTTCAGTATTTAGTATGCTATTTATTATCCTTAAACTAAATTCAGTACCAAAGTCGACTTTAGGCACTGAGACAAAGGCCTCTATAGAATCTGTAATTTTCTTAATATTACTTTTTTCAGTTGTATAGATCCCTGGGTGGCTTAATTTAGGGGTCTACAACTGAAGATTCTTGGAAAATCTCTGCTAGTGGCAGACCAATGGAAATGGTGGTCAAGACAAGTTTTAAAAGTATTAGCCATTGTAATTATATAAGAAAAAGAAATATATAAAAACTGTAAAGAGAAGAGGCAAATTATTATTTGCAGGTTGCTGTAAGTCTGGAAAACCCACTGAAATCAGATAAAAAGAATATATTAGGTTCATTAGTTACAAAATTAATATTAAATCAGTAGTTTTGGCCTAAATAAGCAATAACCAGTTAGGAAATATAATAAAAGAACTAAATTCTATTTATGATATCAACTAAAAAAAGATTAAATACCTAGGAATAAGCTTAGTAAAAGTGTCATATATATAACTTTAAAATGTCGCTGAAGGACTTAAAAGAAGTCTTTAGTAAATGAAAAAAGTATGTATTCTTAGCTATGACTGATCAACATTTTAGGATTGTCAGTTTACTGTTTATCCATAAATTTAAAGCTTCCTCAGTTAAAAAAGAAACACAGAAATTCTGACAAAGATAGTGACCTATGTGTCCTACCATTTATGAAATTTTTAGGAATTTAAGGTAGTTAAAACATTTTTGTGCAATAGATCCAAAGATGCATTTAATGTTTTATAAAGAAATGGTTCATATTAGTAGGTAATAGTCATCTGGAAAAATATAATTGAATTTCTTCCTTGCTCTTCAATAGTAAAACAAATTCCAGATCTATCAAAGAATTACCTAGAAAAAATACTATAAAACTAATGGACTTTTAATAATCTTGGAGTTGGGAAGACTTTTTTTAAAAAAAGTAGACTTTCCGAGATCAGACGAGATCGGGCGCGTTCAGGGTGGTATGGGAGGGGTGGGAGGGGTGGGAGGGGTGGGGGGGAGGGGAAAAATATAATAAACATCATTACCCTATGTAAACGTAAAAAAAATAAATAAATAAATAAATTAAAAAAAAAAAAAAAAAGAAATTAGTTAATCCCCGACAGGGTTCCAGAGACACACAGGGTCCAAAACAATGCTCCGGGACAGATGTTCAAGACCATCTCTACTATTGAGATTACTCATTCTTTTGATTTTTTTCCCCTAAATGTATTTAGCATGCCCTGCAGGCCCCATGCATGTACAACCTCCCCTCCTCTTGAAGGCCTGCACCACAGTGGAACATTTATTGAAATCATGAACCTTACTAAGACATCACCATCACTCAACATTTATAGTTTGCATTAGGGTTTGCAAAAAAAAAAAAAAAAAAGTAGACTTTAATTTTCAAACAGTTCACAGCAAAATCGAGAAGCAAATACATAGATTTCCCATGGACTCCCTTCTCCTGCATGTATACAGTTCCCCCCATTATCAACATCCCCACCAGAGTGGTACTTTTGTTACAACTGATCAACCTACACTGATACATCACTATGGCTCAGAGTCCATAGTTTACCTTAGGGTTCACTCTTGGTGTTGAATATTTTGTTAGTTTGGGCAAATGTATAGTAACATGTATCAACCATGATAGTATCGTGCAGAGAGTAATTTCACTGCCGTAAATGTTGTCTGTGTTCCAGCTATCTGAGAAGATATTTTGAAATGATACAAAATTTGGAATTCAACAAAGGAAAATATTAAGAAATTTGGCTACAAATTTAAAAATAAGAATCTTGGCAGGGCAAATATATGCATGTACATACCATAAAGTCACCAAAAAAAGTAATGAACTGGGGAAAATATTTACAGTGCGTGTTAACAAATAGGAACTAATTTCCTTCACAAACATAAAGCACTCTTGCAAATCAAGAAGAAAAAGACTAACAACCTAGTAGAGAAATGGATAAAGGATGAGAAGAGGCGTTCTTAAAAGAAATGCCAATGACCCACAAACATAGATAGAGATGTTCAACCTTACTTTCAGTTTCAAAAATTATATGACTATCATTTTTTACTTGTCAGAAAGAGATCCAAAATTTTAGATAATATACAGTGTACACTATGGTGTGGGGAAGGAACCATCTCATTCACTATTGGTGAATGTGAAAATTGATATATCCTTCTTGGTCAGCAATTGGATAACATCTGTCACAGAAATGGTCAATGAACTTAGCAGTTCCAATGTAGTTATACATACAGATGTACAGTACTTACAGATATTATCAAAGGTACTGTTAAAGATGGATATAGTGGGACATACCTGTAACGCCAGCTACTCAAGAGACTGAGGAAAGAGGATCACAAGTTTGAGGCCAACCTGGGCAACTTAGTGAGATCCTGTCTCAAAATAGAAAATTAAAAAGGATTAGGGATGTAGCTCAGTAGTAAAGTAGTAGAGTCCACAATGATGAAAAAAAAAATACTGTTAGAAGGCTATCCCTTGCATCATTATCAGTAATAAGAGACCAAAAACAACCCATTGTTCATCAAAAGAGAATTCATTAAATTTTTAGTCATATGATAGAATTCTGCACAGACATTAAAAAATGGCAGATCTTTATTACTCATAGGGCATAATTTCCTCTATTTCTAAGTGAAAAAGCAGATTTTAGCAGTGTATATGATCCACTTGTTTCTTTTTAAAGGGAGGGATAGTTGTAAATAATAATTTACTTAATCCAATATATCCAAAATATTATAAAATTCCAGTGCTCATTGTATTTCCCAAACTGGCACTGTTGAAAGTGAGGTCCCTAAGCCACCACCACCAGCAGTATCACCTGTGAACTTATTAGAGTTGCAATTTCTTGGACCCCACCTAAGACCTGAATTGGAAATTCTGAGGATAGTGTCCAGCCATCTGTGTTGTGATGTGCCTTTGGTGATTCCAATGTGCAACCAAAGTTGAAAATTCAAAAGCAAGAAGGATTTGAGACAGCAGATGGCTTTCATGTTGAATGCCAGCTTCCATCCTATAGCAACCATGATGACAGAGTTGGAGGAGGAATGCAATACACCTGCAAGGTGTTTACCATTCCTGATTTATGAATTTGAATAATATTATGGGAGGTTGGATGTTGTGATTCCTTGAAGATGAGCCTATCTAAACAAAAGAAGTCAAGAAGCATCCTAACAAATTGGTGGAAAGAGAGGAAAAGAAACTCCCTAGAACCAAAACCATAAATGGTTGCGGGGAGTGCAAGAATACTAGGTAGAAGGTTACAAATGAAGAAATTCTGGATAGAGTATAAAAAATTTATAAATTAGGGTTTCTTAAAGGAATTTAAGTATCATGGAGATTTTAGGCACACTTTATGATGTATCATTAATTCTATTTGATCAAAAAGTACTGAAGGCTTGTTCAACCCTTTATCACTGGGCATTAAAGGATACACTTTCTCTTAACATTTAGACTTTTAATTGAAGTGTATGTAAAACAGGTATGGTAAATTTGGAATGAGTTAATAAACCAAAAAATAAAATGCATTTTCAAAGTGTAAAGAGATTGTTACTGAGAAGAAGTTAATGTGTCACATCCTTTAGATTTCTACTACTCAAGAGAACTCACAGTATCTATAATTTTGGAGGCATATTCGGAAGACTATTACATTGTGATTTCTCTATGTCGAATCATAGAGATGTGTGTGGGAATTTTCAGCCTTCACAAATAAGAATGAACTCGTTATAAGAGCAGGCTCATTTGATTTTTTCAGAAGTTAGGGGAAATATTCAGATCATTTCAGACACTCTCCCTTGACTCTTCCTCCTTAGGAGGCAGATGAAGAAAAGCAGGCTGGGCTGTGAACAGAATGCATCTGCAGCTGCTTGTCTCTCGAGACCTCGGCAGTATAACTTCTGCTAGCCCTTTCTGTGTGTATTTTTCTTTTCTCATCCCCGAATACTACATTTTGCATGAGAAAGTCAGATTCGATAATTTCTGAAAAGCTAGACATTGTAGCAGAATTTGTGTCTCTTAGGAAGAAAAATGCCCCTTTACTATAAAATAGATCCTGCCTTTCATATCTGAGTTAAATAATTCTGCTGTAACTTTTCCAATCATATTTATTATTGAAAAGATTGTAATGCTATTTGTAAGACTGCTTATCTACTAAAAATATGAGTTTGATTTTTGCATTAATTCCTGAGTACTCAATTTATATTTTTAGATTGTTTTGTGAATTGGGATCTCTGAGTATAAAGTGGTTTTCAGTACATTGGATATTGTTGAACATCTTCCTCAAATTGCAAACACATGCATTTCAACAGCTTTTTGGACAGTTCCACAGTTAACAGTTTTTTTACAAGAACAATTTATGGTTTATTGTTATTATTATCATTATTTTCTCATCTTATGTTCTGGCATTTCAATTATGAAACTTCATCTCGGCATGTGGACTTACCTTGTGTTGCCAAGAGGAAACACAGTGGCTTTTCTGCAAAGCTAAATAGTTTTTACTTTATTGTCTGCTACGAAACAGCTGCTGATACCAGGAAAATGCCGTCTCATCATTGGGCCTGGGGTGTCCAAAAAAGGCAGGAAAAAAATGACTGTAGCTCCCTGTCTGCCCTGGCACTCTCCTCCTTTCTCTCGTTTTCATTGCGGTGAAGAGCAGGAGAACAATATTCTGCAATTAAGGATTCCATTAAGTTGAAGAAAAGAGCAAATGGGGGATGTTTGTTCTCCAAGCTGAAAAAATTTGTCTGGGGTGGGGGGGATAGTGGTAGTGGTATAGAGAGAGGTGGGTGGAGAGACGAAGTCAGGGCTGTTTGTTGAATATACTGTTAAGGACTGTTACCATCCTAATTAATCAAGTTAGAAATTACAGCTGTAGTCGGTTTCCCCCCAATTCTTGTTATCAATTTTCTTCTCTTTTGAGACAAAGCAAATATAAATTTTGTGTTCATTTGTCATTCGTTCTTTGACTTCAGCATCTCTGAAAATAACAATGTAGCACAAAAGCCCAGTATTTACCTAGTTGTAATGTGGGTTGCCATGGTGTTTTGCAAATTATTGCAATTATGTTCACCATGCGAGTCGCCCTTGGTAACTGGCGAAAAAACTGATAATCCTGTTTTGAACAAAAGGTCAAATTGCTGAATAGAAAGTCTTGATTAACTAAAAGATGTACAAAGTGGAATTATTTCCTACCATTCAGAAATAGTTCTTGATCGGGTTTGGGGGAGGGGGTGAGTAAGTACATCTGATTACTGAAGTACAAAGCATTGAAAGGATGTTGTCTTGAGCCTTTCATGTAGTCTTAATGGTGGCTTTTTTGTCAAATTTACCCATTTGCGGCATTGAAAGAGGCAGCTGCATTTAAGCTGGAGAGACGGTGCTTTTTCAAGAGTTCAGTGCATGGAAAGTTCTCAGCAGTATCTGCAGTTTACTAGTAGCCCCTGGTCTATTAAAACTGATGTGCCGCATTTGAGCCCATTGCTCTCGGTACTTGTGAACCCCTCTGGCTGATGATCTAATAAAGTGCTCTTACTGGACAATCTCTGATCAGCTACTTAAAAAGGAGGCTGGGGGAGGGGGCAGGAGGGAGAAGCCTCACAGGCAGTCAGACTTGGTGCAGGCCGGAAGAGAGGAGAGTGGCTAAATAGAAAGGGTTGTCACAATGATGATCTGTGCTAAGGCATTTTCCGTGGTGTTTTGGTTTTTGTGCCCTAAATCTCCCAAGCTGCAATCACATTTTTTTTGTCCTAGAAGGAAATCTTTATTTTATTTAAAGTTGGATAAGATTCAGAATGTCTTTTTGAAATATTAAAATCCACCTTGCATTTGTTTCTTAAATTAGGGGCATCCAGAAAATATATAATCTTATGTTTATGTAAAACCAAAAGTTTCCCATGTTACGACCAAAGGTCAGCTGGATTTCAGTCTGGCAGAGCATCTGGGGCAGTAAATTTTGGAGTGTGGGGATTCTTCTTTTTTGTAATGACCACCTGAAAAATCAGTTCTCAAAACTTTTGAGAGTGTGTGAAAGTGGCATGAAAGCAAAGCAAACCTTAACAAGTTTGTGGGTTTACATTCTGCATCACCTAGCAACCCCCTGGCTCAGCCAGATCTCTTGTCTACCCTTAGTTCTGTTTGCAGACTATTCAAACGGCCCTTCGAAACCATGAAAGATATTCAGTTTCATTAGTACCATTCTCAAGGAGAAAATAATTAAAGTTAAATGAACAAACATTGCCTGGTGATGGTTTGAACTCCTTTCTGATTTTAAGATGCCCTTTGAGGCAACTGCATAGATAGTTCAGTTTTAACATTTGTTGTTAGGTACCCAAAGGCATAACACATTAAACCATACTAGCAAATACTAGTCTACCAACAAACAAAAAGTAAAAATTATTTTTAGTTGGACTTGAGCAAAGATTAACTCTTTGGGTAAGAAGGATCTAGGCATGCCCTCATGACTGAACTTTTTATTTGATTTTTACCCCAGGACATCTGAGCTGATGTGTGCACACTGATCAAGGCAGGCTAAAGGGTGTGGGGAACAAGGCACCTCTCTTTAAACTGATTTATTACCTACCTTCAGAGATCCCCCATTATAAATATCATATTCCATCAAAGACTGTGCATTTTAGTGAGTGGCTTAATAAATGATTCCAATATCACTAATACATGCCCTTTCCTTTTTTTACTTAAGAACTGCTTATGTGATTAAGTTGGCCTATTTTTGAAATTTTAGCTTTAGTAGGAAATTTTTTTAAAAAAAGGTATTTTTCTCTTATGCTGTTTTCCCCCATAAGCATATTCCCTGAAAATTCATGTTGGCAATAATCAAACATGGGATATATAGCTCAGAATATTTTTCAGATGTGTTAGTAATTCAATTATAGTGAAAACTGTTGGCAAAAACTATCTCTTCCCTCATTAATAACAATTTTATGATCATAAAATCAGTATATGCTTATTGTAGAAAATAAGGAAACAGAAGAAACCACCTTCATACCAGTGCTGACATATTAGAGTAGCTCCTTCCAGTCTTTTTTTCTGTATTCAAGTTGATAAAACTGAGCCTTGAATTTATGTTTGACATTTATTCACTATCATGTGTACATAACTAAGGTGATGTTTTTTCAAGAGTAAAGTTTTGAGAGGCAGGAACAGTGATGGAAGTAATGAACAATTTTTCTTAGAGGTTTCATCACTAAAATATTAATACAAGTACCAAAGTATCCATTTTACTATTTTTTCTTCCTTTTCCTTGTTAAATTGACTGTATGTCTTCACTGACATATCCATGTATAACCATTCTTGTTGGAAATTCGGACATTCATTGCAGTTGGAATATTACATCCCCAAGTAACTTGTAGCTTCACATAGGGAAAAAGTCTTTTATGAAAAGATTTGTAATACAATAGAGATGAATGGAATGTGGAGAGGAAAATGCTTTCAGTTTCTCATATAAAGTGAAAGCAGGGTGGCTAGAAATCTTGTGTTCTTATTATTTGTATTTTGTTAGATCTCTAATATCCACAGTACATGGCTGGGTTGCATGAGCTCTTTGTGCTTTGTTGACAGTTGACAGACAAAGCAAAATTATTCCTGAAGCAAGGTACTGTGTACTTAGTTGTGACCTATTATAGCCTAAGAATGTAGCTTGCTTTTGAGTTGGATGAATAGGGAGAGTATTTTATAGAATAGGCTTGAATATACTAAGAGAGGTTTTTAGCTGCCCATACAGAAAGATACATGTCCTCCATTGAACTTTTTTTCCCCAAAATGTAATTTTCCATATAAAGTCAATTTTAAGTATATTTTCCCCAGTTGCTTGCATGGAGACAATTTTAACTGTTCTAGTATTGTCCTACAGTGGTAAAATACAATTGCTGGTAATTGTTGGCTTTTTGTGCTCACAGTATAGCAGGAGAAGATGGCTTGCATGGGGCTCTTTAATGTACCTCAGGTACATCTTCTGATGCTCTAGCTCTGATTGCAAATTAAAATAGCAAGACTACGGTATTGGATTTGATGTGAGGCAAAGCAGACCAAGTTGCTAATTTATCATGTAATATACAATTGCTGAGGTTGGAATTTGTCCACTTGTAGTGCTATTCTATGTGTTTAAATGAGGACCGCTGTTTGCATCTAACCTATCATAACAGTTTGGGAGTGCTCCATTATCCTTTCAGCAAACTGATGGCAGAGTCTGATCTTTGCGCAAATGATAAGATCAATAAGTTTCAAATAACTTGGATGAAATGACATGACTGCTCATTTAAAGAGATGTCTAACTTAAAAAATCGATTTTAATAATATTTAAAATTCTTACATTGACCGACAAGGCACTTTCCACTTCTGTTTTGTTTGATAATTTTGTTTAAAATATTTTTGTATTAACTTTGGTGAATAGTTAGTTTATATATTTATTTTTCCTGATTTTTCATCTCCTACCCTGGCACCTCTCTGAGACTTAATAATCACTCTTTGACATGCCAGCATGCTACAGTGTAGAAGATTTAGCTTTAAAAGCAAAATTATGTTCCTGTTAAAACTTCCCCTGGAGATCTTAAGGAAATTTTCTCCCAGTTTTGGGTGCAAATGTGGGTCAGAAAGCAATTTGTTTTTTGATATTTCTGGAAATCCCAAATCACAACATGTCATTCTTCAAAAGCAGCTGTGGGCCCATACTGTGCACTATCTATAAGAAGACCCGTTTTTTTTAATACTGGGTATAATTCTGTGACAGAAAAATATGGCTGCAAGGGAACCCCAGGACATTTATAAATGCTTTTGGGTGAAAAGAGAGTCTGATGTTCTTGGAGTGCATTATAGTTTGGGGAGAGGTGTGGTTAATGGGCATTAACAGAAACTAATAATGATATGATGAATTCTGAAAGCACACACATGCTGACACACCTTGTCTTGTGACCCTGCCTCTGCAATCCTGGAAAGCCATTACAATTTGAAATAATTATATGTTGTGGAAGGTCTGTGTTGTCCCTTGAAAATTCCTGTGAATGCTAAAATAAAGCAAAGACCACCTCCTCTTCCTTCACTTTATTCCACCACCTATAACTTCAAATCAAGTATAGTTTATCAGGAGCAACTTAAGGAAATTCTCACTTATGTCGACTACATAGATGTAATATTTTGCAGCTAAATTGAGAAACAGTTCCACTTAATCTTATCATTTATCCATTATTGTAGTTCTTCATTTTGTAATAACATCTGCTGGAAGATGACCAGGCTCTTTCCTGGTTACAGTAGTGCACATTTAATAGTGCATTGTCAGCTGTAGTTCAGCTGTGATCTACCTTGGTACCTTTACAGAACATTTTTTCTTATTTGATCCTCTGAACAACCCTAACAGAATAAATATAATTCACCTCCTTTTTTATAGATGAGGAAACTGAGACTCAGGGATTGAGTGGGTTTGGTTATTTACACAAAATTACTCACTAACAAATAAGAGTACAGTTCTTCATAACCTCGGTTTTTTAATATTCACTGAATGTGAACCTTTTTCCTAGAGATTCAGGAGGGCACTACCAAATTCAAAGCAGATCCTTCCCCAGGGATTGACCAGTTAAGGGAGGTAAAACAAGATGGTAATATAAGATGGTTAAGGGACAGTGCACAGCAGTGCATGCTCAATGTCAGATGGGATAGAGGGAGAAGTTCCTGTGGATTGGGGAAATCTCACAGAAGGAAAATGGAACTGATATTCAAGGAATGGGCATTTTAAACAGATTCTGCAGCATGAGCAAAGACAAGGAAGTGAAAATAGGCAAAATGTAGTGAGGATTGTGACAAAACCAATTTGATGTGGCAGAGAGTTTTGTGTTGAGAATGATAAGAAAGGGGGGACAGGGTGAAGTTGTAAAGATTTGAAAGTCAGCCCATCGAGTTTGTTCTTTTCTATGGAGGGTATACAACTGGAGGATGGGATTGGGAGCCCTGGAAAACTATACCTGGCAACTCTTTGCATTGGGTGTGTGAGAGAACAGGGCTGGGGGAATCAGGTAGGAGAGTACTGCAGTAGAACAACTTCAAGGTCTGTCTGGTGAGGTTGGTGGTAATGGGACTATAGAGGAAAGACCAGTGGAGAGAATTGGTAACTGATTGGGAATGGGAGAATGACCCACCATGTATTTGACTCCAGATTATGAGAACTACTGCAAATTGTCGTTTTTTATGAATTTTAGACCCAAGCTTTATTAGTTTTCATAAACTTGCTCCTTTGTATTTTGATTTTATTGATTCTCTTTGTTTATTCAAAAGAAATTTTTGAGGGCCTCCCATGTACCACATTTCCAAATCTGGATGATTTCTCTGTGTATGCATCCTTCTAAAACTACACATGTACACAAATAAGTCAGTTTGTGTTTAAGGTGCAACTACCAGAAATGCCTCAGTTACAAGTAGAAATTGATCCCTTTTTAGCATGTATAAGCAAGAAACCATTTTAGTTGAGATCTCAGAAATAAAATTTAGCAATCAGAACTGAGTATTTGACTCAGTTTCATACACAATGATTTTAAGGAATTAGTGACCAGTCTTTTTTTTTTTTTTTTTTTTTTTTGCGGTGCTGGGGATTGAACCCAGGGCCTTATACTTGCGAGGCAGGTACTCTACCAACTGAGCTATCTCCCCAGCCCAAAGGAATTAGTGATGCTGAAATTAAAGCAACAGGTGATAGAGCTTTGTATGTTTTGGCAAATGTTTGTTTTGCTTTTGGACAGACTATCTTTACCTCTTTCGAACCTTCTATTTATAAACCTGATGGGGTAAGCAACTGAAAATTTAATGGCCTTATTCTGCTTGATTATGACAATTTGCATGTGGTATTACATAATAAAACAGCATATTTGGATGGCAGACATCCTTACAGTGGTTTTAGAGGTTTTTATTAAAACCCAGACCTTTTTATAAGTTGGACTTCCCTTGGCTTGTCAATATAACCTGTGCTGTACATTTTTTCCCAAAATGGGGAATGAAAATAAATTTAGTTTTATCTTTGTGCTAATTTAAAGGGAATTTATACAATATTCATATTTTAATTTGCTTTGTTTCTGTCACCTTTAAGAGGCAGAAATTCTCTATGAGATCTTATAATATTTGCCCCATCATGGAATACTTTCAGTGAACTGGCACATTTATTTTTAACAACACAAATGTTTCTTAAAAGTTAGATTTAGCATGGTTGTTTAACATTTGTTGAGGGAACAAAGAGTTAACCAAAATGAACTAGACAAAATTGAATTGAAGCAAAGCATATATTGAATATGATTAGGGCCTATTTCCCCCATAGAAGTGTTTTGTTTAAAATACACCACAGCCAAAAGCTTAATTATCAAAATAAAACAAGAGGCATAAAGAGTTACAGGCTTCTAATATTTTTTTTCAACCCCAGTTCCCTTCACACAGTTATCAGCATGTTTAATTTCCATGCATAATAGCACTAGTTATTGTTGTCATTTGTAAAGGGAGATTAACAGATAGTAAGTACAAACAAACCCAAATGAGCACTGAATAGAGAGGTGACAAAGAGAAAAAGACCTCTTTAATGTTAATTATAACTGGTAGGAAGTCTAGACAAATTATATTATCTGTTTTCTATATGATTTGAAAGGACATTTAGTTAGTACTCTGTCAGAGATAGAGTTAGGTGTTTGCTTTTTAAAAACAGGTGAAATGACAACTTAGCATCTCCCTTGTTGGCAGCTCACCCAGTAAGTCCTGAGGTTATAGTAAGTTGATGGAATCAAGTTTCAAAAACGTCTGAAAAGAACTTTAGTTT
Organism: Sciurus carolinensis; assembly: GCF_902686445.1. Taxonomy (NCBI): domain Eukaryota; kingdom Metazoa; phylum Chordata; class Mammalia; order Rodentia; family Sciuridae; genus Sciurus; species Sciurus carolinensis. Next base: position 15,801,747 of record NC_062232.1, on the reverse strand, counting down.
TTTAAACATTATATCTTAAAAACTAAAGAAAATTATTTTCACTTCCAAGTTGTATTCTAGTACTTCATAATTTGTCTCAAAACTTAATAGTGTTACCTGTCTGCTTGCTAATTTTGAATATTAAGATTGAATGAATTATAGCTATGGTTGGCATTGTTAACTGACTTGCATACTCCAAAGTAATATAAAGCCTCATACAACAAATATAATGTAACAAAATGAATGATGAAAGAGTGGTCCACTCCTGTATTTTTTCATATGTGGTTTTCTTGAAGTTTACTGTTTATTACTATGTCTATATGGGTAATTCCAGAAATAACCAGTCTCACCTTTAGTGTTTATAATTACATTTAAAATTTAATACCTATTGCTGCTGACAGCCCCACTACCCCCTGCTTTATTCCCCATGCTAGAACAGGCTAAACCAAAGTACCTTGTTTCTTCCCCCCCCCCCCCCCGCCCCTCTTCCCCGCTCTGGCTAAACCAAAGTACCTTGTTTCTCCCCCCTCTCTCTCTCTCCCTCCCTCCCTCCCTCCCAACCTCTCTCTTTCTCTCTCTCTCTCTCTCTCTCTCTCTCTCTCTCTCTCTCTCTCTCTCTCTCTCTCTCTCTCTCTCTCTCTCTCTCTCTCCAATGCTGCTGTGTTTCGGTGAGGAAAAGATAGGACCTTCACATATACTAGGCAAACTCTCTACCTCCAAGCTATACCCCTAGCCCCTATTTCCTTCATTCTGAGGGGCCAATTGTGAGTTGCACTCTTAACCTAACAGCTTTTTTGCAGGAAACTGTACAAGTCAATTGTAAATGTATCTGAGTTTCAGAAATATGAAAATATAAGTGTCTTTCTTCAAATTAAAAAAATGTGGTTAATGGGCACTAGGAATTTGGAATGAATAGTTGTCTATGACTCAGAACCACCGATTCTTTATTCTGGTTCATGGTCTTTTATTGTTTGTTGAGACATGACTCTATCCATCTAATGTATATGTAGACCATGCTTTCCTATTTAGATTATAATTTCTTGAAATTATGTGCCAGAAGCCTTTTTGCTTGTTTCCCACAATATTTAATATCATTCTGGGCATATATTAGAAATTTCATAACTCATTGACACTCTCTACCTGCAAAGTTCAAATTAAATAGTTTAACATAAAATAGTTTAGCTTTTTGAATGAGGATAGGAATGAAACTTTCTATGAATGTATTGACTAGATTAATTAAAGATTCTTTAAAGGTAGCATTTTTTAAGTCAAAAAGTTCTACAATGCCCTTTCCATTTGTGTAAAAGCCTTAAATGGAGACAGAACAACTGATTCTTGGTACTTTACTTTGAGTTTGGTTGTAGCTACTTCCAAGGAGAGCTTATTCTGAGGAATGAGTAGAGCAGAGCAGCAGTGAATGAGGGCATCCTTTTGCTTTGCATTAACATCACTTGTAAACATTACTACATGGTAGGTTAAAGTATGTAATATAATTAAACAACAGTCATGTATATACTGTTCTTAACAAGGGGGAAAAGGTAGTCTGCTCAGGCTAGAAATAGGGAATGGGGTTATGTGTTATTAATTATACAGTAAAAGTCTTTCTGGCCTCCATTCTTTGGTATATATTATTCTTCCTGCCTGAGTAATCTTTCCTTCCTTCTCCATCTGTGCAACTTCAGGTTCAGAAGTTGTCATTTCTCAAAATGCTCCAAGATTTACAGATAGTCAGGTCATTACTTGTGACTCAGCAGGTAGTCAAGGGTGCATATCTTGTTCGCCTAAGACAAGGGTGCATATCTTGCTCGCCTTTATTATACCCGAGCCCCTCACCCTACACTCACCTGATTATGATGCCTCTGTAGCAAAACTCTGGAAAACAGTGACCATTCAAAGTTGTCCTTGAAAGTATGCCAGCCAGTTCTATGCTTCCAGAGAACATGTATAGAAGAATCTGTTTTAATTTTAAATGAAACAGTTGCCTGCATTTATTAAGTTGTTCTTTTGTGCCAAGGATAGTTCTAAGCACTTTTTTGTGTGTGTACTGAAGATTGACCGAGGGTCTTATATATGCTATGCAAGCCTCTACAACTGAGCTACATCCCCAGCCCAGTTGTAAGCACTTTTAATGTTACATCAATTCTGTAAGGTAAGTACTATTGCCATATCCATTTTACCGAGAAGGAAACCAAACACAAACACAACAATTAAGTAACTAGGCACCTGTCACTCAGCTATTAGGAAGGTCATTTGTTTCTATGCCTTACACTCTTGATAATGGGTTTAGTGCATGAATCTAACATGTTTAGAGAGAAAGGTAACTAGAGCTATTTTAGAATCTCTAAGAAAGGTTTGAATAAAATTAGTTTACCTTGATAACAAAAGAGTTTATTATTTGTTTTTGCTGATGCTTATGATAAGAATGAAACTTTCTCTTTTGTCTCTCCAGGGCTGGTTGATATGTGAGGAGGCAACATGTCGCAATCGAACTCGGCATCTTCCCCTTCAGTTCTCCCGAAATGGTCCTCTTTGTCCAGCATGCACAAAAGCTGTACTTAAACCAGAGGTAACAGTCTCTTAATGCTAAAGAACTATATAGAAGTTGTGGGGGGAGGCTGTTTGCCCATCCCTTAGCTCTTGGAGGTAGATACTATGTATTTGCCCTTTGGAGACAACCTACTACCAAACTCACATATTTTCATGTGCCATGAGCAGTACCCTATTTATATCTAAAAGAAAAACTAATTAGTTCTCATATGGGTTACTCAGATTTCCTTGGTTGCAGTTTCATAATTATAGAAGAAGAGATGCTGTTTCTTTGTGTAAACTGCTATTATCTTCATTCTTGATCAGAGCCCCTTTTGTAAGAGCCAGAAAATTTTCCATTCTGGTACCTTGTTTTATGGTACCCACAGGGATTAAGTGTTTTTAAGTAGCTGGACAGATCAGTAGTTCTCACACTTTTTCTCTACCTAATATATGCACCTGAGGGATAAGGCATACTCCTATTAGTGACTCCCAGTTGGGTAGTATAGAGTCTGAAAACTCTCTAGTAATTGAGATGCCTTCCCTCTGTTGCCCACTTTGAACATCATGGATCTAAGCAGTATTTCCCAAACTAGTGGGAAAACAGTTCACAGGTCTTCCAAACAGAAAATATTCTATGATCAAGTACCATCTAACAAAGGCAGAGCTAGCCAAAATTAATAAGCCCATTGCAGATCTCAGAACCTGCAATATGATAATGTGCAATCTGTCTTATTAATGTAGAGTTAAATTATGCCTCACTTTCCAAATTTACCTATCCCAAGGATTTGGAAGGTTTTTGGTGAGAAGAAGGTGAGATTTGGGAACCTGTTATTTATTTACTTATTTTTTAGTGCAGAGGCAGGGTTCTGCAACCAAGTTTTGACTTGAAATCTTCATTGAAAAGGATTGATATGCAGGCCAATTTTAGGAAAATATTTTCTTTTAAAGCTCAAATGGCTTTTTATTTTAAGATCATATAGCATTATTTTACAAAAATTGGCAAGAAGTCAAGAATGACAAATAGTTACCAACATTGTATATTCCCTTGTTCTTTGCATTTCCATAGGTTTTTTTAGTGGTCATAGTCACAATGGAAATATGCTTTTATATTTTGTTTATCATTTGTCAGTCATATTTCTGTGTTGCTACTTCATTTAAAGTACCAAAAGTCTTAAACACAATTTAGGAATATGTCTCATTGGAAGCTGAGCCTCATATCACTTGCCTATAATCCCAGTGATTTGGGAGGCTGAGATAGGAGGATCACAAGTTCAAGGCCAGCCTCAGCAACTTAGCGAGACCCTGTCTTAAAATTTAAAAAGGGCTGGAGATGTAGCTCAGTGGTAAAGCACTCCTGGGTTCATTCTCCAGTACCAGAAAAAAAAAAAAACAGAATATTTCTCATTGAATATTTTCAGCTACTTTTCCATATTTCTTTACTGGAAATTTTATGACAAATATTTTCCTGCTTAAATGATTTTTTATTTGAAATATTTCTTTCGGACAATTTTTTTGGAACTGGGGATTGAACTCAGGGACACTTAATCACTGAACTACATCCCCAACCCTTTTTATTTTTTTAATTTGAAGCAGGGTCTTGGCTAAGTTGCCGAGGCTACTTTTGAACTTGTAGTCCTCCTACCTCAGCCTCTCAGGTGGCTGGGATCACAGGAGTGTAGGACAAATTTTTATCAACAGTACATATCAAGGTGCCTAAGCACAATACAGTCATGATTCGTATGGCCAAATTAATTTTCTAATGGGTTATACCAATTATATTATATACCAATACTTTCATGAGTATTCCAGTTTTACCAGTCTTTCCAGCATTTGAACATTATTGTAACTTATTTTTAACTAATTTGATAAATATTAAATGTTCCATGTCTTAAATTTTATATACCTTCGATAATTAGTAGAGTGTTTTTTTTTTTTAATGTGGAACATGTGAGAATTAGCTGTCATAGTGAATTCTTTTTACGTCAATCTCAAGACTTGCATCAGCAGGAGCCAAAAGAGAACAAAAGTATGTGTATATATATATGTGTGTGTGTGTGTGTATATATATATATATATATATATAGTATAACTCATCAATCCAGTTGTAGGTTCTAGGGGAATCACCTTGCTTCATGAAGTGATGCTGCCTTTGAGACTTTTTAAATACCTAATTCATCAAGGCAAGTTCAGTGAAATTTAATTTACTTCCTAGAAAGTCAGCTAGTTTTGTGATTCCATTCTTGGTGAAAGAAAGTAAAAGAAAAATATGTAATTGTTAGATTGTTACACTTCTGATAAACATTGATGATATTCTTATTAGTGGTTTAATATATCAATTATCTTTTGTGATTTATTGTCCTTTTATCATGAGTGAGCCAACAGAAGCATTTCAAAGTGACTTGAATTTTTCTTTATATCTTTGTCCTTTACAAAACTTGACATTTTAGACTGATGTTTACCAAGGTTATCAGCTACACTTCCCAGGGAGAAGATTTCATAGATGAGCTGCTCAGGGCATGACCCTCTGAAGTAACTCAGTTTCACAGCATCCTGATTAGTGACACTGTCCATAGCCATTCCTAATGGGGACATTAACAGAGTTATTTTGCTCACTTTTCTGTACTCTATTTCAGTTGCTAGTGATGAATGAGGAATTTCTTAATTCTATTTGTAAGGTTCCTGAACTTTCCTTGTAGGAGTAAATATGCATCTTTCCAGAAATAGTTCTATAGGATTTCCCAAAGTATGTATTTTACAAGATTATGCTCATCTGGGTCTTAAACTGTCAGTTGCTGAGTCTCATTCATACATTACTTTTATTTAATAATTATTTATTAAACACCTATTATATCCTAGGCACTTTGCTAGGTGGTAGGTACATATTATTAATGAACAGGATATTTCCTTATTTATAAAATTAGATTGACATTATATAGATTGTATAAAATTAGAACCTGTGGGCAAAAAAAGAAGACTTATGTAAATGTTTATTCAGACAAAACACCAAACATTCCAAATACTAGACTGGTGGGGACTTGAAATATATTGTTCAAGTTTGTGTTGGTAAAGTATTAACCTCAGTGTGTTAGTCTCATCCTCACATAAGAAATCTATTCACATTTAGTCCTCGGTTTCAGTTGACTTGATTGCTTTCTAGAATTGACTTGGAATATGAAAGCTGTCTCTCCTTCTGGTTCATTGTTGCCCATGTTGTGAGAAGAAAGGTGGGGTAGTTTTGTCCCCTGAGTTTTAGACATGTCCCTTCTCTCTTCTCAGATACTTTAAATATTTATCCATGTATGAGTAAAAATTTTTTAGGCTCATAGGAATTTAACAGCATACAAGCTGCTGCTTATTAAAATATTCTGAGTATTCTATGCTATATAGGGATGTACCTCTAAATACATAAATGAAAAAATTTGAGGCATATTTAAGTCACTAAGTCAATAGGACTCTTTTTTTTCACACTGGTGAGCACTCTAGGGCTTACCCAAGTTAGACAATAAATATTTTAATATCTCCATTTTAAGGACATGTTTTTGGCTTTTTAATGTGACCAAATGTGTATGAATATGAACTAAACCACAGGGGAGTCTGTATTATATAATTCACCAAACTAAGACTTCAAACCATGTTGAACTTTTTCTCATTAACATTTCTACTTTTGATGTGGAGCTGAGCAAATGTCTACATGTGATTCCCTGGGTCATGGTAAAAATAATTTGTGAAATCGAACCATCCCTGGAGCAGGAACATTTTGGTGGAGCTTTTTGTTCAGCTGTTTAAACAGCTAAGTTTCTGAGGCAAGTAGTAAAATGGCTTCCAGTCCTGCTTTTGGGACTTCCTATGGTTTCTCACATGATCATCTATTGTAAAATTGCTAAAAAGCTGTTAAAATAAGTTTACCATATATGACTTCTGTCCTTCAAGGGAAAGCAACAATTGTGAATTTATAATCATATGTTATATCTTATTTCTGCATAAGAAGAAAACATGATCCAGAAGAGCCAGGTCTATCCTTAGTACGAAAAATGAAGCAGGAAGCATCATACAACCAGACCTCAAACTATAATACAGAGCTATAGTAATAAAAATAGCATGGTATTGGCACCAAAAAAGACATGTAGACCAATGGTTACAGAGTAGACACAGAGACAAACCCACATAGTTATATCATATTAGACAAAGACACCAAAAACATTCACTGGAGAAAAGATAGCCTATTCAACAAATGATGCTGGGAAAAATGGAAAGCCACATGTAAGAAAATGAAATCAAATCCTTATCTTTCACCATGCATGAAACTCAGCTTTGAGTGGATCAAAGACTTAGGCACTAGAACAGAGACCCTGTGCCTAACAGAAGAAAAAGTAGACCCAAATCTTCACCATATGAACCTAGGATCTGACTTCCATAACAAGACCCCTAAAGTGCAAGAAGTTAAATCAAGAATCAACAAATTGGATGTATTCAAACTCAGAAGCTTCTCAGCAAAAGAAACAAACAATAATGTGAAGAGAGAGCCTACAAATTGGGAGAAAATCTTTACCCCATGCACCTCAGATAAAGCATTAATCTCTAGGATATATAAAGAACCCAAAAAACTTAACACCAAAAAACAAGTAACTCAATAAATGGGCTAAGGAACTTCACAGAAGAAGAAATACAATCGATCAACTAATATATGAAAAAATGTTCAACATCTCTAGCAATTAGAGAAATGCAAATCAAAACTACTCTAAGAGTCCATCTCACTCCAGTCAGAATGGCAGTTATCAAGAATACAGGCAACAATAAATGTTAGTGAGGATGTGAGGGAAAAGGTACACTCATACATTGCTGGTGGGAATGTATATTGGTACAACCATTATGGAAAGCAGTATGGCAATTCCTCAGAAAACTTAGAACGGAACTACCATTTGACCCAGCTCCTCCATTTATATTCAAACAACTTAAAATCAGCATATTATAGTGATGTAGCCGCATTGATGTTTATAGCAGTTCAGTTCACAATAGCTTAGCCATGGAACCAACCTAGGTGTCCTTCAACAGATGAATGAATAAAAAAAATGTGGTATGTGTATTGGAATATTACTCAACTTTAAAGAAGAATGAAATGATGGCATTTGCTGCTAAATTGATGGAGTTGGAGAATATCATGCTAAGTGAAATAAGCCAAGCCCAAAAAACCAAAGGCCAAATATTTTCTCCGAAATGTGGATGCTAAATCACAATGTGGGGGGATGCTAGGGAAGAATAGAGTTACTTTAAATTAGGTAGAGGGGAATGAAGGGTGGGGAAGGGGTATGGGGGTCAGAATAGCAGAGCGAAGTAGGCATTATTACTTCATGTACATATATAACTGCATGACCAATGTGATCCTACAATCCGTACAATCAGAAAAATGAGAAATTATATCCATTTATAAATGATTTATCAAAATGCATAAATGCATTCTATTGTCATATATAACATTAGAACAAATAAAAAATTTTAAAAAGAAGAGAACATGAAAATAATCATCATCTCTTTAGTAAGATGAGTTGTGCAGGAAGAGAACTTTAGAACTATGATGGAAAATCTTAAAAATCTGTACCAAGCCATTGGAACTCCTCCAGTAAAGAAAGGGGTTTGACCATGAAGGATGTTTTATTTAGAGTTCTTTTTCATGATTCCAGTGTTCTTTTATGATGCAGGGAGATTACTAAATCTGTATGCAGCTTCTTTTACCACCAAGTAGGTTCTAGTGGGGGTTTTTTTTTAAACATATAGTTTTTCATGCTTTTTTCTATCATGGTTAAATTCATGTGATGTAAAATTAACCATTTTAAAGTGAACAGTACAGTGGCTTTCAGTACATTCACAGTGTTGTACAACTTCCCCCTCTATGTAGTTCCAAAACATTTTCATCAACCCAGAAGAAAACCCTGTACCCACTAAGGAGTTGTTCTCCATTCCCTGCTCCTTCTAGCCCCTGGAAACTATTAACTGCTTTCTGTCTCTTGATTGACTTATTCTGAGTATTTCATATACAAGACTTCTTTCTCCTAGAATAAAGTTCACCCATGTTATGACATGTACCAATATTTCACTGGTTTTGTGGTCAAATAATATTTCATTTAACAAATAGCTATGGTGTATTTATCCATTCATCCATTGATGGACATTTGGGTTGCTTCTTTTAGTGTACTCTTATAGTTTATTTTCTTTTTCATGAGGTAGAAAGATCTCGCATTTGTTCTGAATTTGTGTCTTGTGGCCTACTCACTGGTCCTGCTTCAGCTGAATGGGACTGCATGAAGCTAGGCTGATCCCTTCCTCTGTCCTTGACTTCAGCAATCAC